>NC_133523.1:50812864-51139652 GCF_049354715.1 Callithrix jacchus
TGGTATTTTTAGGAAAGATGGTGTTTCACCATGTTGGCCAGGCTGATCCTGAACTCCTGACCTTGTGATCCACCCATCTGCACCTCCTAAAGTGCTGGGATTACAGGCGTGAGCCACTGTGGCCGGCCCCCAAACAGTTTTAATGTATACACTTTGATCCCGCAACTGTACCCCCACAAATTTATCCAAGTATATCCAGACATGCCTGCATGCGTGCAAAATATCACAAGGATATTATATTGTATCATTTACAATATCAAATATTTGTTTATAATCCCAATGTATAATATAATCTACAATATGTCTGTTGACAGGTCTGTATAACTGGGTATTATCAGTCCATTAAAACAATGAGGAATATACACATTTGCACACATGTAAAGAGACCCTCCAGGGCCAGGCGCGGTGGCTCAAGCCTGTAATCCCAGCACTTTGGGAGGCTGAGGCGGGTGGATCACGAGGTCAAGAGATCGAGACCATCCTGGTCAACATGGTAAAACCCTGTCTCTACTAAAAATACAAAAATTAGCTGGGCATGGTGGCACGTGCCTGTAATCCCAGCTACTCGGGAGGCTGAGGCAGGAGAATTGCTTGAACCCAGGAGGCAGAGGTTGCCGTGAGCCCAGATCTGGCTCTCCAGGCACTCCAGCCTGGGTGACAAGAGCGAAACTCCGTCTCAACAACAAAATAAGAGACTTGCAGGACACTTGGCACAGAGATCAGCATAGAATACAAAACGTAACACCTCATATGTCCAAAATCAGTACTGTCCCCCACAACCCACTGCCATTAGTTGTCTACAAAAGGTCTTATAAAAAAGCATCAATTGTGGTCTCTGAGGGGGGCACCTCAGGTGAGAAAAGGGCCCATTTTTCTTTCATTTCCTTTTCTATTTTTTAATTCTTTACCACATGCATGGACTACTTTTTCAAATAAAGTAAATATAATTGGTTTAAAACAAGAACATCACTCAGACATAGGGAGACTCAAGGCTTTCTCAGTTGACAAGTGACAAGAACACTGAGCATTCTGAGTGGGCCTTAGTGATGTAGAACCTGCTGACTGCCTGCCAGGGCAACTCACAGAGTGTGTGCAGCCTTCCTCTGGGGGGCTGAGAAGTGCCACTCTCCACCCTGCTTGTCTGAGCCACTCCTTCTCACTACAAGGTCACTTGACCACTGTCTCTGGCCTTCACTCTGCCTCCTTCTCCCTGTGCATGACAGAAAGCGCCACCAGGCCAGGTGTAGTGGCTGACACTTATAATCTCCCAGCACTTTGGGAGGCTGAGGCAGGTGCATTACTTGAGCTTAGGAATTTGAGACCAGCCTGGCCAACATGGTAAAACCCTGGCTCTACTAAATATAAAAAATTAGCCGGCCATAGTGGCACATGCCTGGTAGCCCCAGCTACTCAGGGGGCTGAAGTAGGATTGCTTGAAGCCAGGAGGGAGAGACTGCAGTGAGCTGAGACTGCACCACTGCATTCCAGCCTAGGCAACAGTGAGACTCCATAGCCAAAAAAAAGGAAAAAAAAAGACACGTATTTTGTAAGGCTATAGCTTCCATAGAGAGTAGTGATTCCTTGGATGGACCTGAGGAAAATAAATTTAAAACCTTCTGGAAATGATTCACCATGCTAGATGCCATTAAGAACATTTTAGGCCAGGCACCATGGCTCACACCTGTAATCCCAGCACTTTGTGAAGATGAGGCAAGAGGATCGCTTCAGCACAGGAGTTCAAGACCAGGTTGAGCAATATGGGGAGACACTATATCTATACAACAAAAAAAAAAATTAGCCAGGTGTGGTGGTATATGCTGGCAGTTCCAGCTACACAGGAAGCTGAGGTAAGAGCACAGCGTGAGCCCAGAGGTCAGGGCTGCAGCAAGCCATGGTTGTACCACTGCACTCAGTGCTGGCTCTGCCTTTGTCAAGCATGAGAAGACCCACCTAGGAGAGAAGCCCTGTGAATGTAGTTGGTGTTGGGAGGCCTTCAGCTGCCACTCTTCCCTTGTTTTACATCTCAGAAGACATACTGGGGAAAAACTATTCGAATGTAATGTATGTGAAATTCATTCACATTCAAAAGAATGAGACCATGTCCCAAAAAGAGACATCTGTTTTTAAAGAATAAGACTGGAAAGTCAAAATTACTACTGATCCATCTGATCCATGATGGGCTGCAGAATACATGTGTTAGCAGGTGTGAGAACAATATTCGTCACCGTGTACATCTTCATCAGAGCTTCTGTCAATGAACAGCCATATTTTGAAAGGAATCTTCATTCTGAGGAGGAAGTTTCAACAGTGGGTTTAAAATATTTAGTACAGGCCGGGCATGGTGGCTCATGCCTATAATCCCATCACTTGGGGAGGCCAAGGCAGGCAGATCACTTCAGGTTAGGAGTTGAAGTTCAGCCTGACCAACATGGTGAAACCCCATCTCTACTAAAAAAACTAGCATGATGGCGAGTGCCTGTAATCCCAGCTACTTGCTCAGGAGTCTGAGCCAGGAGAATCACTTGAACCTAGGAGATGGAGGCTGCAGTGAGCCAAGATCGCACCACTGCACTCCAGCCTGGGTGACAAGAGTGAAACTCCATCTCAAGAAAATGAAATAAAATAAAATATTAATTATACCATGCTATAAACACATGTGCTCTCATCTAGGCTGTGTTCTTCCATTTACATATGGAAAAACAGATTCATTATTTTCAAACAACATAAATTCTTCAACATGAAGTCTCTGACAATGAATAGGAGTGTCAGATTGGTCACTGCCACTCATGCTCACTGAATCCCTATAGGTGTCAGTCCAGTGTGACAACTCTGGTGTCTAGTAAGAGCACAGATACTTGGGAGACCTTTCCCACACCAGACACAGTGGTACAAGGTTGCCTGAGCATGTACCTTCTTGTGCTTGGTCAGACAGGAGCTGTCCCTGAAGGCTTTGCCACACCGATTACACTTGTAGGGCCTTTCAACAGTATGAGTCCTCTGGTGTCAGATGATGCCAGTAATGTTCCTGAAGAGTTTGACATTGGTTACAGCCACAGACCAGCTAACCAGTATGAATCCTCTTATGCCTGATGAGGTACATGGTCCCAGTGAAGTGTTTTTCACACTATTTAACTCATGAGATTTCAGAATAATTTTCTGATGCACAAGAGGTGACTATTGCAGTTGAAGAATTTTCCACACTCCATACACATATAGGGTCTCTTTCCAATGTTAATTGTCCCATGTTTAGTAAGTTACGTGTGATCATTGAAGGCCTTTCTATACCCAGTACATACTTCTCTCATGTATGAATTCTCAGATAGACAATAAGGTGGGAGACATCAGAAAAGGATTTTTCATATTCACTATATTAGAATAGTTTTCCCCCAGTATGACTTCTGAGATGCAAAACAAGGGAAGAGTCACAGCTGAAGGCCTTCCCACACCAATTGCATTCACAGGGCTTCTCTCCTATGTGGGGCTTCTCATGCTTGATAAAGGCAGAGCCAGTATTGAAGCCTTTCCCACTTACTGTATTTATAGGATTTCTCTCCTGTGTGGATTTTTCAATGCACAATCAGGCTGTAATTCTTGGAGAAGGATTTTCCACAGTCATTACAGGTATAAGGGCTCTCTCCAGTATGAGTCCTCTGGTGACTAATGAAATGAGATTTCTGTCTAAAGGTCAGTCCACATTCACTGCAGTCATGGTATTCATTTCCAAAGATACTTCCATTCTGTTCATAAGGACATGTGTCCGTATCAAACACCACCTCATGTCCTTCTCTTTTGTGTGGTTCCTTTCTCTGACAGTTACATGTTGTTCACTAAGGTGTGCAGAAAGGCTGAAGGAGTTACCACCTTCATTACATTTTGAAGGCTCCTCTCCTTGTTAGATCTTCATCAAGGTGGTCATGTTGTCAACCCTGGCTGATGGCTGCTCTACAGTCACCATTTTCCTCAAGGATTTGATCTTTAGAGCCTTTCTGATAATTATATATGTAACTAATATGTTTAACCTTTAAGTCATGTTCACAAAACCTGTTGTCTGAGGACCTCTTTGACATGAAGCTAGGACTGAGCAGATGACCACAGTGGTCATGGTGACCACCTCACAAGATGCCCTGGGTCCTTGTGCGTGGATGCAGTTTGCCTCAAGTGCACCTCTAAATTTTTTTTTTTTTTTTTTTGAGACAGAGTTTCACTCTTGTTGCCCAGGCTGGAGTGCAATGGCATGATCTCAGCTCACTGCAACCTCCGCCTCCCAGGTTCCATGCGATTCTCCTGCCTCAGCCTCCTGAGTAGCTGGGATTACAGGCATGCACAACCAAGTCTGGCTAATTTTGTATTTTAGTAGAGACAGGGTGTCTCCATGTTGGTCAGGCTGGTCTTGAACTTCTGAACTCAGGTGATCCGCCCGCCTCGGCCTCCCAAACTGCTGGGATTACTGGCATGAGCCACTGCACCCAGCCTGCAGCTCTGGATTTCTATGGAGCATTCCTACGTGGTCCTCACATTCCCAGACTTCTAATGCAGATAAACAGGAATCATCCCTGATGAAACTTTCCATTTTCACAAAATTGGATGTTCTTTCCCAACATCCCAAAATGATGCTTCCATTTGACTTTTGTTTTTTAGGTTGAAGGGGAAAAGGGGAAGTTTTTTGAACCCTTAGAGAAAAAATTGCTAGAGTTACTATGGTAGTGTGTAAATATTAAAATCAGCCAGACCAGTATCTACTAAATCTGACACTATGCCCATTCTGTGACACCGCAATTCACTCGCAAGTGTACATCCAAGAGAAATGTGTATATATGTTCACAGAAACACCATTCATAATAGCCTGAGACTAGACACTATCCTAATGTCCCCAGTTGGAGAATGGAAAAATTGTGGTTTACTTACATGATGAAATACCACACATTAACAAAAGTGAATAAACTAAGAGGACACAAAAATATGGGTAAATTCCTCAGGCATATTACATGAAAAACGAAGTATATTTACTGAAAGTGCACAGTATATTTACTTTGTGAAAACTTTTAGTTTTATATTTATGTATTTCTTTCGCATGTGTATCTTATTTCAAATGTGCACAAACAACGTCCTACCAAAATAAATTAGCCAAGTATTCATAGATTTTTCTCACTTATAGACTTGCATGTTTTTAAGAGTATAGGAAGACAGATGAAGGATGGAGAATAAACATTGCTTTAGATATTATTATTTTCAAAAAAGGACAGAGTCTGGCTGTGTTGCCAGCCTGAACTCAAACTCCTAGGCTCCTCCCACCTCAGCATCCTAAGTAGCTGAGACCACAGGTGCATGTCACCATACCCAGCTGATTTTTAAAAAACTATTTTTTGTAGAGACAGGTCTCACTATGTTGCCCAGGCTGGTCTCAAACTCCTGGCCTCAAGTGATCCTCCAGCTTCAACCTTCCAAAGTGCTGGGACTATAGGCATAAGCCACTGTGCCCATCCTCTAGCTGTATTTCTGAGGTCCCCTCACTGAGGAGAACTTGATCTCCAACTGTCTCCAAGATATTTCCTCAATGTCCCATGATGCTTTGCTTTCTGTCTATCCAAACACAAATCATCTTCCACTCTCCATTCCCCTGCCATTACCATTCTGACTTCACCTCTCTCCCACCCACTCAGCTCCTCTGAATCCAGACATGTATACTGGACTGTATAGCCCTCTCAACCCTTAGAGCTCTGCCTGGCATTGCACCACGAAGAGACCAAAAGCTGTGGCATGGCCTATGCTGCTCCTCCCTGAGTCTTGCCAATCCTAGTAAACAGCCACTCCATTTTCTTATTGGAAGAGGCCAGAAGTCTGCTCCATTCGGATAGAATATCCTCCATTCTCTCTTTTCTCAAAAGTCACACCTCAGCTGTCAGCTCTGACTTTCAAACACACCTAGTATCCTACCAGTTTACACTTCCTCCACCACTGTGGTCCAAGATACAACCACCTTTTAATTATATATTTAAGTATAACATAAATAGAATAAATTCAAAGTGGACAACTCACTGAGCATTTAGATGTATCTTTATGAGTTTTCGTATGTGTATGCAGCTGGACAACCAGGACAATCCATGATATAAAACATTCCCATTTTCTGGAGGTAATCACTGCTCTGACTTACACAGACTGCTTCGATTGGCCCTTAACTCCACATGAGCAGTACTGTAATACCTACATGCTCTTGTCTTGGGCTTATATCATTCCACAGTAGCTCTCAGGGCTGTCTGCATGGTTAACTGAATCCCACAGAAAAAAACTGTTTTTTTAATTCATTCCCTTTTTGACCATAAGAAAAAAACTATTTTTTAAGACAGTGTCTCATTCTGCTACCCTGGCAGGGGTGCAGTGGTGTGATCATAGCTAACAGTGGCCTCCAACTCCTGGGCTCAATCAATCCTCCTGCCACAGTCTCTAAAGTTGCTGAGGCTACAGGTGAGCACCTTAAAACATTTTTCTTTTTTTTGAGACAAAGTTTCACTCTTGTTACCCAGGCTGGAGTGCAATGGTGCGACCTCAGGTCACCGCAACCTCTGCCTCCTGGGTTCAGGCAATTCTCCTGCCTCAGCCTCCCGAGTAGCTGGGATTACAGGCACATGCCACCATGCCCAGCTAATTTTTTGTATTTTTAGTAGAGACGGGGTTTCACCATGTTGACCAGGATGGTCTCAATCTCTTGACCTCGTGATCCACCCGCCTCGGCTTCCCAAAGTGCTGGGATTACAGGCTTGAGCCACCGCGCCCGGCCCAAAACATTTTTTTTTAATAGACACAGGGTCTCACTATGCTGTCCAGGCTGGTCCTGAACTGTTGGCCTCAAGCAATTCTCCAGCCTTGGCCTCACGGAGCCACCATGCCCAGCAGGTAACAAACAATTAAAGAATTAACACCAATTCCTCTCAGATTGTTCCACAACATGAGGAAGAGTCTCCCAAAACTTCCTAACTCATCCTATGAGGCTACCATTACCTTGATACCCAAACCAGGCAAGCACGCTACAAGAAAGCTAGAAACCATATGCCTTAAATGTTTATGCAAAATCTTCAACAAAATACTAGCAAACTGAATACAACAGTATGCTACAAGGATTACACACCATGATCAGATGGCACTTATTCATGGAATGCAAGGATATTAAAACATACAAAAATTAATTAATGTGAAACATCACAGTAACAGAATGAAAAAAAATGACCATCTCAAATGATAAATTAAAAGCACTGGAGAAAATTCAACACTGGATCCTTGCCTTTCTTTACCATTTTTTTTCTTTTTCTGAGACCAGGTCTTACTCTGTAACCGAGCCTGGAGTGCAGTGGTGTAATTACAGCTTCTCTGCAGCCTTGACCCCTCTGGGGTCAGGTGATTCTCCCACCTGAGTATACTCATGGCTTGGACTATGTGTACAGGTCACAACTCCTGGTTAATTTTTGTATTTTTTTGTAGAGATGGGGTTTTGCCATGTTGCCCAGTCTGGTCTCAAATTCTTATGCTCAAGTGATATGGACATCTTGGCCTCCCAAAGTGCCAGGGTTACAGGTGTCAGCCAAGCGCCCAGCCCCAACACCCTTGCATGATTAAAAAATACACTCAATAAACTAGGTGTGGAAGGAAACTACCTCAAAATAATAAATGCTACATATGAAAAACTCACATCTTACATCATACTCAATGGTAAAAGACATTAATAAAGGATGGCTGGGTGCAGTGACTTGCAATCCCAGTGCTTTGGGAGGCTGAGGTGGGGGGACTGATTGAGCCTAGGAATTTGAGACTAACATGGGCAACAGATTGAGACACTGTCTCTACAACAAATTACAAAATTAGCCGGACATGGTGGCCTGCATCTGTAGTCTCAGCTGTTCAGGAGGCCAAGGCAAGAAGGTCACTTGAGACTGAGTTCAAGGCTACAGTGAGCAATGATGGCAGTCCTGCACTTCAGCCTGGGCAACACAGTGAGACAGTGTCTAAAACACAAAATAAATAAAACCTTTATTCTAAGATCAGAAACAAGACAATATGGCTGTCTTCACCACTTCTTTTTTTTTTTTTTGAGACGGAGTTTCGCTTTTGTTACCCAGGCTGGAGTGCAATGGCGCAATCTCGGCTTACCGCAACCTCCGCCTCCTGGGTTCAGGCAATTCTCCTGCCTCAGCCTCCCGAGTAGCTGGGATTACAGGCACGCGCCACCATGCCCAGCTAATTTTTTGTATCTTTAGTAGAGACGGAGTTACACCATGTTGACCAGGATGGTCTCGATGTCTTGACCTCATGATCCACCCGCCTCAGCCTCCCAAAGTGCTGGGATTACAGGCGTGAGCCACCATGCCCGGCCCTGTCTTCACCATTTCTATTCAATTTAGTATTTATTGGAAGGTCTGGCCAGAACAATTAGGCAAGAAAAACAAGTAAAAGCCATCTACAAAAGGAAAAGAGGAAGTAAAAATTACCTCAATTCACAGATAACATGATTTTATATAGGGAAAACACTGACAATTAACATGATTCTATATAAGGAAAATGCTGTTACACATGTGCACAAACCTGTTGAATCTAAAAAATTCAATGTTGCAGAATAGAAAACCAACACAGAAAAATCTGTTGCATTTCTATATACTTAACAATGAACAATCCAAAAAGAAAATTAAGACAAAATTGAGGCAAGGCGCGGTGGCTCATGCAGGTAATCCCAGCACTTAGGGAGGCTGAGGCAGGTGGATCATGAGGTCAAGAGATCGAGACCATCCTGGCCAACATGGTGAAACCCTGTCTCTACTAAAACAAAACAAAAAAAACCAAAAAAATTAGCTAGGCGTGGTGGCATGCGCCTGTGGTCCCAGCCCCTAAGAGGCTGAAGCAGAAGAATCGCTTGAACCCAGGAGGCAGAGGCTGCAGTGAGCCGAGATTGCGCCACTGCACTCCAGCCTGGCAACAGAGCAAGACTCTGTCTCAGAAAAAAAAAAGAAAAAATTGCATTTACAATATCTTAACTAAAAAGGCAAAAAATGGATACACTGAAAACTAAGAAATGCAGCTCAATAAATTTAAAGGTGATACAAATATCAAATGAAAGTTGCCAGGAAAATAAGAACAACAACAAAATGATGATACAAATAAATAAAAGGACATCACATGTTCATAGAAGACAATACTGTTAAAATATTTCTGTAGAAGACCAGGTGCAGTGGCTCACATTTGTAATCCCAGCACTTTGGGAGGCTGAGATGGGCAGATCACTTGGTCAAGAGTCTGAGACCAGCATGGCCAACACCGTGAAACCCCATTTCTACTAAAAATATAAAAATTAGCCCGGCATGAGCTGGGTGTGGTGGCTCATGCCTGTAATCCAAGCACTTTGGAGGCCAAGGTGGGTGGATCACCTGAGGTCGGGAGTTCAAGACCAACCCGACCAACATGGTGAAACCTTGTTTTAAAAAAAAAAAAAATTAGCCGGGTATGGCAGTGGGCACCTGTAACCTCAGCTACTCGGGAGGCTGAGGCAGGAGAATCGCTTGAACCCGAGAGGCAGAGGTTGCAGTGACCTGAGATTGTGCCACTGTACTCCAGCCTCGGTGACAGAGCTAGACTCTGTCTCAACAACAAAAAAAACTCTGTAGAAAAAAAGTTTTTTCTCTGATATCACACCACAACCACCACAGAGAAGAATTCTGTGACCTCTGGTCACCAGGAAATGTGTGGGACTTTTTCCCTACCACCAACAACCAACGAATTCTGCAGCAGATTCCTCAGCAAAGTACAGCAGGCCGTTCTCTAAATTGGTTCAGTTCTGATACTCTCAACCTGGAGATAGCATCACATCCCACAGGTTCAGGGTGCAGTCCTACAAGGCTGCCCATACTTCCAATGCCAATTGCAAACTCCAGGCTGTTTTACCTGTGCTTCCGACTGATGGCTATAACTTGGGGTTCCCAGACTCTCTCCTTGGGTTCAATTAACATGCTAGAGCAATTAACAGAACTCAGGGAAATACTTATACTTGCTGGTTTATTATAAAGGGCATTACAAAGGATACAGATGAAATGATACATTGGGCAGGGCACGGGAGAAGGAACTCAGAGCTTCCATGCCCCCACTAGAAAGGCCACCCTCCAGAAACCTCCCTATGTTTAGCTATCTGGAAGCATGTCCTTTTGGGTTTTTTATGGAGGTTTCGTTACACAGGAATGCCTCACTGAATCACTGGCTCCTGATAATCAACTTAACCTTCAGTCCCTCTCCCCTCCCTGAATGTTGGGGGGGTGGGGCTGAAAGGTCTCAACTTTCTAATCTGGCCTTATTCTTTCAGGTGACCAATCACCATCCTGAAGCTTTGTAGAGGCTGCCAGATATTACTCAACAATAAGATACCTATCACTTTAAAAGTTCCAAAGATTTTAGGAGTTGTATGCCAGCAAATGGGGAGGAAGACCAAATATATATTTCAAAATATCACATATTGTCCTACTCAAAGCAATCTATCTATCTATCTATCTAACTATCTACCTATATATACATTTTTTTTTTTTGAGACGGAGTGTCGCTCTTGTTACCCAGGCTGGAGTGCAATGGCGCGATCTCGGCTCACCGCAACCTCCGCCTCCTGGGTTCAGGCAATTCTCCTGCCTCAGCCTCCCGAGTAGCTGCGATTACAGGCATGCATCACCATGCCCAGCTAATTTTTTGTATTTTTAGTAGAGACGGGGTTTCACCATGTTGACCAGGATGGTCTCGATCTCTTGACCTCGTGAACCACCCGCCTCAGCCTCCCAAAGTGCTGGGATTACAGGCGTGAGCCACCACGCCCGGCCAGCAATCTATATTTTCAATGTAATCTTTATCAAAATCCCAATGTTTTTGGCAGAAATTAAAAAATTCAACTTAAAATTTATATGGAGTCTCAAGAGACCCCAAATAGCCACAACAATCTTGAAAAACAACAAAGCTGGAGGTTTCACATTTCCCGATTTCAAAACTTAAAAAGCTACTAGTAACCAAAACAGGATGGTAATAACACAGAGACTGACATATAGACTAACAGAATAGAGGGCCCAGAAATGAACCCTAACCTACATGGTTAAAGGATTTCTGACAAGAGCATTAAATGGGAAAGGACGTTCTTTTCAACAAATGGTGCTAGGGGCACTGGAAATCCACATGCAAAGATTGAAGTTGGAATCTTACCTTACATTATATAGAAAAATTCACTCAGGCCAGCTCGGTGGCTCAAGCCTGTAATCCCAGCACTTTGGGAGGCTGAGGTAGGAGGCCTGCTGGAACCCAAGAGTTCAAAACTAGTGTGGGCAACATAGTGAGAACCCCATCTCCACAATGAAAAAAATTAGCCAGGAGTGGTAGTGTGCACCTGTAGTCCCGGCTACTTGGGAGGCTGAGGTGGGAGGACTGCTTGAGCCCGCAAGTTTGAGGCTGCAGTGAGTCATGATCATGCCACTTACACTCCAGCCTAGGCGGCAGAGGGAAACCCTGTCTCAAAAAAATATTTTTTTTAAATGTACTCAAAATAGATCATAGACTTAAATGTAAAAGAGAACTATAAAATTTTTAGAAAAAAATTGGAGACTCCTTGGTTCTTAGGACTTGAAATCAAAAGCATGATCCATAAATGTAAAAATTGGTAATTTGTACATCATCAAAATGAAAACTTTTGCTCTGCCAAAGACCCTGTTCAGAGAATGAAAAATTACAGACTAGAAAAAAAATTTGTAAATCACATACTTGACAAAGGACTAGTTAACTATACCATGTAAAGAACGCTTGGCCAGGCACGGAGGCTCACGCCTGTAATCTCAGTACTTTGGGAGGCCAGGGTGGTGAATCACAAGGTCAAGAGTTCAAGACCAACCTGACCAACATGATGAAACCCTGTCTCTACTAAAATACAAAAAATTGTCAGGCGCGGTGGCTCAAGCCTATAATCCCAGCACTTTGGGAGGCCGAGGAGGGTGGATCACGAGGTCAAGAGATCGAGACCATCCTGTTCAACATGGTGAAACCCCGTCTCTACTAAAAATACAAAAAATTAGCTGGGCATGGTGGCACGTGCCTGTAATCCCAGCTACTCAGGAGGCTGAAGCAGGAGAATTGCCTGAACCCAGGAGGTAGAGGTTGCGGTGAGCCGAGATCGCACCATTGCACTCCAGCCTGGGTAACAAGAGCGAAACTCCGTCTCAAACAAAAAAAAAAACAAAAAAATTAGCTGGGTGTGGTGGCAGGCACGTGTAATCCCAGCTACTCGGGAGGCTGAGGCAGGAGAATCCCTTGAACCCAGGAGGCAGAGGTGGTAGTGAGCCAAGATCACACCACTGCACTCCAGCCTGGGCAACAGAGTGAGACTGTCTCAAAAAAAAAAAACCTCTCAAAACTCAACATTTAAAAAAAAAAATCCAATTAAACAATGGGAAAAGGATATGCACACTAATTTTCTTCAAGAGGACACAAGATGACAACTAAGCACATGTAAAGATGTGCAACATCACTAATCATTACAGAGATGCAAATGAAAAGCACAATGAGAGATCACTATATACCTATCAGAAGGATTAAAGTGAAAAAGAATGGTGACATCAAATGCTAGTAAGGTTTTACAGAAAACTGATACCTCATATATTGGTAATAGAAACATAAAATGGTACAGGCACTCTGGAAAATAGTTTGGCAGTTTCTTGTAAAACTAAAAATAAACTACCACATTAAATAGGCAGCAGGTGGTCTTAAGAAAAAAAATAATCTCCATATGACCCAAGAATTGCACTCTTAGGCATATAACCCAGAGAAATAAAGACATACAAAGGCTGACACAAAAACCAGTCCACTAACATCATGGTCACTTTATTCATAATACCCAATAACGAGAAACTACCCTGATGTCTTCCAGTGAATGAATGGTTAAACAAAACTTGGTACATTCATACCGTGTACTATGATTTGAATGTATGACCTTCAAAATTGGAAAAAAAAAATATGTATATATATATATACCCACCTATAGATAGATTAGATAGATAGATATGAAGATTTTTGTGTTGTTGTTGCCAGAGACTGGCTTGCCCTATATTGCCCAGTCTGGTTTCAACTCCTAGGCTCAAGTGATACTCCTACCTCGGCCTCCCAAAGTGCTGGGATCACAGGCATGAGCTGCCACACCTGGCCCCATGTGTTGGAAACTTAAATTCCCAGTCAACAGTTTGGGAGATGTGGCCTTTTGGGAAGTGTTCGGGTCATGAGGGGTCTGCTCTCATGAATGGATTAAAGCGATTATAAAAAGGGCTTGAAGGAGTAGGTTTGCTCTCTTTCATCCTTCTGCTACGTACAGACACAGCAAGCAGGCCTTCACCATATCAGATGCCTGTGCCTTGATCTTGGACTTTCAGCCTCCAGAACTATGAGAGATAAATTTCTATTTTTTGTAAATTACTCGGTCTCAGGTATTGTTACAGCAGTAAAAAACAATCTAAGATACCATAGAATACTCATCAGTAATGCCAGGCGCAGTGGCTCACGCCAGTAATCCCAGCACTTTGGGAGGCCGAGGTGGGTGGATCACGAGGTAAAGAGATCAAGACCATCCTGGTCAACATGGTGAAACCCCTGTCTCTACTAAAAATACAAAAATTAGCTGGGCATGGTGATGCGCACCTGTAGTCCCAGCTACTCAGGAGGCTCAGGCAGGAGAATTGCTTAAACCCAGGAGGCGGAGGTTACGGTGAGCCAAGATCGTACCATTGCACACCAGTCTGGGTAACAAGAGCGAAACTCCATCACACACACACACAAAAAAATACTCATCAATAAAAAGGAACTACTGATACAATAACTTCGGTGGACCTCAAGGAAATTATACTGAGTAAAAAGAAGCCAATCTCAAAAATAAATATACTTCGTGACTCCACTATACTAACATTTACCAAATAACATAATTGCAGAGATAGAGCATTAATATTTGACACGGCCGGCCGTGTGGTGGCTCATGCCTGTAATCCCAGCATTTTGGGAGGCTTAGGTGAGTAGATCATTTGGAAGTTAGGAGTTCAAGACCAGCTTGGCCAACATGGTGAAACCCTGTCTCCAGTAAAAACACAAAAAAATTAGCTGGGTGTGGTGGCACATGGCTGTAATCCTACCTATTCGGGAAGCTGAGGCAGGAGAACTACTTGAGCCCAGAAAGCAGAGGCTGCAGTCAGCCAAGATTACACTACTGTATTCCAGCCTGGGGGACAAAACGAGACTCTGTCTCAAAAAAACAATCGAAACAAAACAAAACAAAAAATTGCTGACAGAGGTTAGAGACTGGAGATAGGGAGTGTGAGGATGGCTACACAAGAGGAGCACAAGAGAGTCATGTAGTAAGCTACCATCAAGGATCTTGACTATGGTGGTTACACAAAGCTACACAGCATAAAATTTTGCACAAGTACAACATACACAAATGAGTACATGTGTAACTAGTGAAATCTGATAAGCTCTGTAGGTTGTACCAATGTCAAGTTCCTGGTTTTGATACAACAAATCACTGCATCACATATGCAAAATGTTAACATTGGGAGAGGCTAGTTGAAAGGTGTACAGCACCTCTCATTTCTTTGTATCCTCCTGTGAATCTATAATTATTTCAAAATAAAAAGCAAAAACAAAAAACACAACGGTGCAGAAACCTTGTCAACAGAGGAAAATGATGAGACAAGTCTCAATCATCTTAAGAGATTCATTTGCCAAAGTTAACCACCTGCCCAGAAGACAGGTCTATGCCTTTCTCCAAAAATGATTTTGAGGATTCCAAATGTATTTTGTTTTTTATTTAGAGATGGAGTTTCATTCTTGCTGCCCAGGCTCGAGTGTAATGGCACAATCCCAGCTCACTGCAACCTCTGCTTCTTGGGTTCAAACGATTCTCCTGCCTCAGCCTCCTGAGTAGCTGGGATTACAGGCATGTGCCACCACACCCAGCTAATTTTTATATTTTTAGTAGAGACAAGGTTTCTCCATGTTGGTCAGGTTGATCTTGAACTCCCAACCTCAGGTGATATGCCTACCTCAGCCACCCAAAATGCTGGGATTACAGGCATGAGTCACCATGCCTGACCCAGAGCTCCAAATTAAAAGAGGGGCTGGGTGCAGAGGCTCATGCCTATAATCCCAGCAATTTGGGAGACTGAGGTGAGAGGATATCTTGAGGTCAGGAATTTAAGACCAGCCTGGCCGAAGTGGTGAATCCCCGTCTCTAATAAAAATACAAAAAAAAATTAGCCAGGCGTGATGGCACATGCCTGTAATCCCAGCTACTGGGGAGGCTGAGACAGGAGAACCGCTTGAACCCAGGAGAGGGAGATTCCAGTGAGCCGAGATTGTGCCACTGCACCCTGGCCTAGGTGACAGAGTGAGAGACTCCTTATCAAGAAACAATGTTTAGGCCAGGTTTGGTAGCTCACACTTATAATCCCAGCACTTCGGGAGGCTGAGGCGGGTGGATCACCTGAGGTCTGGTGTTTGAGACCAGCCTGGCCAACATGGTGAAACCTCATTTCTACTAAAAATACAAAAATTAACTGGATGTCGTGGCAGGCGCCTGTAATCCCAGCTACTCCGGAGGCCAAGGTAGGCGAATCACTTGAACTGAGGTGGCAGAGGTTACAGTGAGATGAGATCGCACCACTGCACTCCAGCATGGGTGTAAAAGCCAGACTTTGTCTCAAAAAAAAGAAGCACAGTTTTCACATAAACAAAAGGGGCAGAGGAAAACGTGAGGAATCTGCATTTTATACAACATAACACAGACAAAACGGGGCAGGGGAACAATTGGATTGTACTTACGTCTGGCAGGCCAGAGTGACTAAACTTGTAAAGATAATCTATCTAATCCCAGCACTCTGGGAGGCCGAGGTGGGCGGATCACGAGGTCAAGAGATGGAAACTATTATGTCCAACAAGGTAAAACCCCATCTCTACTAAAATACAAAAAAGTGGCCAGGTGTGGTGATGGGCACCTGTAGTCTCAGGTACTCAGGAGGCTGAGGCAGAATTGCTGGAACCTGAGAAGTGGAGGTTGCAGTGAGTGGAGCTCGCACCACTGCACTCCAGCCTGGGCAACAGAGTAGCCGCTGTCTCAAATAATAATAGTAATAATATTAATACCATAATATTATTAGGAATTGGGAAAATTTGAAAAGGATGGTTATCACGTGATAACATAAAATTGTTGCTCACTTCCTTAGGTGTGATAATGGTTTCATGGTTATGCAGAAGAATGTCTTTATTCTTTTTTTTTGAGATGGATTCTCCCCTTATCATCAGGCCGGAGTGCAGTGGCACAATCTTGGCTCACTTCAACCTCTGCCTCCCAGGTTCCAGAGACTCCTGCCTCAGCCTCCTGAGTAGCTGGGATTACAAGCACCTGCTACCATACCCGGCTAATTCTGGTATTTTTAGTAGAGTCGGGGTTTCACCATGTTGGTCAGGCTGGCCTCGAATTGCTGACCTCAAGTGCTACACCCACCTCAGTCTCCCAAAGTACTGGGATTACAAGCGTGAGCCACTGTGCCCAGCCGAATGCCTTTATTCTTAGAATATATGTCCCAACATATTTATGGGGAAAGTGTCATACTTGTAATAAATATATATACATGCAGACATACATATACATAAATATAAAATATATATGGCACATAAAAATTACATATATGCAAATATACATGTGCATAATATACACACACAATATACACATACACATACAAAAACACATATATACATATACCCCACACAAATATATACATACACAAATATATATATATATACATGTATGCACATATATACATTATTAATACTTAACTGTTATATATTACAGGCATATAAAATATGGCAAAACATTAATTGGTGAATCTTGGGTGGGTGATGGGCTTTCATTATACTCATTTTTCAACTTTTCTGTTAAGAGTATTTTAGAAACCTGTCAAAATATAAAGTAGGCAAGGGAAATATAAATGCCTCCTGGAGAGATATTCCAGGATCATCATTCATGAACACCTTGGTGACGTGAATTCATAACAGGTTTCTCAAAAGGCATTCAAGAGATAGTTGTAAGTGTTCAAGGGGGAAAACATGATGCTAGCTAGAAGCTGTGAAAAAACAACAACTATGGAGTTTCCACCTAGGAAAATGCTAGCTTGTAAGGTCCTTTCCAGGCAATAGGTTTTGATGTAGGACAGTAAAGGCAGGCCAGAAGTGTGAGCCTCTAAGAAATGGAATCGGGGCAAGCCAGGGCTGTCCACAGCACTCCCAGGTTCCTGCAGTAAACCCTGGAATCAACGGAATCAACTGGCCCTCTAGCTGCTCCCAGTGGTTGGCAGCTGATCCAAGTTCAATGCTATTTAATCTCTTTGTGAGCTAAGTATGTTTCTGAGTAGACAAGTAAGTGAAAATAGGACAAATATAATTCTATTCAGGATTCAACAAGGGAGCTTACTATTTAAGTAAAACTTCAAATTCCATTTAAATATTTTATATTAAAGACATCACTGCAAAGTTAATGCATGTTTACTGTTGAAAATCCTGAAAACATAAATAAGTACAAAGATAATAAAAATAATCTGTCATCTCACTGTTGAGCCTTGGTTGCATTTACTTCCTGTTTTCTTCACAGAGAATCATTTTGAAACAGGTAGAGTCAACCTGTATATATAACTTGGGTCCTTTTTTGTTTTTCCTAGTTAACACTGTATTATGGGTAGTTCCCACAACATTATATAAAAAAATACCACATTCTCTCTGAAGAACAATTCAGAAGAACTAGGCTGAAATTAAAAACTATAAATGCCAAGAGATGTGGTGGATCAACACTGGCATCCTTTTTACAATGACATTAATTAAAATTCAAAAGTAGTATCAGAGGATGTCACATTTAGTAAGCATAGTTTCATCAAACTTTTGTTCCAGTTAGATATGTATCCAAGCCATCGTGTACATGTGTTTCTCTCAACACTTGTGTGAAAATTTTGAAAACTTCCAGGCTAGAGAAACCCTTACAAGGATACACATTGAACATGCTCTCTAAAGCACTGGTGGAAATGCTGAAAATCTGGAAACTTCCAAGATGTTCATCAACAGGGAAGGCAAAGCAAAAAGAACTGTGGCATTTTCACAAGGAAGAATACTATATAGCAGTGAAAGCCAGTGTGCTGAAAGCTTCATCTAGTACAACAGAGAAGTTGGGGAAAGAAGCAGGTTGCAAAGTTTCATAGCACATGAAGCATGCCAATTTCAAACACAAACACGTGCATGCACACACTCACCCAATACTCTATATTGCCAAAGGCAGTGCATATTATAAAGGAAAAACCTCTAAAAAAAAAGGCCTGGGCACACAATATAAATGTGTGTTGGATGCATCACACACCCCCTCTGTGATCTCAGGTCTGTGAGAAAAGAGCCAGCTTCCTGTGGCCACAGGGATGACCCCTTTTCTTTCACTCTGCATTTTCTGAACACACACTGTATGCCAGGCCCTGTTCTAGGCATCAGTAATTTAGCAGTGGATCAAACAATGAAGACCTCCACCTCGCAGAGTAGGCATTCTAGCAGGGATAAGCAAAGTACTGCAGAATCTGTCACTATCAAATGCTCACTCTGCAAACTGAGGAAGCACATACGCCTGCAATCCAGTTTCTTAGTTAGGCTCCTTTCCCAAACTGTCCCAATCTCTATCCGCTGCCTACAACTCAAAAGCCAAGCGGCTTCAGAGAATGAACTGCCCAAAGAAGAAGCTAGGGCATGGATCTTCCCTCTGATACAAGCTCTACTATCACCTACACGCAGCAGCAAACAGTCCTTAGGCCAGCAGCCGCAGTCCTAGGGCATGTGAGGATTCTGCCTGTTACTGAGTAAGAGGGTTTAGAGGACAGATATGACCTGTCAGGCTCCCACTGGATCCTGGAAAGGCCAGAGGCAAGGGAGCAAGGAAATGCCCAGATCAGGGAGAAGAGGTGTGGTGATGTGGCTGAATTCTGGGAATATTTATTTTTATTTTTATGATTGTATCTTACTTTTTAAAAAAAAATATATATATATATACTTTTTAAATTGCATTTTAGGTTTTGGGGTACATGTGAAGAACATGCAAGATTGTTACATAAGTACATGCGAGATTGTTGCATAGGTACACACATGGCAGTGTGATTTGGCTGCCTTCCTCCCCATCACCTATATCTGCTATATCTGGCATTTATATTTCTTTTTTTTTTAGACTGAGTTTCGCTTGTTACCCAGGCTGGAGTACAATGGCGCGATCTCGGCTCACTGCAACCTCCGCCTCCTGGGTTCAAACAATTCTCCTGCCTCAGCCTCCCGGGTAGCTGGGACTACAGGTGAACGCCACCATGTCCAGCTAATTTTTGTATTTTTAGTAGAGAAGGGGTTTCACCATGTTGACCAGGATGGTCTCGATATCTTGACCTCATACTCCACTCACCTCGGCTTCCCAAAGTGCTGGAATTATAGGTGTGAGCCACCACGCCCGGCCTTATTTTTATACATTTCTTGAGACAGATTCTCGCTCTGTCACCCAGGCTGGAGTGCAGTGGCACAATTTTGGCTCACTGAGCCTCCGACTCCCAGGTTCAAGCAATTCTTCTGCCTCAGCCTCCCGAGTAGCTGGGATTACATGCATGTGCCACCAAGTCCAACTAACTGACTTCTGGAAATATCTTAACGGTTAAGGCATGAGATTTTGGGCCGAGACGACGTGGGGGTGCGGGAAAAAGAGAAATATCCAGGTGGACAATGAGGATTGTGGGTGGAAGGAGTCTAGAAGGACTGAGTTTGGGGGAGAGGAGATGCTCAGCTGAGGACCCCAAAGTCTCAGATGCCTGTCCCTGAGGGTCAGCTTTCAGGCAACAGAGGTTTGTGGGGAGGGCAGCCCAGTCTACACCCTCAGGAAAGGGAGGACGGGCAAGCCAGTGGAGACAGAACTCAGCAGGGATGGGAGGAAGGCTGGCTGGGAGTGTTCACGGTGGAAGGAAGCATCCACACACAACCCTAAAGGGGCAGAGGAGGAAGCCACCTCTCGGGAGGAGAAGGGAGGGGAGGAAGAACACGGTTGTTAGGGAGAGTGGGATGACAAGTGGGGAAAACGTCCTCGGGAGTCAGACTCGGGAAACAGAAAGGGTTGTTGAAGCCCAAGTCCTCTGAGGAGAGGGAGAAGGGAAGCGCATCCGCACCTGCGCAGTTGTGGGGGGGGGCACAATGTGGGGAGGTGAGAAGAGAGTGCTCGTGTCGGCAGGAAGAAAACAGAATACTGGGGAGTCTGGAGTTAAGCGAGCGGCGGGAATAAAGGGTCTGTCCCGGTGGGAGGGGGAGAAAGAGAACTGAGTCCCTGCCTCAAGGGAAGAGAATAGGGGGCCTGCGGTCTCTAATAACGAGAATCAGTCCGCGCCCCACGGGAAGAGGGAGAGGAGATTCGGGGTCGGCACCCCACGGGGGGAGGGGAGAGGAGATTCGGGGTCGGCACCCCACGGGGGGAGGGGAGAGGAGATTCGGGGTCGGCACCCCACGGGGGGAGGGGAGAGGAGATTCGGGGTCGGCACCCCACGGGGGGAGGGGAGAGGAGAGTCGGGGTCGGCACCCCACGGGAAGAGGGAGAGGAGATTCGGGGTCGGCACCCCACGGGGGGAGGGGAGAGGAGATTCGGGGTCGGCACCCCACGGGGGGAGGGGAGAGGAGATTCGGGGGGAGGGGAGAAGGGAAAAAGGGCCCGCGTCCCATGAACATGGGGGCGTAGGGGTCTGCGCCGCACCAGGAGAGGAGAGCAGGGGGCTCGAGCCCCGCGGGGAGAGGACACCAGGCCAGCGCGCCAACAGGACCCTGCCCGGAGCAGCGCTGCCGCGTACCCTCGCACAGGAAGAGCGTCCACGCAGCCGCATCCCAGCCCCAGCCGCTAGAGTCCTTGACGCCACCCTCACAAGGCCTTGGCTCCACGACCGGCGGCCGGGAGTGCGGAAAGCCGAGACCCGAGAGGCCAGGAGAGGGCGGAACTCACCTCCCGCCGCCGCGGCGTCTACGTCAGCTCGCCCTCGGGTCCTGCGCATGCGCGCGCGGAGTTCCCGGATGCGAGTTCGCCGGCGACCCCAGACGGCGGGGACTAGCCGGGGTGCGGCGGGGTCGCAGCTGCCAGGCAGCCGGAACCTGGGAGCGCGCGGTGTTTCCTTTCCCGGGCCTTAGTCCTTCGCCTCCGCTGGTAGGTGAGGTTTAACAGACGGAAAAACGCCGGGAGCGCTCGTGGGCTGGCCTTGAGCCGCCGCGGACAAGCTCCTGGTCCCTCAGATTGACCAGCCCTACGTCCCCTTGCGATCCTGCACCACCCTGGACGCGCGTGGTTTCGGCAGAATCTCATTCACGCGGGTTCCACTCCTAGACCGCTGTGTCTCCTTCCTCTCACGGCATCGGGGACTGGGGCCTGCAGTCACTCCTGTACCGGGGTGTGCAACGCTCCAGTGGACGCTGGCGGACACCTTCATGCGGTCGAATAACCTTACATGCACAGTTCACATTTTACTCGGTGTGATGCTCCGTCCAGAATAACCCATTTGCACGATTCTGTAAGACTCCCTGGCACAGTAACCCCTCCACGTGGTCATGTAAGACTCCATAGCACAATAAGCCCTTCATGCCATTGGGTAAGGTTCCATGCCACAGTAACAAACCACTTTCCAAGGTTGTGTAATACCCTGTGGCACAACCCTTTCACATGGCTGCGTAATCATCCATTGTACGATGACCACTTCACTCTGTGTAATCCTCTAGGGCACAATAATCATTTTATGTGGTCATATAAAATGCACCACTCTGAATACACCATTTGCTCGTTTTCCTTCCTGTCAAGGGACGTTTGGGCTGTTTCCAGTTGAGCGTTACTAGAAAAAAACCTGCTGTGAACATCGTGTGTATATCTTTTGATAGGCAGGCTTGTACTTCTGTTGGCTGAATGCCTAGGACTGCAACTGCCTCTTCCTGGGTGCACATGTACAGGTTAGGAGATATCACCAGTTTACACTGCCCCCTGCAGTGTTGTATAAGATACTCAGTTGCTCCACATTCTTGCAACACTTGGTACTGTTGCTTTCATTTTAGCCATTGGCATGGTGTGAAGTAGAATCTCACTGTGGTTTATTAGTAGTAAAGTTGGGCACACTTTCATGCCCTTATTGGCCATTTGGATTTCCTTGTTTATGAGGGGGCCGGTTGAAGTCATTTACCAACTTTTCTATTAAGTTTCTTTGTTATTGAGACGCTGAGTTCTTTGTATATTTGGACGCCAGTCCTTTGTTGGCTCTACAGTGGTCTTCTCCCACTCTGTCACTTGCCTTTTTACTTGCATAATACTGCTTTCTGATGAACCTATTTTTTTCTTTTCTTCAGACAGAGTTTCACTCATTGCCCAGGCTGGAGTAAAATGGCGCGATCTCGGCTCACTGCAACCTCTGATTCCCAGGTTCAAGCGATTCTCCTGCCTCAGCCTCCCAAGTACCTGGGATTACAGGCACTTGCCACCACGTCTAGCTAATTTTTATATTTTTAGTAGATATGGGTTTTCACCATGTTGGCCAAGATGGTCTTGATCTCCTAACCTCATGATACGACCGCCTTGGCCTTCCAAAGTGCTGGGATTACAGGCATGAACCACCATACCTAGACATTTTTTTTTTTTTTGGAAATGGAGTCTCACTCTGCTGCCCAGGCTGTAGTGCAGTGGTGTAATCTTGGCTCACTAGAACCTCTACCTCCTGGATTCAAGCAATTCTCCTGGCTCAGACTCCTAAGCAGTTGGGATTACAGGTGTGTGCCATCATGCCTGGCTATGGGTTTTGCCATGTTGGCCAGGCTGGTCTTGAACCCCTGATCTCAAATGATCCACCCATCTTGGCCTCCCAAAGTGCTGGGATTACAGCTGTGAGCCACTGTGTCCACGCCCCTTTCAGTTTTAAAGCCAGGAACAGGGAGTAGAATCCTTCTCACATTTCAGCTTTCTACTCATTCCTTCCTCAGCATCTGACTCCAGCCTATAACCTCTGCTTTTAAGGGCATGTGTGCCAGATTGGGCCCATCCAGATAATCCAGGATACTGTCTTCTCTATCCCATGTCCCACTCATCTTAGCCACACTTGCAATGGCCCAGGCTACCCCAGAATCCATATGGAACTTACCTAGTCCACATCTCATATCCTCTTTGGTCAGGAGTTTCCATCCTCTGTGATGAAATTACAGTAGCCTCTCCTGATTAGCAGTTTCACTTCTCCACCTTTGTTGCCCAAGGTCAACTGTGGTCTGAAAATATTAAATGGAAAATCCAGAAATAAACAGTTCACAAGTTTCACATTGCACACTGTCGTGAGTAGCATGATGAAATCCCATGCTGTATCGCACAATCCCATCCAGAATGGGAACCAGGCATTTGTCCAGTGTTTCCACGCTGTATATACACCCGTCATTAGTTGCTTTTAGGAGTTACCAAGGTAACTCCTTAGTTATTAATCAACCATCGTGGTATCTCAGTACTTGTGTTCAAGTAACCCGTATTTTAAAAATTATTTTATACATTAAAACTTATCATAGGTAAGTATAAGAAAACACATGGCCGGGTGTGGTGGCTCGCGCCTATAATCCCAGCACTTTGGGAGGCCGAGGCGGGTGGATCACAAGGTCAAGAGATGAGACCATCCTGGTCAACAAGGTGAAACTCCGTCTCTACTAAAAATACAAAAATTAGCTAAGCATGGTGGTGCGCGCCTGTAGTCCCAGCTACTCAGGAGGCTGAGGCAGGAGAATTGCTTGAACCCAGAAGGCGGAGGTTGTGGTGAGCCGAGATTGTGCCATTGCACTCCAGCCTGGGTAACAACAATGAAACTCCATTTCAAAAAAAAAACATAGTATATAGTAGCCTTTCACACGCATGGGTTCCACATTTGTAGATTCAACCAACTTTGGATTGAAAGTATTCGAAAGAACATTGCATCTGTACTGAGCGTGTACCGACATTTTTCCTCTTTATCTCCTAAACAATACAGTATAAAATTTACAAAGTATTTACACTGTATTAGGTAACATAAGTAATCTGGACATTACCTTTTTTTTTCGGGGATGGAGTCTCACTCTGTCTCCCAGGCTGGAGTGCAGTGGCATGATCTCAGCTCACTGCACCCTCTGCCTCCCAGGTTCAAGTGATTCTCCTGCCTCAGCTTCCCTAGTAGCTGGGATTACAGGCACATGCTACCACACTGGCTAATTTTTGTATTTTTAGTAGAGACAGGGTTTTGCCATGTTGGCCAGGCTAGTATCGAATTCCTGACCTCAGGTGATCTGTCTGCCTCGGCCTCCCAAAGTGCTCGGATTATAGGCATGAGCCACTGCATCTGGCCTAGACATTACTTAAAGTACACTGGAAGATGTGTAGGTTATATGCAAATGCACACCATCTTATATCAGGGACTTGAGCATCTTCCGATATGGTGTCTGAGGGCAGTCTTGGAATCAATCCTCCACAGATACGGAGGGACAACTGTATATAGCAATTAGTACCATATGAGGTTTCAGGCATCCACCATGGTACTGGAATGTATCCCTCTTGGATTTGGTGGGGGGACTACTAGATGTAATGTACATACTATATGTACATTATGTTTCGTTTCATTTCATTTTGTAGAGATAGGGTCTCTGTCTGTTGCCCAGGCTAGTCTCAAACTCCTGGACTCAAGGGATCCTCCCAGCTAAGCCTCCCAAAGTGCTGGGATTACAAGTGTGAGCCATCGTGCCCAGCCTAATAAATTTTTTTTCAAAAAAGAGCAAAGGGAATACAATTCACACAAAAGCATGGGGGTCATACCAATATCACATTGACACCACTTCTTCAGGATGCTTACCCTCTGGCCACAACTGGTCTGGGGATGAGCCCATCCCAGAATCTGAAAGTTGAAACCAAGAGGCGGAGATGCTGCTGACGCTAACTCTGCAACACCTGCATCTTTTGCTAGAACGCTACAGACACCAAAGTGAAGTGCCCAGCCGGGGCATTCCTAAGAGTCCACTAGGGACTTATGTCTTATGATACACCCATTTCTACAGAGACACAACTCTGTAACTTACAACCGTACATATCCTGGGAATGTGAGACTTTTCCCCCTCAATAATGCGGTTCCTTCCTTTGAAAGTATGAACAAGAAATGTATACACCTCAGCCTTAGCACAGTTCACACCTGGGCTGGATAACTCTGCCGTGGGGGCCATCGTGAGCCTTGGAGGATGTTTAGCAGCAGCCCAGCTTCCACCTGCCAGACACCACCCTTCATCATGAAACCCAGATGTCTCCTGGAGGTAGAACTGTTCCTGAATGAGAACCACTGCTCACATGAATAGATCCACATGTTCAAGTGTGCCCAGACCATGGAATATTACACAGCATTGAGGAGAAACCATGGCCGCCTACAGCAACAAGGGAGTCTAACATACACAGTGTTGTGTAGCAGGCAGGCATCTACTTCCGTTCACACAAACACGTGGTGAGGCAGGCCTCATTACAGAAGTCACTACAAGAGGGGCTTGGGAGGCCAGACTCAATTCCAGCTTGGACAAGAACAAGTGAAGGTTTACAGCTGAGAAGCAGCAGAGTGTCTGGTGCATGAAAAATTACTAAGTGCAAACCTCACAGATAAGGGGTGAATTCTTGCCAAACCAACTCAAGAGGAGTTTTGCTGAAGGCCGGCCAAGGGGAGAAGACATTGAGGGTGGGGGACAAGGAATTTGATCAGGTATCAAGAGGAAGGGGAAGATTTTTGCCAAACTGACTTAGTAGGATTATGTATTAGTCCATTCTCACACTGCTATAAAGGACTACCTGAGACTGTGTTATTTGTGAAGAAAAGAGGTTTCATTGACTCAGTTCCACAGGCTGTAGAGGAAACATGGCTGGGAAGACTCAAGAAACTTACAATCATGACAGAGGGTGGAGAAGCAAGCAGGTCTTACTATGGCAGATCAAGTGGAGCCTTTTAAACAACGAGATCTCATGAGAACTCACTGTCATGAGATCAGTAAAAGGGGAAACCTGCCCTCATGATCCAATCACCTGCCACCAGGTTTGTCCCCCAGCACTGGGAATTACAATTTGACCTGAGATTGGGGCAGAAGCACAGAGCTAAACCATATCATTCTGCCACTGTCCCACCCCCAAATCTCATGTTCTTCTCATATTGCAAAATGCAATAATGCCTTCCCAACAGTCCGCCAAAATCTTAACTCATTCCAGCATTAACTAAAAATTCTATGTATGTCCAAAGACCCTTCTGAGACAAGGCAACTCCCTTGCACCTATGAGCCTGTAAAATCAAAAGAAAGTTATTTCCAAGGTACAATGGGGGGTACAGGCATTGGGTAAATTCCTCCATTCCAAAAGAGAGAAATTGGTCAAAACGAAGGGGCTACAGGTCCCCTGCAAGTCCAAATACCAGCAAGGCAGTCATTAAATCTTAAAGCTCCAGCCGGGTGCAGTGGCTCACGCCTGTAATCCCAGCACTTTGGGAGGCCGAGGCGGGTGGATCACGAGGTCAAGAGATCGAGACCATCCTGGTCAACATGGTGAAACCCCGTCTCTACTAAAAGTACAAAAAATTAGCTGGGCACGGTGGCGCGTGCCTGTAGTCCCAGCTACTCGGGAGGCTGAGGCAGGAGAATTGCCTGAACCCAGGAGGCGGAGGTTGCGGTAAGCCGAGATCACGCCACTGCACTCCAGCCTCGGTAACAAAAGCAAAACTCTGTCTCAAAAAAAAAAAAAAAAAATCTTTAAGCTTCAAAATAATCTTCTTTGACTCCATGTCTCATATCCAGGTCACACTGATGCAAGGGGTGGGCTCCCAAGGCGCTGGGCACTCTGCTCCTGTGACAATGCAGGATACAACCTTTGCTGCTTTCACAGGTTGGCATTGAGTGTTGGTGGCTTTTCCAGGCACATGGTGCAAGCTGTTTGGGGACTTACCATTCTGGGGTCTGGAGGGTAATGACCCTCTTCTCACAGCTCCACTAGGCAGTGCCTCAGTGGGGACTCTGTGTGGGGGCTCCAACCCCACATTTCCCCTCCACACTGCCTTAGTAGAGGTTCTTGACGAGGACTCAACCCATGCAGCAGACTTCTGCCTGGATGTCCATGTATCTCTGATATACATCCTCTGAAATATAGGTGGAAGGTCCCAAACTTCAACACTTGCCTTCTGTGCACCCAGAGGTCCGACACCACGGGGAAGCTGCTAAGGCTTGGGATTTGCACCCTCTGAAGCAATGGACAGAGCTGTACCTTGGCACTGTTTAGCCACAGCAAGAGCTGAAGCAGCTGGGATGGGATTCAGGGTGCCAAGTTTTGAGGGTGCATAGAGCAGTGGGGCCCTGGGCTTGGCTCATAAAACCATTTTGGTCTTTGAGACCTCTAGGCTTATGATAGGAGGACCTGCTGTAAAGATCTCTGAAATGCCCTGCAGGCATTTTCCTCATTGTCTTGGCTATTAACATTCAGCCCCCCCTTTTTTTTTGAGAGTCTTGCTGGAGTGCAGTGGCAAGATCTAGGCTCACTGCAACCTCCGCCTCCTGGGTTCAAGCAATTCTCCTGCCTCCGCTTCCCAAGTAGGTGGGACTACAGGGACACACTACCACACTCATCTAAGTTTTATATTTTTTTTTAGTAGAGATGGGGTTTCACCATGTTGGCCAGGATGGTCTCGATCTCTTGACCTTGCGATCTGCCCACCTCGGCCTCCCAAAGTGCTTGGATTACAGGCGTGAGCCACCGCGCCCGGCCTCAGCTCTTCTTTAATGTACATTTCAGCAGCCTAGAATTCCTGCCAGAAAATGGGCAGCAAATTTTCAAAACTTTCATGCTATGCTTTCATTTTAAATATAAGCTACAGTTTTAGGTTATTTCTCTATGCAATGAGTGCAGACTCTAAGAAGCAGCCAGGTGACCTCTCCAGTGCTTTGCCGCTTAGAAATTTGTTCTGCCAGACACTATAATTTCTCTCAAGCTAAAGTTCTGCCTCTCACAGACCTCTAGAGCAGGAGCATAATGCCACAAGTCTTTTTGCTAAAGCACAGTGAGAGTGACCTTTATTCCAGTTACCAATAAGTTCCTCATCTCCACCTGAGACCACCGCAGCCCAGACTTCACTGTCCACATCATTAATTGGTGTTTTGGTCACAACCATTAAACAGGTCTCTAGGAAAATAAAATAAATAAATAATAAATAAAATAAAAAGTCTCTAGGAAGTTCCACACTTTCTCTCAACTTTCGGTCTTCTTCTGATCCCTTCAGACTGTTCCAACCTCTGCCCATTACCCAGTTCCAACGTAGCTTCAGGTATGTTTCCAGCAGTGCTCCACTCCTGTTACCAATTTTCTGTGTTAGTCCATTCTCACACTGCTGTGAGGAACTACCTAAGACGAGGCAATTTATGAAGAAAAGAGGTTTAATTGACTTACGGTTCCACAGGCTGCATGTGAAGCATGGCAGGGAGGCCTCATGAAACATCTTACCATGGCAGAGCAGGAGACAGCATGAATGAAGAAGGAAGTGCTACACACTTTTAAAACAAGCAGGTTTTTTTTTTTGAGATGCAGTTTCGCTCTTGTTGCCCAGGCTCGAGTGCAATGAGGCATTCTCGGCTCACCGCAACCTCTGCCTCCTGGGTTCAAACGATTCTCCTGTCTCAGCCTCCCAATTAGCTGGGATTACAGGCACGCGCCACCATGCCTGGCTAATTCTTTTTGTATTTAGTAGAGACAGGGTTTCACCATGTTGGCCAGGATGGTCTCGATCTTTTGACCTCGTGAGCCACCTGCCTCAGCCTCCCAAAGTGCTGGGATTACAGGCGTGAGCCACCGTGCCTGGCAAACAAGGAGGTCTTTATGAGAACTCATGAGAACAGCAAGGAGGAAATCTGCCCCCATTGATCCATTTACCTCCCACCAGGTCCCTCTCCTAACATTGGGAATTGCAATTCCACGAGATTTGGGTGGGGACACAGAGCCAAACCATTATGAGATTCTTTTTTTGAGACAGGGTCTTACTCCATTACCCAGCCTGCAGTGCAGTGGTGTGGTCACAGCTCACTATAGTCTCAAACTCCTAGGCTTAAGAGATCCTTCTGCCTTGTTCCTGACTCTCCTCCTGAGAAGCTGGAACTAAAGGCTCATGCCACCACACCTAGCTAATTTTTTCATTATTATTCGAAGAGATGGGTTGCCCAGACTGGTCTTGAACTCTTAGGCCCAAGCAATCCTCCTGCCTCAGCCTTCCAAAGTGGTGAAATTACAAGTGTGAGCCACATTGCCCATCCAAACATCTTGCTCAAACTGGATCCTACAATGACAGAGAAAAGCCCAAGGTCAGAGGGCTCAACGGATCATGATTTTCATTGTGTCAAGCAAAGTCTGTGGTACACTTTTCTGTACTGGGTTATACTCAAACACAACCCTCTGGAGAACACAAGTCAGCCTGGTCCCCTTTCGTCCATCACCTCACCCTGGGACACAGCACAACACCATCCTGACTTCAGGTTCAACAAGGGTCCCTGCTTGTCCTCCACGCCCATGCACCTCTCACCATGAGATCATCATCTCCAAATGGGTGTGTGTGGCGGGGGCTTTGTCTAAATGCTTTCAGGGCCACTCTTCCCTTCTCCCCTCCCTGCCTCCATTACCTACCTACTCATTCCTCTCTCAGGACTGGCTGCCCTGTGAGAGGCAACAGGGTGGGCCCTGTGACATAGCTAACAGAGGCCCACCCCAACTGGCTGCCTCACAGGAGAGAGCAAGTGCCATGGAGGCCACAGCTGATACCAGACACAAGAAAAGACACACATGGAAGGAGGGATGGCTGCCTGAAGCCCCTCACCAGCTGGGCTGAGAATCCAGACCTTAGAAAACCAGTACCATGGAGACACCAGGTCACACACTCATCACTCTTGATCCTGCCAATAAAATGGGCCTGGCTCACTCCGGTCCTGGATTGACTCATCACTAATCTTCACTATCAGGGCATCTGTCCATACTCCCAGGAGAGGAATTTATCTAGAGGCAAAATCCCAAGGGGATCCACTCGCAGGCCTTCAAGGATGTGTCATCCACCTTCACTGGTTCCACTGGGACAGTACTCCACTGCCTCGGAAGGGCCACTCCAAAGTCATCCCAAATTTTTCTGTGGCTTCCTGTTCCCCATTCTCTGGGACCCACTCTGTCCTCCACACTGACACCCCGTTATAACCCAAGTCCCAGAGAAGGAAGTTATTCTCATGCCCTGGGCTTTGGGATGCTGTTTCCAGAGAAGCCACTGTTGTGAACAGGATGTAAGCCACACTTACATCCACAGAGAAAGTGTGGAACTTCCCAGTGCCCCTCCATCCACACTTACAGCTTCCCTGGTGCCTGCTTCAGTCCCTAAGACTAAAGGAGGTCCAGAGAAACCCCATATTAACCTCTTTATGGCTTCACTTTTCAATTCATTACCAAATCATCATGCTAACAAGTATTTGTAAAAGAGAAAAAATACCATACAAAATTCCGGTCCCCGAAGAAAACCACATTTTATTTTTCCATCATGCCCTTTCAGTCTACATCCATGTGTGCATATATCTTGTATATGGCTGTAATAATAGTAAATCTTCTATTCTATGCCCCTTTTTGCCATATTATAAACATTTTCAACATGGCAATAAAACCTTTACAATGGTTCACAGTGGCTGAATTGGAAGCATCTTAAATGAACCACCACGGTGGTAGTGGTGGGGTGATAACATAACAACTCAGTATTTTTGTTTCAACAACTGAAGCAACAAACTACATCTCTTGGAAGCAGCCCTTTCCATCTTCGCACAAGCTTGTTTCAGTCTTTTGTTTTTTTTTTTTCTTTTTGGATGGAGTTTCAGTCTATCTATCGCCCAGGCTGGAGTGCAGTGGCGGGATCTCGGCTCACTGCAACCTCCACCTCCCAGGTTCAAGCAATTCTCCCGCTCAGCCTCCTGAGTAGCTGGGATTACAGGCACATGCCACCATGTCTGGCAAATTTTTTGTATTTTTTGTAGAGATGGGGTTTCACCACTTTGGCAAGGCTGGTCTTGAACTCCTGACCTCATGATCCAGCTGCCTCAGCCTCCCAAAATGCTGGGATACAGTCATGAGCCACCAAACCCGGCCTGCTTGTTTCAGTCACAGGAGGAACGACTTCACTGTTCATTCACAGGTAATTTATTCATCTAGATACCCTCCTGCAACAAGTTCTCAGCATTCTTGTGGAGTATAACGCAGAAATATATTGAAACAGCAAAACTTGAAACATTCTGTGGTGGTGTGCAGTGCAGCACTGTGTGGACTCTAATTGTACACCATTGTTGATACAGAGAACACTGTAAGAGACACTGCCAAAAGCCTCTCTTCCTGATTACATTTAAAAAGCTTGACTCAGTTGCTTGAATCTGGGAGGTGGAGGCTTCAGTGAGCCAAGATCACACCATCACACTCCACCCTGGCAACAGAGCAAGACTCCATTTCAAAAAAAAAAAAAAACAAACAAACAGTTGAATTAGGCCAGGCGCGGTGGCTCACACCTGTAATCCCAGCACTTTGGGAGGCCAAGGCAGGCAGATCATAAGGTCAGGAGTTCAAGACCAGCCTGGTCAACATAGTGAAACTCCATCTCTACTAAAAATACAAAAACTTAGCTGGGCGTGGTGGCACATACCTGTAATCTTAGCTACTCAGGAGGCTGAGACAGGAGAACTGCTTGAAACCGGGAGGGGAGGTTGCAGTGAGTGGAGATTGCCCCACTACACTACAGCCTGGGCAACAGCTCAAGACTCCATCTCAAAAAAAAAAAAAATTGATTCGTTGAGAGTCTGCTTATGTACCATAAGGTGGAAACTCCCTACTATGGGGCTCCTCATATCAATCACATTCTGAGTGCATTCACAGGCTCTCTCTAGCTAAGCATTTTGATGTGGAGGTGAGTGAATATCCCAGGTTAGTGTCACGTTCATGGTTTGCACGTTTCATTCCGGTGTATGTGTTGTCATCTCTGGTACAATAACTATTCTGCATTTACTATCATCCTAAGTTGTCTCCCAAGTTCCCCAGTGAGCAGACTTAACACTGTGGCTCAGCAATGTCTCACATTCATCAATTCACTGAATAGCTTAAAGGATTCTTTTCTACTGACCAGAGAGGAGTCAGATCTAAGACACGCCTCCTAAACACAGGTGTGAGAACAAACTAGAAGAATCATGTGGCCCCCAATCATTATGTTTCCATGGGTTGCTCTCCCAGGTGTGCTCGTTGATGTCGGACAAGGGAGGAGCTCTTTTGGAACGTTTTTCCACACTGAGGACACTGGCTGGGACCCTCTCTGCTATGCAGTCTCTGATGTACTGCCAGGTGAGAGTTCTGCTTGAAGGACTTCCCACATTCTGGACACTGATACGGGGTCTCCTTAGTGTGAATTCTCTGGTGCTTGGTCAGACAGGAGCTGTCCCTGAAGGCTTTGCCACATTGATTACACTCATAAGGCTTCTCACCAGTATGAGTCCTCTGGTGCCTGATGAGGCCAGCAATGTTCCTGAAAAGTTTCTGACACTGGTTGCAGCCATAGGGCTTCTCGCCAGTATGAATCCTCTGGTGCCTGATCAGGTACGCACTCTCAATGAAAGTCTTCCCACATTCTTTGCATTCATAGGGCTTCTCCCCAGAATGGATCTTTTGATGCACAATGAGATGAGAGTTTCTGTTGAAGGATTTCCCACACTCTGCACACTCAAAGGGCTTTTCTCCAGTGTGAGTCCTTTCATGCTGGGTGAGGTACGAGCCGTCCCGGAAAGCCTTTCCACATTTGCTACACTCGTAGGGCTTCTCACCGGTGTGGATTCGGAGATGCACTGTTAGGTGGGAGATGTCAGTGAAGGGTTTCCCACACTCGTTACATCTATACGGTTTTTCCCCTGTATGAGTTCTTTGGTGCAAAATTAGGGATGAATTTCGGTTGAAGGTTTTTCCACATTCTAGGCATTCATAAGGTTTCTCACCTGTGTGAATTCTCTGGTGCTGTGTCAGAGCTGACCCATCACTGAAAGCTTTCCCACATTTACTGCATTTATAGGGCTTTTCTCCTGTGTGGATCCTTTGATGTACAATCAGGTTGTAGTTCTTGGAGAAGGACTTTCCACACTCATTGCAAGTGTAAGGCTTCTCTCCGGTATGAGTTCGGTGATGCAAAACAAGAGAAGAGTTCCGTTTGAAGCATTTGCCACATTCAGTACATTTATATTGTTTCTCTCCAGGGAGATTCCTCTGGTTTTCATTATGTGATGAGCTCAGGGTAAAGATGTCCTCAAAATCCTTACCTTCATAGAGTTTCTTGCCTCTTTTCATTATTTTTTGATGACTAAGAGCGGTAAAATGACTAAAAGACTTAACTCTTTCAGGGTATTTGTAGGGTTTCTCTCTCACTGGATTTCTTCCATGAATAACTTCCATGGAATGGTTGAAGGCTTTTCCACAGGCATCGCTGTTGCCAGTTCTCTTAGCTGCATAACTTTTGGGACAGCTGTGTAAGGCAGAGTCACAATCCAGACCACTAACATTTGAGTCATGTGCATGGAAACCATTTGTTGCAAGAACTCTCTGAGATGGTGGAAGGTCTGAGCTTGCAATCAAATGTTCCGCAAAACTAGGATATTCACAAATTGCTTCCTGAGGCCCTGATTTCTGCAGAGTTAAAGCCGATTGCCTCAAGTGTCCCTCCTGGTTCTCACAGTCCCAACCACCACTTAAAATGGACAAACAGGGAGCTTCCTTTGTGAATCCTTCCATTTCTATACCACAGGGTATTTCTCTTTCAGAAATATTCCAAGTTGTCATTTTCAATCTCATATCCCAAACTGCAAAGAGAGGAAAAACGCAGACTTAGGTAAATAAAGTTAAATCAATAAGAGAAACAGACAATGATGATGGGCTAGGTGTGAAGATGTGTATTTTTTTACTTGCTTTCTTTTTTAAATTCAAATTTACATAAGGAAGAGGAAAAATGACAGCCAAGAAATAGAACCAAAAACAGATTTTAAAAGACCCATGTAATGGCCGATCGCTAACATCCCGGGATTGCAGCTCTCAGGGAAGGCGCGGAGAACTAGAGGACGCCACACTTTCAGACAAAGTCTGGTCACTCACGGAGCAGAAGATCCCCCAGTGGAGGAAACACACGGGTCGCCAGCGCGACTCTCGTGGTCGGCGCAGCGGTTCCGCCGGCACCTCGGCGCGGCAGCTCTCGGAGCAGAGTAAACGGGACTGCTTCCCCTTCTGACCGAGGTTTGGAGCCCCGGGAAGGCAGAGTCGCCTACTACGGACACAAGAAGGAAGCCCGACAGGAGAATCCTGGGCGGAAAAGCACCATCAGTTTTAACGCCGCTGCTCTGGCCCTGGGAACTAACAACCTGGACGTCCACTCAAGAGACCTAATCTGAAAGTTGGTAATTTCAAAGAGACAGGAGGATAAATTTACAATGACGGGAAGAAACCAGCGTAAAAAAGCTGAGAATACTCAAAGTCAGAATGCCTCTCCCTCTAAAGATGATCACAGTTCCACATCAACAAAGGAACAAGGCTTGATGGAGAACGAGCGCCTCCTGATGACAGAATCACTCTTCAAGGAATGGATAATAACAAACTTCGGTGAGTTAAAAGACCATGTTGTAGCCCAATGTAAAGAAACTAGGAACTTTGACAAAAGGCTTGATGAAATCCTATTGAGAATAGACAACTTAGAGAGGAGTATGAGTGAATTAATGGAACTGAAGAATACAATACAGGAACTCTGAGAAGTATGCACAGGTTTAAACACTCGAATTGTTCAAGCAGAAGAAGGGATATCAGAGGTCAAAGTCCAACTTAATGAAATAAAACGTGAAGAAAAGATTAGAGAAAAAAGGATAAAAAGGAATGAGCAAAGTCTCCAAGAAATGTGGGACTATGTGAAAAGACCAAATTTACGTTTGATAGGTGTACCTGAATGCAACGGAGAGAATGAATCCAAGCTGGAAAATACCCTTCAGGATATTATTCAGGAAAATTTTCCTAAACTAGCAAAGCAGGTCAACATTCAACCCCAGGTAATACAGAGAACACCACAAAGATATTCCTCAAGAAGACCAACCCCAAGGCATATAATCGTTAGATTCACCAGGGTTGAAACGAAGGAGAGGATACTAAGGGCAGCCAGAGAGAAAGGTCGGATAACCCACAAAGGCAAGCCTATCAGACTTACAGCAGATCTCTCGGCAGAAACTCTACAGGCCAGAAGAGAGTGGGGGCCAATATTCAACATCCTCAAAGAACAGAACCTTCAGCCCAGAATTTCATATCCAGCCAAACTAAGCTTCACAACTGAAGGAAAAATAAAATCTTTTATGAACAAGCAAGAACTCAGAGATTTTATTACCACCAGGCCTGGTTTACAAGAGCTTCTGAAAGAAGCATTACACACAGAAAGAAACAACCAGTATTAGCCTTTCTAAAAATATACCAAAAAGTAAAGAGCACCAACATAAAGAAGAATTTACACCAACAAATGGATAAAACAGCCAGTCAACATCAAATGGCAGTAACCCTAAATTTAAATTGACTGAATTCCCAATCAAAAGACACAGCCAAAACCCAACGGCATGTTACATCCAGACCTGTTTCACATGCAAGGATACACAAAGACTCAAAACAAAGGGATGGAGAAAGATTTACCAACCAAATGGAGAGCAAAAATAAATAATAAATAAATAAAAAGCAGGAGTTGCAATTCTCGTATCGGATAAAATAGATTTTAAAGCAACAAAGATATAGTGGTAAAAGGATCAATGCAATAATAAGAGCTAACGATCCTAACACCCAGATAGGAGACTTAGATTCAATGAGACAGAAAATTAATAAGGATATCAAGGACTCGAACTCAGATCCAGAACAAGTAAACTTAATAAATATTTATAGAGCTCTCCACTTCAAATACACAAAATATACATTCTTGTCAATACCACATCACACCTACCCATTAGTTTAAATGAAACATTGATTGGCCATTATTAATACCCAATTTTTTTCAAAATAAAGCAATATTTCCATTTACTCTCCCTCTTTCTCTTCCTCTTTCTTCCTCTCCTTTACTTATTTTTTTTTCTTTCCTTCTCTCAAAAAAAAAGAAATCAACTTGTAAACCTCTAGATCCAGGTCGGCAATGTCTCTTTCATTGCTTGATTTCCTTTCTTCCCTTCCCTCCCTCCCTCCCTCCCTCCCCGCTTCCTCCCTTCCTTCCTTCCTTCATCCCTTCCTTCCTCCCTACCGTCCTTCTTCCCTTCCTTCCTGCCTTCCTCCCCCCCCAATAAAAAAAAAAAAAAAAAAAAGACCCATGTAGCATTTTCATTTTCCTAGACAGCAGGCAGAAGGAATGGTCCCGGGGATAAATAATCACCAAAAGGATTAGTTTGAGATGTGCAAGACCAGAGCGCAAGCATCCCCGCTCACCCTAGAATTATGTCACAGACACTGCCTTGTTGTCCCCATCACGCACTGCCCATCAGTACACATTTCCACAGCTTTGACTTTACAATGAGCTGATAACAGCACGGAAGGAGCAATTCTTACCCAGCTCTGTGGTCAAAGTTCTGCACTCATGGACAGGACAAAGCATAGGCCTGGTGACCTAAAAGTTCTGGATCTAAGTCTTAGAACAGGCAATAACCTTGCTGGGTGCAGTGGCTCACGCCTGTAATCCCAGCACTTTGGGAGGCTGAGGCACGTGGATCATTTGAGGTCAGGAGTTTGAGACCAGCTTGACCAACACAGTGAAACCACGTCTCTACTAAAAATACAAAAAAATTAGTTGGGCGTAGTGGCACATGCCTGTAGTCCCAGATACTCAGAAGGCTAAGGCAGGAGAATTCCTTGTACCCGGTAAGTGGAGGTTGTAGTGAGCCGAGATCACACTACTGCACTCCACCGTGGGAGACAGTGAGACTCCATCTCAAAAAAAAACAAAACCAAAGCAAACAAAACAAAAACTGTATGACTGCCCTGCAGGGTTTTTATGAAAACTGGATCATGTCTGAGGCAGTCTCCAAGGCTAGGGAATGAAGGGCATTCTGTAAATGCTGAATGTGTCTTCGTCCATATCAATCTTCCCATCACCATCCTTGTCCACTCACAATATTAAGACAACTAGTTGTCCATTCATTCATTCTTCATTCCTTCAGTGAGACAGGATCTTGCTCTGTCATCCAGGCTAAAGTGCAGTGGTGTGACCTTGGCTCACTGAAGCCTCAACCTCACAAACTCGAGCAATTATTCCACCTCAGCCTCCCAAAATGCTGCAAATACAGGCATGAGCCATTGTGCCGAGCCGCCTTGTTTTTTTTTTTTTGGAGACGGAGTCTCGCACTGTCGCCCAGGCTGTAGTGCAGTGGTGTGATCTCAGCTCACTGCAATCTCCATTTCCTGGGTTCAAGCAATTCTCCTGCCTCCGCCTCTTGAGTAGCTGGAACTACAGGTGTGCACCACCATGCCCAGCTAATTTTTTTGTATTTTTGAAGAGATGGGGTTTCATCATGTTGGCTAGGATGGTTCTGATCTTCTGACCTCGTGATCTGCCCGCCTCGGCCTCCCAAAGTGATGAGATTACAGGCGTGAGCCACTGTATGCGGCCTAGTATTATTATTTTTTTTGAGACAGAGTTTCACTCTGGTTACCCAGGCTGGAGTGCAATGGCGCGATCTCGGCTCACCGCAACCTCCGCCTCCTGGGTTCAGGCAATTCTCCTGCCTCAGCCTCCTGAGTAGCTGGGACTACAGGCACGCGCCACCATGCCCAGCTAATTTTTTGTATTTTTAGTAGAGATGGGGTTTCACCACGTTGACCAGGATGGTCTTGATCTCTTGATCCACCCGCCTCGGCCTCCCAGTATTTTTTAAAGTAAAATGAAAATAGACCCTTGCCTCAGAATACGTACATACGTATATGTGTATAGTCTAGGCAATTTAAATATATATCCATGTATATATGTGTATTCAAATTTTGGATGGATACAGGCCACAACAAAAGGTCAAAGTGTAAACTATGTGGTATGCCTTCATGGGTATGGCAGACTTTGATAAACAAAGCTTACCCAAAAAACCATACCGTGAAGCACTGCAGGGGGGTCACGCCTGCAATCCCAGCACTCTGGGAGACTGAGACTGCAGGGAGCTGTAATTGTGCCAACTGCAAAAGAGATCGTGTCTGCAAAACAAAAAATAAAAAACACACAAGGATTAACAAGTCTGATATCGACATTCAAATTTTCTATCCAATAAAAGACACAATAAGGGACAAAAGCAAGTGGCAAATGGAGAGAAAATAAGGCATGAAAGAGACAAAGGATTACTGGCCAAGAGCTACAGAGGATTCTTACAGAACAGCACAAGAGAGAAAGAGAAAAATGAGCAGAGTAATCAAAGGTGCGTCTCATGAAGGGAAAACGGAAATGTCCTGAAAACATCAAGATTTTTCTCATTCTATCACTCAGGCAATTCCCACTGTGACTGTAAGAACACAAAACATGCACATTTCATATGAGTACAAATAAAATGAAGTAAGATAATATAAAGCTTTGGGACGTCATGTGGTAAGAGGGCTTGTAAAGTGGTCAGTGTGCTTGGCAGGGTGACCTAGTGGCAGCCGTGAAAACATAAATTCAGGCTTGGGCGCAGTGGCTGACGCCTGTAATCCCAGCATTGTGGAAGGCTGAGGCAAATGGATCACCTGAGTTCAAGGGTTTGAGACCAGCCTGGACAACATGACGAAACCCCATCTCTACAAAAAATACAAATATTAGCAGGGTGTGGTGGCATGTGCCTGTTAATCTCAGCTACTTGGGAGGCTGAGGTAGGAGAATCGCTTGAGCTCTGGGGGTTGAGGATGCAGTGTGCTATGGTTCACTCCAGCCTTGATGACAGAATGAGATTCTGTCTCAAAAAGAAAAAATAAATCAGAAAAGCAAAAGCAGAGTTCATTTTCAAGGATACTAGCAGTAAGATTTAGAAAAGGTTGTTCTTCAGGAAAAAAACCAACAAGGAAAAATAGGAATTTATGACTATGATGAATGTTGGCTGGGTGTGGTGACTCACACCTATAATCCCAGTACTTTGGGAAGTCAAGGTGGGAGGATCACCTGAGCCCAGGCTTTTGAGATTAGTCTGGGCAACATAGTGAGATGCCATCTCTTAAAAAAAAAAAAAAAAAGGGCAGGGGGAAATTGATCTAATCCAATGTTGACCATATGAAATGCAGAAATGGGCCAGGCGCGGTGGCTCACACCTGTAATCCCAGCACTTTGTGAGGTCGAGGCGGGTGGATCACGAGGTCAAGAGATCGATACCATCCTGGTCAACATGGTGAAACCCTGTTTCTACTAAAAATACAAAAAATTAGCTGGGCATGATGGTGCGTGCTTGTAATCCCAGCTACTCAGGAGGCTGAAGCAGGGAACTGCCTGAACCCAGGAGGCAGAGGTTGCGGTGAGCCGAGATCGCGCCATTGCACTCCAGCCTGGGTAACAAGAGCGAAACTCTGTCTCAAAAAAAAAAGAAAAAGAAAAAGAAATGCAGAAATGACAACGACTTGGAATTCATGGGATGGACTCATATAGTGGACAACAGTGGCCAATGACGTGGGAATGAGGCAACAAAATCAAATGTTGTGACGTTCTCAGGTTTTTCATGATTCATGTTAGACTTGCTCAAGTCAGAAATAAAAGAATAAATGTATAAAACTTCCAAGCCCACAAAGCAGTGGTTTTTAACCAGAGATGTTTCTACTTTCAGAAAATACTTGGCAATGTCTGGAGATGACTTTGGTTGTCAGTCTGGGTAGAGGGCAGACGTTCCTAGGGGCCGGGGACGCTGCTAATAGCCTGCAGTGCACAGGATGGCTAGCCACAACACAAAAGGATCCATAGTGCTGGGAAACACTGAAAAACCTGGTAGAGACAGCTCACAATTAAACCACCAAAAACCGACCAATCCAGAAAGCTCATAAAGGGGAAAAACAGCACAAAAAGGACAGGCTAAATAGAAAGTGTAAGGTAAGGTACCACCAATTACAATAACTATAAATGATAAAGACTGTCTCAGACTGTATCAAAAAACGTGTTTGTAATAGATATCCTTAAAGCAAAAGGACATAAAAGCCAAAAGCAAAAGGATGGGACAGAATGCCAACCAAAATCGTTTGTGGCTCTTTATAAACCAAAGAAAAATTTCAAATAAGGATAAGGGCAATGTAACAGTGACAGTATGCCTCAAAACACAGAGCAAAGCCAGCCAGGTTTCTTAGAAGAAATCGGCAAATCTAACAGAGTGGGAAATTTTGATTATCTGTTTTTTGAGTTTTCCTTTCCTGATCAAACAGCTCAGATCATACTTAAATTTTTATAAAGGTTTTAATGTAATTATTGAATTTTTGTGACGGGGTATCAATATGTTGCCCAGGCTGGCCTCAAATTCCAGACCACAAGTCATCTTCCTTCTTCAGCTTCATGAGTAGCTGGGACTACAGGCATATGCCCCTGCAACCAGCCATAATGTGAGGTTTTATTTTTGTTTGTTTGTTTATTTAATTTTTGTATGTGTATGTGACAGAATCTCACTCTTGTCTCCCAGGCTGTAATGCAGTGGTGTGATCTCCGCTCATTGTAACTTCCATCTCCCGGGTTCAAGTGATTCTTCTGCCTCAGCCTCATGAGTAGCTGGGATTACAGGCACCCACCAACACACCTGGCTAATTTTTGTAATTTTAGTAGAGACGAGGTTTCATCATGTTGGCTGGGCCATTCTCAAACTCCTGAGCTCAGGTGATCTGCCCACCTCGGCCTCCCAAAGCACTGAGATTACAGGTGTGAGCCACTGCACCCAGCCAGTGGGAGTTGTTTTTTTTTTTTTTGAGACTGAATTTTCTGCTCTTGTCGCCCAGGCTGGAGTACAATGGTGCAATCTTGACTCACAGCAACCTCTGCCTTCTGGGTTCAAGCAATTCTTCTGCCTTGGTCTCCTAAGTAGCTGGGATTACTGGCACCTGCCACCGTGGCTTAATTTTTTATTTATTTTTATTTTTTTGTATTTTCAGTAGAGATGGGGTTTCAGCATGTTGGTCAGGCTAGTCTTGAGTTCCTGATCTCAGGTGATCCACCCACCTCAGCCTCTCAAAATGCTGGGATTACAGGCATGAGTCACTGTGCCAGTCAGTGGGAAGTTTTAATGAACCTCTTTTAGAAATGAAAATTCAGACTGGGCACGGTGGCTCATGCCTGTAATCCCAGTACTTTGGGAGGCTGAGGCAGGTGAATCACCTGAGATCAGGAGTTTGAGACTAGCCTGGCCAACATGGTGAAACTCTGTCTCTACTAAAAATACAAAAGTTAGCTGGGTACAGTGGCACACACCTGTAATCCCAGCTACTTGGGAGGCTGAGACAGGAGAATCTCTTGAACCAAGAAGGCGGAGGTTGCAGTGAGCCGAGATGCCGCCACTGCACTCAAGTCACACAAACATAGACACAAAAAATGAAAATTCAGAAAAACTGAAAAGAGTTATACAGGACAGAATGCAATTAGCCAACCTGATCACACAGCTGGATGAAAATCTATGGACCAATTACAATAAAATGCTTTCTAAGCACAAGTGGAACATTTGCTAACAGTGACCAGGACAAAGAAAAAGTTCAACAAAGCCCAGACCACAGCCTCTTGACAAGCTCAACAGAGCCCGGACCACAGCCTCTTGAGAAGCTCAACAGAGCCAGGACCACAGCCTCTTGACAAGCTCAACAGAGCCCGGACCACAGCCTCTTGACTAGTTCAACAGAGCCCGGACCACAGCCTCTTGACTAGTTCAACAGAGCCCAGACCGCAGCCTCTTGACTAGTTCAACAGAGCCCAGACCGCAGCCTCTTGACTAGTTCAACAGAGCCCGGACCGCAGCCTCTTGACAAGCTCAACAGAGCCCAGACCACAGCCTCTTGACTAGTTCAACAGAGCCCAGACCGCAGCCTCTTGACAAGCTCAACAGAGCCCGGACCACAGCCTCTTGACAAGCTCAACAGAGCCAGGACCGCAGCCTCTTGACTAGTTCAACAGAGCCCAGACCGCAGCCTCTTGACTAGTTCAACAGAGCCCAGACCGCAGCCTCTTGACTAGTTCAACAGAGCCCAGACCGCAGCCTCTTGACTAGTTCAACAGAGCCCGGACCGCAGCCTCTTGACTAGTTCAACAGAGCCCGGACCGCAGCCTCTTGACAAGCTCAACAGAGCCCAGACCACAGCCTCTTGACTAGTTCAACAGAGCCCGGACCGCAGCCTCTTGACAAGTTCAACAGAGCCCGGACCACAGCCTCTTGACAAGCTCAACAGAGCCAGGACCGCAGCCTCTTGACTAGTTCAACAGAGCCCAGACCGCAGCCTCTTGACAAGCTCAACAGAGCCCAGACCGCAGCCTCTTGACTAGTTCAACAGAGCCAGGACCGCAGCCTCTTGACTAGTTCAACAGAGCCCAGACCGCAGCCTCTTGACAAGCTCAACAGAGCCCGGACCGCAGCCTCTTGACTAGTTCAACAGAGCCCGGACCACAGCCTCTTGACTAGTTCAACAGAGCCCAGACCGCAGCCTCTTGACAAGCTCAACAGAGCCCGGACCGCAGCCTCTTGACTAGTTCAACAGAGCCCAGACCGCAGCCTCTTGACAAGCTCAACAGAGCCCAGACCGCAGCCTCTTGACTAGTTCAACAGAGCCAGGACCGCAGCCTCTTGACTAGTTCAACAGAGCCCGGACCGCAGCCTCTTGACTAGTTCAACAGAGCCCAGACCGCAGCCTCTTGACTAGTTCAACAGAGCCCAGACTGCAGCCTCTTGACAAGCTCAACAGAGCCCGGACCACAGCCTCTTGACAAGCTCAACCGAGCCCAGACCGCAGCCTCTTGACAAGCTCAACAGAGCCCGGACCACAGCCTCTTGACAAGCTCAACAGAGCCCGGACCGCAGCCTCTTGACTAGTTCAACAGAGCCCAGACCGCAGCCTCTTGACAAGCTCAACAGAGCCCGGACCGCAGCCTCTTGACAAGCTCAACAGAGCCCGGACCGCAGCCTCTTGACAAGCTCAACAGAGCCCGGACCGCAGCCTCTTGACTAGTTCAACAGAGCCCGGACCACAGCCTCTTGACAAGCTCAACAGAGCCAGGACCGCAGCCTCTTGACAAGTTCAACAGAGCCCAGACCGCAGCCTCTTGACAAGCTCAACAGAGCCCAGACCGCAGCCTCTTGACTAGTTCAACAGAGCCCAGACCGCAGCCTCTTGACAAGCTCAACAGAGCCCGGACCACAGCCTCTTGACAAGCTCAACAGAGCCCAGACCGCAGCCTCTTGACTAGTTCAACAGAGCCAGGACCGCAGCCTCTTGACTAGTTCAACAGAGCCCAGACCACAGCCTCTTGACTAGTTCAACAGAGCCCAGACCGCAGCCTCTTGACTAGTTCAACAGAGCCCGGACCGCAGCCTCTTGACAAGTTCAACAGAGCCCAGACCGCAGCCTCTTGACAAGCTCAACAGAGCCCGGATCGCAGCCTCTTGACAAGCTCAACAGAGCCCAGACCACAGCCTCTTGACTAGTTCAACAGAGCCCGGATCGCAGCCTCTTGACTACAAGGTGGCAAGTTAATAGCCCTAACAGAAAGAAAACCAAATACAAGAAAACCATGAGTAAAGCAAACCCTATTTATTTGGAAAAATGAAAACTTGTTTCTCAGTAATTGACAGATCAAAGAGAAAACTTGACAGAAATTAGAAAACACCTAGAACAGTCCTGGTGCGGTGGCTCCTGCTTATAATCCCAGCACTTTTGGAGGCGGAGGCAGGCGGATCACGAGGTCAGGAGTTCGAGACCAGGCTGCCCGATATGGTGAAATCCCATCTCTACTAAAAATACAAAAATTAGCCAGGCATGGTGGCGCATGCCTGTAGTCCAGCTACTTGGGAGGCTGAGGTAAGAGAATCGCTTGAACCCGAAATGCAGAGGCTGGAGTGAACTGAGATCCCACCACTGACTCCAGCCTGGCAACAGAGTGAGACTCCATCTCAAAAAATAAATGAACAAACAAACAAACAAACACCTAGAACTACACAGTGATGAAAACAGCATATTTCAGAACCTGTGGCAAATGAGAATGCAGTTCCTAGACTGAAAATCCTGGTCTTTAATGGCTATATTTTAAAAAGAAAACTAGATCAGGCATGTTGGCTCACACCTGTATTCCCAGTACTTTGAGAGGCCAAGGCAGGAAGATCACTTAAGGCCAGGAGTTCAAAATCAGCCTGATTATCATAGTAAGACTGTCTCTACAAAGGGGGGAAAAGAAAAAAAAAAAAAGTTAGCTGGATGTGGTGGTATCATGCGCCTTTAGTCTCAGGTACTTGGGAAACTGAGGCAGGAATATCACTTGAGCTCAGAAGTTCAGTAGTTGAAGGCTTCAGTAAGTCATGATCACATCACTGTAATCCAGCCTGGGTGACAGAGTGAGACTCTGTCTCCAAAAAAAAGAAAAAGAAAGGAAAAAAAAAGGATTCAAGATGAAGTTCCTGTGGGTCCTGACATGGCAGATGGCAGGAAGTCAACAGCCATGTTGGTGTCCAAGGCTGCCTACAGATTTTCTTTTAGTCATCACTGATGGGTTGTATATACCATTGAAATGAATGGCAAGAACACATTCTGGGATCAAGCATGGCGTCCCCAGAATGGTCTTATTGGCTTCACTGTATGACTGACGATCTTCCAACAATAAACAACCTACTATTTGTAAACTCAGTGGACAAACCACAAACTCAAAGTGGGAGACACTCCAGAACAATATGTACCTTATTCCACCGCTAGAAAGAAGATTCAGGAGTAAGTCCCGCCTTCAACACCTCGTAATTACAGAAAATAAAAAACCATTTAAACATGTAAAATATGGGCCTTTTTATGTATTTGTACTTTTAGGGCTCACCATTAGCTTTATTATAATTGACTTAAAAAAAAAAAGAAGACTATAGACTACTGACCTCCCTCTTCAATTTATAACTTACAGGAAAGAACTATGGACTAAACCAATGGGAGGTAGAAGGAAAGTGTTAATAAAAATCACATCACAGGCCAGCCATGGTGGCTCACAAATGTAATCCCAGCACTTTGGGAGGATGAGACGGAATGGATCACCTGAGGTCAGGAGATCGAGACCAGCCTGACCAAAGTGAAACCCCATCTCTATAAAAATACAAAAATGAGTCGGCGTGGTGGTGCGTGCCTGTAGTCCCAGCCACTTGGGAGGCTGAGACAGGAGAATCACTTGAACCCGGGAGGTAGAAGTTGCAATGAATGGAGACTGTACCACTGCACGCTAGCCTTGGCAACAAAGCAAGACTCCATCTTTTTTTAAAAAAAAAAAAAGAAAAAGAAAACAAGAGAGACTTGAAAGCATCTCCCTACAGGTTTGTGAAGGGAGGATGCACATGTACAGTTAAAAGAACTAAAATAGGTCAGACACACAGTGGCTCACGCCTGTAATCCCAGCACTTTGGGAGGCTAAGGCAGGTTGATCACATGAAGCCAGGAGTTTGAGACCAGCCTGGCCAACAGGGCAAAACCCCATCTCCAATAAATATACGAAAATTACCTGGGCATGGTGGTCCACATCTGTAATCCCAGCTACTCAGGAGGCTGAGGAACGAGAATTGCTTGAACCCAGGAGGCGGAGGTTGCAGTGAACTGAGATCACGCCACTACATTCCAGACTAGGCCACAGAGCAAGACTGTATCTGAAAATTTAAAAAAAAAGAAAAGATGAGATAAATCAGACATAGACAGCGTGATATCATTTATGGAAATTTTTCAGACACACAAAATACTCTCTTAGAAGTAAAAATATATCGATACCTTGGCAAGACACCAACCAAGGCTGTGATTATATCTGTCGGGGTAGGGAGGCTAACTTGCCTTAAGGAACAAAAGGAATGTCCATTTCATCTATAATAGAGATGTCCTTTGTTGAAATAGATTTAAATAGCAAGAGCCGGGCCCGGGCGTGGTGGCTCAAGCCTGTAATCCCAGCAGTTTAGGAGGCCGAGGTGGGTGGATCATGAGGTCAAGAGATCGAGACCATCTTGGTCAACATGGTGAAACCCCGTCTCTACTAAAAATACAAAATTAGCTGAGTATGGTGGCACATGCCTATAATCCCAACTACTCAGGAGGCTGAGGCAGGAAAATCGCTTGAACTCAGGAGGCAGAGGTTGCAGTGAGCCGAGATCATGCCAATGCACTGCAGCCTGAGCAACAAGAGCAAAACTCCGTTGAAAACAACTATGGGCCAGGCGCGGTAGCTCAAGCCTGTAATCCCAGCACTTTGGAAGGCCGAGACAGGTGGATCACAAGGTCAAGAGATCGAGACCATCCTGGTCATCATGGTGAAACCCTGTCTCTACTAAAGATACAAAAAATTAGCTGGGCACGGTGGCGCGTGCCTGTAATCCCAGCTACTCAGGAGGCTGAGGCAGGAGAATTGCCTGAACCCAAGAGGCGGAGGTTGCGGTGAGCCGAGATCTCACCATTGCACTCCAGCCTGGGTAACAAGAGCGAAACTGTGTCTAAAACAACAACAACAACTATGTTACTATTACTAAATCTCCTCAGGAAAACAACAAGAAAGTGAAATCACACTCCATCAAATGGGAGAAAATATTTATATATGTATATTTAGAATATAGAAAACTCTTACAATCCAATAATAAAGAGACAGAAACTGTATTTTTAGAAACAAAGGATCTTGCCTTAGTTTGGGCTGCTACAACAAATAGACTGGATGGCTTAAACAATGGGAATCTGTTTCTCACAGAAATGGAGGCTAGAAAGCCCAAAATCAGTGTCAGCATCATCAGTTCTGGTGAAGGTCCTCTTCCTGGTTTGCACATGGCCACCTTCTCAGTGTGCCTTCACAGGGCAGAGGGCAGGAAGCAGGAGCTCCTGAGACCTCTCCTGTCTCCTCTTTTTTTTTTTTTGAGACGGAGTTTCGCTCTTGTTACCCAGGCTGGAATGGCAATGGCGCGATCTCGGCTCACCGCAACCTCCACCTCCTGGGTCCAGGCAATTCTCCTGCCTCAGCCTCCTGAGTAGCTGGGACTACAGGCATGCGCCACCATGCCCAGCTAATTTTTGTATTTTTAGTAGAGACGGGGTTTCACCACGTTGACCAGGATGGTCTTGATCTCTTGACCTCGTGATCCACCCACCGCGAGCTCCCACTGTCTCCTCTTATAAGAGCACTAATTTCATTCAAAAAGGTTTTACCCTCGTGACGTAATTACCTCCCACAGGCCCCATCTCCAAATACCATCACATTGGGAATAAGGCATCAACATATGAATTTTGAGGGGACACTACATTCATTCCATAGGAGTTCTTAATAGATATTTCTCCAAAGACGACATACAAATGGTCAATGAACACATGAAATGATGATCAACATCATTAGACATTAGGGAAACGCTGATCAAAACCACAGTGAGATACCATTTTACACTTACTAGTATAGTCAATATTTAAAAACAAACAAAAACAGTAACAAGTATTCGGAGGACATGGAAAAACTGGAAACCTCATTCATGCTGGTGCAAATGTAAAAGAGTAAAGCTATTTTGGAAAACAGTCTAATGATTCTCAAAAAGGAAAACATAGAGTTATCATATGATCCAGCTATTCCACCCGCTATGGTATGTCTGTCCACACCAAATCTCATGCTGACATTTAATCCCTACTGTGGTGGTGATGGAACATGCAGCCTACTGGGAGGGGTTTGGGTGATGGAGGTGGAACCCTCATGAATGGCTTGGAGCTGTTCTCACAGTAGTGGGTTCTTGCTCTCTTAAGACTAGATTGGTTCTATAGGGGGAGGGGAATGAATTAGTGACCCCAAGAACACGTTGTTATGAGGCCAGGACAGCCCTTGGGTTTGGCTCCCCTTGGTATATGCCCACTTCCCCTCTGTCCTTCTCTGCCATATTTTGATGTAATACAAAAGCCCTCACCAGAAATCATGCAGAGCCATGAGCTAAATAAACCTCTTTCCTTTATAAATTACCCAGCCTCACCCGGTGGTTCACACCTGTAATCCCAGCACTTTGGGAGGCCGAGGTGGATGGATCACGAGGTCAAGAGATCGAGACCATCCTGGTCAAAATGGTGAAACCCCGTCTCTACTAAAAATACAAAAACTTAGCTGGGCATGGTGGCGCGTGCCTGTAATCCCAGCTACTCAGGAGGCTGAGGCAGGAGAATTGCCTGAACCCAGGAGGCGGAGGTTGCAGTGAGCCGAGATCGTGCCATTGCACTCCAGCCTGGGTAACAAGAACGAAACTCCGTCTCAAAAAATAAATAAATAAATAAATAAATAACTCAGCCTCAGGTATTCCTTTATAGCAATACAAAACAGACTAAGTTTTAATACCTACACTCTTGGTATCTACTCAAGAAAAATGCAAACACATGTCCACAGATAAACTTGTAGATGGATGTTCCTGGCAGTACAATTCATAATAAACAAAAAAGAAGAAACGATCCAAATAAATGCCTAAAAATCAATGAACGGATGAACAGACAAACAAAATGTGATATATCCACATAATGGAATACATCAGCCATAAAAAAAGAATAAAGCATGAATACATGTTTTAACAGATGAATCTTGAAAACACTATGCTCCATGAAAGAAGCCAGACACAGAAGACCATATGTTGTATGACCTTATTTACATGAATTGTCATGAACAGGCAAATCTACATAAATGGAAAGTCAGCTAGTGGTTGCCAGAGGCTGGGGGAGAGGAGGGGAGAATAGGGAGTAACTGCTAATGGGTACAGCTTTTTCTTGGGCTGATTAAAATGCTCTGAAATTAGATGGTGGTTATGGTTGCACAACTCTGAATACACTAAAAACCACTGAATTGCGCACTCTGAATAGGTGAATGCTATGGTATGTATCCCCATAAATGTGTAGTAAGTGTATAGAAGCCTTCAAGAATAGTGCTAGTGATGCTAGGCACATGTCCGCTGGAAAGGGGCAAGTCTCCTTCAGCCTGACCTCTAGCTCTCTCTCACCATGGCAGTATTACCTGGAAGGGCACGTGGGCTACCTTCAGAGGTGTTAGGTTGTCAAAAAGATTGAGGCAGGGGAAGCTGCTAGGATCTGATGAGCCTGGGCTGAGGATACCAGATAGGGTACCATGCTCAGGAACACCCCACATGATGCCTGACCATCCTGTGGAACAATGTTCCTGCAGGTATCCAGCTGGGGTACTTCAGAATGGAACGACATTACGTGTGCTATATAAGACATAAGCGGAAAGGTGCCTTCATTTTTAGAAGGAAGCTTATAGCAAATCCAGATACTGTCCTGAATTCATGGACACTCATACCTCACTCTAAATTCTCTCTCCTTGTTGAAAATTGGTCATACCAACTACACCCCTTGCTATACTTTGAATGTCTGTGTTCCTCCCCAAAATTCATCCTGAAATCCTGACTCCCAAGCTCATGGTATTAGGAGGTGGGTCTTGTGTGGAGGTGATTATATTATGAAGGTAGTATTGGGATTAGTGCACTTAGGAGGCCCCAGAGAGCTCCCTTGCTCCTTCCACCCTGTGAGGACAGTTAGAAGGCACCATCTATGAAGCAGAAAGTGAGCAAGAGCACTCACTAGACACCGGATCTTCTCATGCCTTCATCTTAGACTTCCCAGCTTCCAGATCTGTAAGAAATAAACTTTTGTTGTTCATAAGCTACCCGGTTTATTGTATTTTCTTACAGCAGCCTGAACAGATTAAGACATTGTTAGTCGACGAGAGCCTGAGTACCACAGTGAAATAACAAATGATCACACGTATACAGGAAAACATTAGGACAAGCTTAAGAAAAATACTGTTTAATTAGGACACTTAATGTAAGAATTTCAATTAAATTAAGATTGTTTTCAAAATATCTCCTATTTATTATTTTTAGCCATACAATGGTAAAAAAAAATTATGATTCTGATTATTATTTGAGACAGAGTCTTGCGCTGTCACCCAGACTAGAGTGCAGTGGGACTATCACAGCTCACTGCAGCCTCAACCTCCTTGGTCCAAGCCATCCTCACATCTCAGCCTCCAAAGTAGCTAGGACTACAAGTGTGTGCCACCATGCCTAGCTAATTTTTTTTTTTTAATTTCTGTAGTAAGAGGGTCTTACTATGTTGCCCAGGCTGGTCTGGAACTGCTGGCTTCAATCAATCCTTCTGCTTAGGCCTCCCACAGTACTGGGATTACAGGTGTGAGCCCCCACACTCAGCCAGTACAAACATTATGTTGTAAAAAATTCATCTTGATGGTAGTTCACATATATTTTGGGTTTCCTATTTTCCCTCTCTTTTTTAAATTTTTTTTTGAGATGGAGTCTCGCCCCGTTGCCAGGCTGGAGTGCAATGGAGTGTTCTCGGCTCATTGCAACCTCTGCCTCCCAGGTTCAAGCAATTCTCCTGCCTCAGTCTCCCGAGTAGCTGGGACTACAGGCACACGCCACCACGCCCAGCTAATTTTTGTATTTTTAGTAGAGACAGGGTTTCACCATGTTGGCCAGGATGGTCTCGATCTCTTGACCTCGTGATCCGCCTGCCTCGGCCTCCCAAAGTGCTGGGATTACAGGCATGAGCCACCTGTTTTCCCTCTCTTCCTCTGACCCTGCCTTGTCCATCATAGACACTTTCTGAAGTCCCCGGTATTACTGATTCTTTCCCTAACTTGTCCTCTTCCCCATTGCCATTGGTGGAAGTGATCTCCAAGAATTTCTTTTTTTTCTGAGACAGAGCTGCACTCTGTGGCAAGTGCAGTAGTGCAATCGTGGTTCACTGCAGCCTCAGCCTCTCAGCCTCAGACGATCCTTTCACCTCAACCTCCTGAGTAGCTGAGACTACAGGCATGCACCGCCACACCCAGCTAATGTTTTGTTATTTTTTGTAGAGACAGGGCTTTGTCATGTTGCTTAGGCTGGTCTCAAACTCCTGGGCTCAAGCCATCCCCCTGCCTCGGCCTCCCAAAGTGCTGGGATTACACGCGTGAGCAACTACATCTGGCCAAAATATAAATCTAAACCACCATAAGATACAACTTCACACCCACTAGATGGCTGTAATCAGTTCCACTCCTAGGTAGCTGTCTCAAAAGAAATGAAAACATGTATTCTTGGCTGGGTGCAGTGGCTCACGCCTATAATGAGAACTTTAGAAGGCCAAGGCAGGCAGATTGCTTGAGCCCAGGACTTTGAGACCAGCGTGGGCAACGTGGTGAAACCTCCTCTATACAAAAAATACAAAATTTAGCCAGGCATGGTGATGCACACCTGTAGTCCCAGGCACTCAGATGGCTGAGACGGAAGGACTTCTTGTGGAAGCCAAGGCTGCAAGTTACACTCCAGCCTGTGTAACAAAGCGAGACTGTCTCAAAAAAAAAAGGTGGAAACAATTCAATGTCCATCAACTGGTGAACGGATAAGCAAAATGTGTCCTATCTGCACAATAAAATATTCATCCATAAAATGAACAAAGACACGTGCTATAACATGAAACATCTTCCTAAGTCTCAGAAGCCACACACAAAAGACCACATATTGTAGGCCATTTATATAAAATATACATAATAGGCAAATCTATAAAACAGAAAATAAAAAAATTTTTTAAAACAGAATTTTGCTCTTGTTGCCCAGGCTGGAGTGCAATGGTGTGATCTCGGCTCACTGAAATATTAGCCTCCCGGATTCAAGTGATACTCCTACCTCAGCCTCCCAACTAGCTGGGATTACAAGTGTGTGCCACCACGCCCAGCTAATTTTTTGTATTTTTAGTAGAGGTGGGATTTCACCACGTTGGTCAGCTGGTCTCGAACTCCAGACCTCAGGTGATCCAACCGCCTCAGCCTCCCAAAGTGCTGGGATTACAGGTGTGAGTCACTGTGCCCGGCCAAGACAGAAAGTAGATTAGTGATTGCCTAGGGCTGAGAAGGATGGGAAAGATGGAGGAGTGACTGCTAACGAGTATGGGTTTTCTTCCTGGGGCTGAGAAAAACATTCAAAGATTGATTATGGCAGGCCAGGCACCGTGGCTCACGCCTGTAATCCCAGCACTTTGGGAGGCCGAGGCGGGTGGATCACGAGGTCAGGAGATCGAGACCATCCTGATCAACATGGTGAAACCCTGTCTCTACTAAAAATACAAAAAATTAGCTGGGCATGGTGGCGCGTGCCTGTAATCCCAGCTACTTGGGAGGCTGAGGCAGGAGAATTGCCTGGACCCAGGAGGCGGAGGTTGTGGTGAGCTGAGATCGTGCCATTGCACTCCAGCCTGGGTAACAAGAGCGAAACTCCGTCTCAAAAATAAAATAAAATAAAAAGATTGATTACGGCAATGGATGTACAAGCTAGTTAACAGAATTTAAAAACTGAATTGTACACCTTAAAAGAGTAAATTGCATGATACATGAATTTTATCTCAATAAAGCTGTATAAAAGAGTACGTATGTGTTGAGTCTGTGACGGTCGAAACCACTGGTCTAGACCCCATTTGGCACATTTCTGGTATTTTCGGACTTTATGAGGGAAATAACAGTCCTTGCAGGGATATGTTGAGCTCATGTAGAATTCCACTTCCTGGTACTCCTGAAAGGCAGAAGGATCCACTCAGGCCAGGTGCGTGAATACCTGACATCGACAGTTGCTGGACATTAGCCATTTATGCCCATCCACATGGCTCCGGCCATCTCTGTGGAACACCCACAATAGTGTTTACTTTACATGTTCACAACTCATTAACAAAAACAAATCATTTACCAACTTTAAGCCCGTGCTGATAAAGTCAGCCATCTGATTACAAGTGTGATAAAGAGTCTGACTCCATTTTGGATGGTTACTGACAGCCTTCAAGTCCCCCACCGCTTTCTCCTTCTCCCTCTCATCTGGGCAAGCTAACAAGAAAGTCTGGGTGTTTCCTCCTTGGTGCTAGCAGGAAGTTCAAACTATGCAAACCTCAATAAATGCAAGGCCACCCTCGCCCCAGACCCACTATCTAATCACAATGAAAGCCCAGCCGAGGCCGGGTGCAATGATAATTATACCTATAATCCCAGCACTTTGGGAGGTCTAGGCAGGAGGATCGCTTGAGCCTAGGAGCGAGGCCAGCTTGGACGATGCAGTGAGACGCCTTTAGCCAGGTGTGATGGTGCATACCTGAAGTCCCAGCCTCTTGGGAGCCCAGGAATTCAAGACTGCAGTGAGCTGTGATCATACCACTGCATTCTAGCCTGGGTGAAACAGCAAGACCTTGACTCAAAGAAAAGAAAACAAAAATAAGAAAAATTGTATAGTATTTTTGTGGTGAAAACTTGCAAAAGTTTACTGAAAACCTCAAAGGGCACTTGGGTAAGTAGGGAGCTAGACCAGGTACAAAGATGAAAGGGCCCAGTACTGAAACCAGGACAACTCTCACTAGACTGACAAGGCAATGCCTCCTAAGCAAGTCTCTGATATGATTTTACTGAAACCTGAAAAATTCACACTGAAGAAGACGGATCCTGAAATAGCCATGAGAACTGATTTAAGAACAAAAGTAAGGGAGGAAGAAGAGCTGGGAGTAGCTGTTTTGCCAAAGTCAAGGCTTTTCCTTAAAGTTCCAGTACGCAAGCAACCCAGTGAAGGTACAGGAAGGACAGGGCCCCAAACAGACTTGGAGGCATATAATAATTTAGAAGGTGGTAAAGTGGCCTCACGTATTAGTAAGAGTACGTATTTCTCCTGCTGTCTTTTCAGATGGGAAAATAATTACAATTCCTAACTCACACACACTCACACACATGCTTACAAGACCTACACAGTATGTGAGAAAAAATTTTTTTGAATGATTAAAAGTATAGAACTAGGCTGGGCACGGTGACCCACGTTTGTAATCCCAGCACTTTGGGAGGCCGAGGCAGGTGGATCACCTGAGGTCAGGAGTTCGAGACCAGCCTGGCCAACATGGAGAAACGCTGTCTCTACTAAAAATACAAAAATTAGCTGGGCGCGGTGGCGAGCGCCTATAATCTCAGTTACTCAGGAGGCTGAGGCAGGAGAATTGCTGGAATCTGAGAGGTGGAAGTTGCAGTGAGCAAAGATCACGCCATTGCACTTCAGCCCTGGTGACAACAGTGAGACTCGGTCTAACAAAAAAAAAAGAACTACAAGAATATTTTTATCATGGTAGAAAGAATTTATTTTCTTGATACCTTTTGAGATAAGACAAAGAAATAGAAAAAATATAAATAAAAAAGAATTTCTTTCTTTTTTTTTCAGATGGAGTCTCACTCTGTTGCCCAGGCTGGAGTGGAGTGGCATGATCTCAGCCCACAACCTCCACCTCCTGGGTTCAAGCAATTCTCTTGCCTCAGCCTCCCAGGTAGCTGGGACTACAGGTACCCACCACCACACATGGCTAATTTTTTATATTTTTAGTAGAGACGAGGTTTCACCTTGTTGCCCAGGCTGGTTTCAAACTCCTGACCTCAGGCGATCCACCCAACCATAATTTTTCTTTTTTAATGTTAAGATTGGATCTCGCTATTGCCCAGTCTGGTTTCAAACTCCTGACTCAGGCAATCCCCCAGCCTTAGACTCCCAAAGTGCTGGAATTAAGGTGTGAGCCACAGCACCAGGCCAAAAGGGTTTTCTTTTTTTTTTTTTTTTTTTAAATTTTGAGACGCCGTCTCACTCTGTCACCCAGGCTGGAGTGTAGTGGCGTGATGTTGGCTCACTGCAACCTCCGCCTTCTGAGTTTAAGCAATTCTCCTACCTCAGCCTCCCGAGTAACTTGGATTACAGGTGACTGCCACCGTGCCCAGCTAATTTTTGTATGTTTAATAGATATGGGGTTCCACCATACTGGCCAGTCTGGTCTTGAAATCCTGACCTCAAGTGATCTGCCTGCCTCAGCCTCCCAAAGTGCTGGGGTTACAGGACTGAGCCCCACGCCTGGCCAAAGAATTTCTTAAACAACACATAAAAGGCACAAAACATAAAGAAAAAGATGTGAAACATCTTATGTCAAAATGAGTAACACACCATGAACATAAGATTAAAAGAACATTCAAAGTACCACCTCGAGAATGGTTTATCAACTACAAAAGGGAAAAAGTGGAGGATCTCGACAGAGAGCACGTTAACCACATGACAGAAGTCTGACCACCACCAACCTCACATGCTTCCTGACATGACACACCAAGAAGAACATGTCACTTAGGTCATTCCCTGCCAAAGGTAAGGGTCTGAATTTAATACTGGGACTAACAATCAAGTGACAACCTACACAACAACCAACTGGGTCTTTTAAAAATATATCAATTTCATGGAAAAAAAAATGAAAGGAGGGTGCCATCCAAGGTTGAAGGAGACTAAAATACTTGACAAGTAAATGTAACACAGGATCCTGGATCAAAACCAATACCAAAAAACCATACAAACTATATCAGACAAGGGTTCTAGATCAATAATAAAGTACCTGGGGCCAGGTGCAACAGCTCAGGCCTATAATACCAGCACTGTGGGAGGCTGAGGTAGGCAGACCACTTGAGGTCAGGAATTCAAGACCAGCCTGGCCAACACAGCCAAACCCTGTCTCTACTAAAAACACAAATATTAGCTGGGCCTCGTGGCACATGCCTGTACTTCCAGCTACTTGGGAGGCTGAGGCAGGAAAATCATTTGAGCCCGGGAGGCGGAAGGTACAATGAGCTGAGATCACACCACTGCACTCTACTCTGGGTGACAGACTAAGACTCTATCTTAAAAAAAAAAAAAAAAAGTATTTGGGTGTGGTAATAACACGAGTTTTGTTCAAGAATGTTCTTTTTAGCGAGGTGTGGTGGCTCTCACCTGTAATCCCAGCACTTTGGGAGGCCATGGCAGAAGAACTGCCTAAGGCCAGGAGTTCAAAACAAGTCTGGGCAACACAGTGAGACCTCATCTCCAAAAAATACAAAACTTAAAATAAGAAAGTAAGCTGGGCGTGGTGGCTGACGCCTGTAATCCCAGCACTTTGGGAGGCCGAGGTGGGCAGATCACTTAAGGTCAGGAGCTCGAGACCAGCCTGGCCAACATGGTGAAACCCCATCCGAAAAAAAAATAAGAAAGTTATTTTTCTTGCTGGCCGGGCGCGGTGGCTCATGCCTATAATTCCAGCACTTTGGGAGGCCGAGGCAGGTGGATCAAGAGATCAAGGTCAAGAGATCGAGACCATCCTGGTCAATAAGGTGAAACCCTGTCTCTACTAAAAATACAAAAATTAGCCGGGCATGGTGGTCCTGTAGTCCCAGCTACTTGGGAGGCTGAGGCAGGAGAATTGCTTGAACCCAGGAGGCAGAGGTTGCGGTGAGCCGAGATCGTGCCATTGCACTCCAGTCTGGGTAACAACAGCGAAACTCTGTCTCAAAAAAAAAAAAAAGTTATTTTTCTTACGAAATCCTGGCTGAAGTATTTCAGAGTGAAGTATGGTATCTACCACATACTTTCAGTAACTCAGTCAAAAAAACCTAAGTGTATGTAAATATATGTCTGTACCACACCTGCCTCTGCAACACTTGCTGTGTGTACATGTATGTACGTAAAATATAAAAAAGGGAACCCTATGTCAGAGGTGTCTGAACCAAAGCAACTCCACCTTAAATAGGGGCTGGGTAAAATAAGGTTGAGACCTACTGGGCTGCATTCCCAGACAGTTAAGGCATTCTAGGTCACAAGATGAGAGAGGAGATTGGCACAAGATACAGATCATAAAGATCTTGTTGATAAAACAGCTTGCAGTAAAGAAAGTGGCTAAAACCCACCAAAACCAGGATGGCGACGAGAGTGACCTCCAGTTATTTTCCCACCAGCACCGTGACAGTTTACAAATATCATGGCAATGTCAGGAAGTTACCCTATGTGGTCTAAAAAGGGTAGGCATAAATAATCACCCCTGTCCTTAGCATATAATCAAGAAATAACCATAAAAATGGGCAACCAGTTCTTGGGGATGCTCTATCTATGGAGTAGCCATTCTTTTATTCCTTTACTTTCTTAATAAACTTGCTTTCACTTTATGGCCTCGCCCTAAATTCTTTCTTTCTGGAGATACAAGAACCCTCTCTTGGGGTATAGTTCCGGCCCCTTTTTGTGGTGACATCTATGCATGTGTTTGAGGCAGGGAGAGGAGAAAGGTAAAGCTAATGTGCCAACAAGTGTTAATAATTTGAGAATCTGGATGGTTTTACATGTGTTAAACTATTCCTGCAACTTTTATGTAAATGTGAAACTTTCAAAATTAAAAGTTTGGTTTAGAGGGAAACAAGCAGTAGAATGGAGGAAAAGTCAGCTGCTGTGGGAAAAGCAAAACAGACAAAAGCTTGGTATTCAAAACATACTCTTACAATCCCACGTTCCTAATAGCCAAATTCTTTTACTTGGCAAAAGATAAGGAACCTTTCCAGGCTGACGGTAATTTTAATAAAGGTTTAGATTGCATTTGTCAAAACTCCTCAAATGGTACAGTGAAGATCTGTGCATTTCACTGAAAGTCAATTTGGGCTCAAAAAATTTAAAAAAGCACTACTGAACTCTAATTCATATTAAGGATAGTGAGGTGTTTGAGGGAGAAGTGTTATCTACAACTTAATTTGAAATGTTTCCCCAAAAGGTGGATTAATGGATGGCAGAAAGGATGGACAGAAGGAATGATAAGGAATACACTAAGTTCAGCAGATGTTAACCGGGTTGTTCAGTGAACAATTCTTTCAGCTTCTCTATATAAACCAGTATTTTTTGTCGTAAAATACTGAGACTGGGAGAGTGCACGACGAAAAGAAACCACAAAACGAAGGGAAAAGACAGCGAAATGGTCACTAAACAGGTGCAAAAATTAGGCCCCCACTTAGAATTGCAGTAAAACATGATTTTGCAATTATCAAATGGAAAAACACACAGGTGATCTAACACCTGCCGGACTCAAAAGGAAGCGGCTCAGCCCATTGGCTCAGGGCAGCCAATTCAGCCGGAGGCCGACCCACGCCTACACCGCCACTCCCACCCGCCGGCAGAAAAGCGGTAGACTCGGGGATGACCCCAGGAGACGGACCAGAATACCCAGCAGGCGCGGCAGAACGGTCGCCGTGGGAGAGTCGGATAGGGACAGGAGCGCGGAACTCACGGGTGACGCGAAGGAACGACGGAGGCGTCCACACCAGCCTGAGAGCGACCTAGCCCTCGGGAGCGTAGCCACCCGCAACAAGAACAGCGCCCTGGCCAGACCCCCGCCCTCGAGGGCCCGACATGCCCACTACCCAGGTGAAGCCCACCTGCGGACCCGCCCCTCGCCGCCCCACCGGGATCCGGCGGGCCTCCACCCGCCACGCCGCCCCGCAGAGGGAAACGGAGGCAGCAAACGGCCCAGGGATGCGTCGGCACTTACGGTTGGGCGCCGGCGGCAGCCATGTTCCCTGCGATTGCGCTTGCGCGGCTGCCGGGACCTGGATGTGCGCGTGCGCGAGGCCCCCAAGCTCCCCCCGCCCAGCGACCGGGTGGCCGTGGGTACGGGGTTAATCTTTACCCGGGCGTGGGGTTATCTCGGGGCGGACGCGCAGGCTTTTTAAAAAAAAATCTTTTTTTTTATAGAGCCTTCCTTTTATTTACTGCATAATTTGCTAAAATATTTCTATATCCATAATTTTTTTTTTTTTGAGAAAAATGTTAAAATTCAGATAAGTACACTCATTATTCATTGGCAATATATGTACTGGGTGTGTGGCTCACGCCTGTATTCCCAGCATTTGGGGAGGCCTAATTTGTTAAAATAACTAGATGTAAGAAATGTAGAGGGGCGGCGGCTAGGAAATAAATAAATAAATAAACAAAGCCAGTAACTTTCCTCAGTAATGACAACAGCCGGTTGAAAATGAAAACTACACATTTTTTCATTCCTTCCGTGGTTCTCTTAAATTTTAGCATGGGAAAGTTGGAAGCCTAAATATTTACTGCGAGAAAGAAATTATGGTATGTGCAACGGAGCAAAAGAGGGTGGTTAAAACAAACCGACTAACTTACATACAAGATGAACAGTTCTCTAAAAACAAATTGCAGGCCATGCGCGGTGCCTCAGCCTCCTGAGTAGCTGGAATTACAGGCGCGCACCACCACACCTGGCTAATTTTTGTATTTTTAGTAGAGATGAGGTTTTACCATGTTGGCCAGGCTGGTCTTCAAAACTCCTGACCTCAGGTGATTCGCCCACCTTGGCCCCCCAAAGTGCTGGGATTATGGGCATGAGCCACCGTGCCCGGCCACAAGTGTGTATTCTTCTAGGTCACAAGTTAGCAAACTTTTTCTGTAAAAAACCCAATGATAGTTTCAGCTTTGCAGACCGTAAGGTCTCTTCCATGACGACCCAACTCTCTCAGATAGCAGCCATAGATAACACTAAACGAACGAGTGAGGCTGCATTCCAACAGAACTTTACAAGAATAGGAGGCCCTTCTACACAAGCTGAGTCAAGAAATAAAAATTAAAAAAAAAAAAAAAAAGAATAGGAGGCCCACTGAGGCCATTGTTTGCCAATCCCTGTTCAGGAATTATCTGTTTGTTCTTAGGGTAGGAGCCTTTCTACATCAAGATTAGCATCCCAGAATTCATTTACAAAATGATACTTTTTTTTTTCCTTGGAGATGGGGTCTTGCTTTGCTGTCCAGGCTATAGTCCAGTGGCATGATCGTATCTCACTGCATCCTTGACCTCCTGGACTCAACCAATCCTCCCATCTCAACTGCCCAACTTGCTGGGACTACAGGTGTAGGCCACCGTGCCAGGCTAATTTTTTTTTTTTTGAAACGGAGTCTAGCTTTGTCGCCCAGGCTGGAGTGAAATGGCATGATTTTCGGTCACTGCAACCTCTGCCTCCCGGGTTTAACAGATTCTCCTGCCTCAGCCTCCTGAATAGATGGGATTATAGGCATATGCCACCACACCCGGCTAATTTTTGTATTTTTTTAAAAAGTAGAGTCGATCGGGGTTTTGCCATGTTGGTCAGGCTGGTCTGAACTCCTGACCTTGTGATCCACCGGTTTCAGCCTCCCAAAGTGCTGGGATTACAGGCGTGAGCCATCGCACCGGGCCTGCCTGCTTAATTTGTTAGTAGAGATGGGGGGTGGGGTGTCTCACTGTTTTATCCAGGCTGCTCTTAAACTCTAGGGTTCAAGTAATCCTCAGCCTCCCAAAGTGCTAGGGTCACAGGCGGAAGCCACCTTGCCTGGCCAACATATGTGACTTTTTGTTATTTTGAGATAGTCCTGCTCTATTGCTCAGGCTGAAGGGCAGTGGCGGGATCTAGGCTCCCTGCAACCTCCAACCTCTGCGTCCCCGGTTCAAGCGTTTCTCCTGTCTCAGCCTCCCGAGTAGCTGGGATTACAGACACCTGCCACCACACGCAGCTAATTTTTGTTTTTTAGTAAAGACGGTTTCACCATGTTGCCCAGGCTGGTCTCAAACTCCTGAGCTCATACTGCCCACCTCGGTCACCCAAAGTACTGGGATTACAGGCGTGAGCCACACCTGTGGCTTCATCAGTGCCAGGCTATAGTCCAGTGGCATGATCGTATCCAGTGGCACTCAACGCCTTTTGCTGCTGCCTCAACATCCCTTTCAGGCCTTCACTGACTTATGCCACAAGGCACTTCTGCCCAGGGGTAAAGAGCCAAACCAGCTTCTGCTCGCCCCAGCCCTCCTGCCAGAAAGGCCCTCTGGCCTTTGTCCAATTGCTGGACGCTGCCCCTTCTTTCCGGTCTCCTCCTCCTGGAGGCACTCCCAGACGTCCCAGTGGAACCACGCGGTCCGTGCCCCGTCCACTTATTTTCCCTGAGCTCACAAAATCCACAACTACTATTACATCGACACAGACAGACTCATAAGCAGCTCCTTGTCCTTTTTTTCCTCCTGAGCTCGGGAACGTCTGACGGGGGTGAGAGGCACTCGCAGACTGCCCAGGCCGGGGTGGCGGCCGTCACCTGGCCAGGCGTTCGGGAACTGGCTCGGGGGGCTGACGGCGAAGTCAGCTGAGGCGAGGGGGATTCTTGGACCGTGGGAAAGATCGCAAGCAGGGAAGGCCCCGCCCCCTGCCGGATCTGGGGGAGGCCCCGCCCCCTGCCGGATCTGGGGACGATCCCCACCCAGCCAGCCGCCGGCTCCACGCGAGTCGCCGAAGCCCCAGCCCGGGCGCCCACGGCGGAGAACCCACAGCCGTGTTGCGGGCCGCCCAGGTCGCGGACTGAGCGCCCCGGCCCCCGTCTACCCCGCAGTAGCTTGGGGAGCCCGGGTCACCACGCCCAACCGCCAAAGCGAACGCCGACCCCTCAGCTGCGCAGCGCGCGCCCTTTGAGGGCCCCCCCATCCACCCTCGCTGCGCAGGCGTGGTCTTCCGGAGCCTCCATCTCCCGGAAATCACCGCTGCGCGGCGCTCCACCGCTTCCTCCCTGTGCTTGCGTAAGCCGCGGCGATGGCGCCCTCTAGCGGCAGCAGGAGGGTTGTGGTGGTCCTGAGAGTTGCGGTGTTCTGGGGTCACACACAGCGCCCGCCTTGAGGGGACCCGAGCGTGAGAGGGAAAAACGCCCGTGATGCCAAGGCTTGCGCAGTAGACAGCCAAAAACCTGAAACCCCGCGGTGCTCCGTGCGATTCACTTTCCAGAGGTGCCTCAAGGCCCCGACGCCGGCCTGGAGGGAGCGGGGGTGACTATCCCGAGACTGAAGCTCACTTTCGGATCCTGGGCGTTCTTGTCAGGATTTTTATTAATACAGTGGCTTAGTGATAGTTTGTTGAGAAACTCCCTGAGGAGGGCCGAGCGCAGTGGTTCACGCCTGTAATCCCAACGCTTTGGGAGGCCGAGGCTGGCGGATCACTCGAGGTCAGGAGTTCAAGACCAACCTGGCCAACATGGTAAAACCCCTTCTCCATTAAAAATACAAAACTTAGTCGGGCGTGATAGCGGGCGCCTGTAGTCTCAGCTACTCGGGAGGCTGAGGCAGGAGAATTGCTTGAACCCGGGAGGCGGAGGTTGCGGTGAGCCGAGACAGCCATCGTGGTGCCATTGCACTACAGCCTGGGCAAGAGAGTGAGAGTCTCTCCAAAAAAAAAAAAGAGAAAGAAAAAGAAACTTCCTGAAGAGCAAGAAATTCCCTCAGCCAAAGAAATGAGAACTGAAAAAGTAATAATTTATTGGATTTAACGTACCCCAACATTTTTTAAAGAACATTTTTGAAACAGGCAGAAATTTTGAAACAATTGTGTGGGCCTGGCTCTGTCCCTCACGCCTGTACTTTCAGCACTTTGGGAGATTGGGAAGGGAGGGTCGCTTGAGCTCATTGTGGGTCAAGATAGCCAGAGGAAGACCTATGTTAATTCCATCTAAATAATTATGAGCTTGGCAAATGTCACATTGTGCTATATGTATAGGAAAGAAAAAATAATAATAAGCTTGCTTGGCTCAGAGTACACTGAAGTTTATACGCCCAACTAAACCGTATATTGGTGCTTAATTAGAAATCAAGCCACATCAGGAATCCTAAGGTAAAGACCATCCAAGAGCATAGTAACACCGGGGAACACCTCGGGGTGGTCGCAGAGTGGGGAATACTGCTCTGGTCCCACGAATGCCTTCTCAACGTGGAAGCTGTATGAGAGGCTTATAAAGAGGGCTTATTTACATAAGATCTCTGAGAAGGGAGGCAACCTCTGCTCACAAGATCCCACAACATCTGGAAGGGTCTTTGCAGATGGGAGCTTGCAAGGAGAAAAGCCTTGCAGGGCAGAGATCACGGAACACCTCACACTCTGCCTAGGTTCTCGGAATATGGAGTGATTTTAATTGCTTTATGTCCTCAATGCTTAAGAGATAAATACCCCTTGATGCATGGGGTGTGGTCAGACCCCACGGCTCCTCATCTGCTAAACTTCTGATGCAGCCATACCCTGTACTGTAACTCCTTTATCAGGAAGAGAGACTCTTGCTCCAAGCCTGTGATACAGCATATGTCCTTTCAGGCAGGGATGCCACTGCCTGCGTCTTTGGTTCTTGTCCTGGCGTGGCTGTTTTCCCATGTACTGCTTCTGTTCTGTGACTGCTCTAGGCATTCCTCCTGCTACAGACTACTATATAGTTATGTAGAATGATTCTATAAATCAGCACTAAATGTGTCAATACAGCTCCGACTACAATACCTATAAGATTATATAGGCAGATTATATAGAGCTGAGTATGCTAGATTTAAGTATGATTATATAAGCTAGATATATGTAAGCAGTAAGTTATACTTAAGGCGCTTATTCTATAAACTAATATATGATTATATATAAAAGATTATATGAAGGAAATAGCCGAGTAATAACACTATAAATTAAGATATTCTTCAGGCACTAATTGTGCCTGGGGTCTGGACAGTTCTCCTTCCTCGGTGCCCATAGTGGGTGTTACCCACAGTGAGCCACAACTGTTGGCCAAGCCCTGTTTCAAAGGCTTTCAACTGACTGTTTTGGAACATATGCAAAATCCCTCAGCTTTGCCAGATAAACTAATCATAGTGTCACAACAGGAAGTGCCACAGGTACCATCATTGAATTCTTTCTGTCATAATATACAATCCAGAAATAGAAATGTATTGTTCATTTAACTTGTATTTTCTTTTTTTTTTTTTTTTTTAAGATGGAGTCTTGCTCTGTTGCCCAGGCTGAAGTGCAGTGATACAATCTTGGCTCAGTATAACCTCCACCTCTTGGGTTCAAGCGATTCTTCTGTCTTAGCCTCCCCAGTAGTTGGGATTACAGGTGTATGCCACCACACCTGGCTAATTTTTGTATTTTTAGCAGAGACAGGGTTTCTCCATGCTGGCCAGGTTGGTCTCGAACTCCTGACCTCAGGTAATCTGCCCGTCTTGGCCTCCCAAAGAGCTGGGATTACAGGCATCAGCCACCACATCTGGCTTAACTTTCTATTTAAAAAAAAAAAATGTTTAAAGGGCCAGGTGTGGTGGCTCAAGCCTGTAATCCCAGCACTTTGGGAGGCCAAGGTGGGTGGATCATGAGGTCAAGAGATCGAGACCATCCTGGTCAACATGGTGAAACCCCATCTCTACTAAAAATACAAAAAATTAGCTGGGCATGGTGGCGCGTGCCTGTAATCCCAACTACTCAGGAGGCTGAGGCAGGAGAATTGCCTGAACCCAGGAGGTGGAGGTTGCGGTGAGCCGAGATTGCGCCATTGCACTCCAGCCTGGGTAATGAGCGAAACTCTGTCTCAAAAAAAAAAATTAATTAATTAAAAATAAACTTCTTTTTTATATGTCCAATGCCTACTCAGATTGCATGTTCTTTATAACCAGGAAATTTGCATGTGTCCTGTAAGTCTCTTCATTGGCTACCTAATTTTTTTATTTTTATTTATTTTATTTATTTATATATTTTTTAAGATGGGGTTTTCACCATATTGATCAGGCTGGCCTCAAACTCCTGACCTCAGGTGATCCACCCACCTCAGCCTCCCAAAGTGCTGGGATTACAGGTGTGAGCCACCACACCCGGCAACTGGCTACCCAATTTTTGAGGGGACTGGCCACTTCATATAGTTCACCCATTTCTGTGCTGGAGTCTGTCTCACAGCTGTGCATGAAGTTTTACGTAGCAGCTCTCCTGCTTCCTTTTCCTTTACTTTTTTCTGTCTGGCTTCTCTAGGTATCACAGTTAGGATCAGTAGATGCTGAGATGGAGTTGGAACTGCAAATGACTTATTTGCAGGGGGTAGTCATGGTGTCTCACACCTGTAATCCCAGCACCTTGGGAGGCCGAGGTAGGCAGATCACTTGAGATCAGGAGTTTGAGACCAGCCTGGCCAACATGGTGAAATCCCATCTCTACTGAAATACAAAAATTAGCCGAGTGTAGTGGCAGGTGCCTGTAATCTCAGCTACTTGGGAGACTGAGGCAGGAGAATCGCTTGAACCCAGGAGGTGGAGGTTGCAGTAAGTCGAGATCGCGCCACTTTGCTCCAGCCTGGGTGGCAGAGTGAGAGCAAGACTCTCTCTCTCTCTCTCTCTCTCTCTCTCTCTCTCTCTCTCTCTCTCAAAAAAGGTATAATTGGGGAGTAACACCAGTGAAAGAAAGGAAAATAATGGGCCAGGCTTGGTGGCTCACGCCCGTTATTCCAGAGCTTTGGGAGGCCTAGGAAGGAGGATCACTTGAGCTCAGGAGTAGAGAGAATAGCCTGGGCAACATAGCAAGACTCCATCTCTACAAAAAAAAGTTAGCTGAGTGTGGTGGCATGTACCTGTAGTCCCAATTGCCCAGGAGACTGAGGTGGGAGAATTGCTTGAGCCTGGGAGGTTGAGTTTGCAGTGAACCATGATGATACCACTGTTCTTCAGCCTGGGTGACAGAGTGAGACCCTGTCTCAGAAAAAGAAAAGAAGAAAAGAGGAGAGGGGAGAGATGATGAAAAGAGGAGAAAATATGATTGGGCAGGAAGCACTGTCACAGCACAATGCTGCCTGGCAACGAGCTCCATATGAAGACTCCCATATGGAAGCAAAGACCCAGACCCTTTGACCAAGCCTTTTCTCACTCACTAATGAGGACTTGTGCAAGAACGCCAGGAAGGAATGCAGCCTCTGCTCACAACACTCAGGAGGGTCTTTGCAGATGGGCGCTTGCAAGACAGGAAGCAGGGCAGAGATAAACCGGAATGCCACAGGCTCTGCCTGTGTTCTCAGAATATGGAACAATTCTGATTGCTCTGTGTCAGCTATGCTCAGGAGATGTGTGTGGTCAGATCTTATGGTGCCTTATCTGCTGTGCCTCTTTGCAAGTGCACCTGGATAGACCTGGGTGGTAAAAACTCAGTGTCCTTAGCATTTCTTAGAAGAACCACATTTGCTATTGAATGCTGCAGACACCTGCTCTACCGCCCCCCAATCTTCCATCTCAGCTCCCCTCCCCACAGCCTGCAAAGTTAACAAGATAATGCACCTAATAAAAGCGTGTGGAGCCCAGAGCTCAGTGACAACGCAGTTCATCCTGCATGAGAGTACATAGGATGCCTGGACCCATGCTGTTGAATTCTGCTCTTGTCTCTGTCTTATTTCTTTTCCCACTCGCTCATCACCTCTGTGACTCGGAGCACCCACGTACAGGGTTGAGCTGGATACCAACAGCATGGGCAAGGGGAGAGAGCAGAAGGGTCAGGGGAAATGTGGCTGGCATGTGCCAGGCCTTGTGTGCCCCGATTAGGAGTTTGGCCTTCACCCTAAATGAGACGGGAAAACAGAAGGGGTCGGGTTAACCTGGGAAGTGACATGACCTAATTTGCACCATTAGAAGGGCACTGCCTGCTGTGGGGGGAAGGTCTCCAGCAGGCATATAGTCACAGGTTTTGGAAATTCAGAAGCTGCAGGTTAGTGATCTAGACTTGGAGGTCACCTACATAACAGTCAAACGGCGAGGGATACAAGGGACCTCAAACAACTGGTCAAAACATAATCATGGTGGTGTCATGCTAGGCACTATTGCTAAAGAAATTAGCAAAGAGATTTGGAATCTGCCTTCAGGTAGCCATCAGCTTAGTGAATGTGGGTGTTCTACAGAAAAGCATAAATATTTAAGAGCAATGAGAATTCACTGGTTGAATTTAAGCAAGGGAATTACAAAATCTGGTTTACATTTTTAAAAGGGACAGGGACTTGCTCTGTCACCCAGGCTGGAGTGCAGTGAGGCAATCATAGCTCGCTGCAACCTTGGAATCCTGGCTCAAGAAATTCCCCCACCTCAGCCTTCCAAGTAGGCAAAATCACAGGTGCACACAACCACACCTGGCTAATTAAAAAAAAAAAATTTGTAATCCCAGCACTTTGGGAGGCCAAGGCGGGTGGATCATGAGGTCAAGAGATCGAGACCATCCTGGTCAACATGGTGAAAACCCGTCTCTACTAAAAATACAAAAAATTAGCTGGGCATGGTGGCGCGTGCCTGTAATCCCAGCTACTCAGGAGGCTGAGGCAGGAGAATTGCCTGAACCCAGGAGGCGGAGGTTGCGGTGAGCAGAGATCGCGCCATTGCACTCCAGCCTGGTAACAAGAGCGAAACTCCGTCTCAAAAAAAAAAAAAAATTTTTTTTTTTTAGAGATGAGGCCTCACTGTGTTGTCCAGGCTGTTCTCGAAATTCTGAACTCAAGTGATCCTCCTGCCTTGGCCTCCCAAAGTGCTGGTATTACAAGGATGTGCCACCACACCTGGCTTGGTTTACGTGTTTGAATGGGGTTGCTCTGGATGAGTGTTGGGATGGGGTCATGAGCAGGAGAGGAGATGATGATTAAAGCACTACTGTAGTAGTTTAGTCAAGAAGTGTGGTGACTTGGAACTGGATGAGTCAATGGAAGTAAAGAGGAGATCAATTCAATGCATTTTTGAATTTTTTGAGACGGATTCTCGCTCTGTTGTCAGGCTGGAGTGCAGTGGTGTGATCTCAGCTCACTGCAACCTCTGCCTCCCAGGTTCAAACAGTTCTCTTCCCTCAGCCCCCCAGTAGCTGTGATTACAGACATGCGCCACCATACCCAGCTAATTTTTGTATTTTTGGTAGAGCCAGGGTTTCACCATGCTGGCAGGATGGTCTCGATTTCCTGAACTTGTGATCCACCCGCCTCAGCCTCCCAAAGTGCTGGGATTACAGGTGTGTGCCACCGCACCCAGCCAGTTCAATGTATGTTTAAGGTGGGCTCAGAGTTTGATGATTGATTCAAAACGGAAGCGGAAGGGCCCATGGCTACCGGCATGAGCAACTGTGAGGCCATCCATGGATAGGAGAAAACTGGGAGAAGAGGCGCCGGGGCATGAGAATAGAGCTCGGGACTGACAAGGTGTGGGTGTAAAATTAATAGACGTTCCTAGCAGGCAGTATGAATATGATGGATATGTCTGTGCTGAGAAGAATCTGGAATGAAGCTACTAATTGTGATTCATCAACGTTCAGATGGTGTTTGAAGCCAGCAGATAAAATAGACGATTCTGGTGGATGAGAGAAGAGGGCTGAGGCCCAGACCTTGAAGCACTGTGGTCCAGAAGAACATCTTCGAAAGCGAGTAAGGAGTGAATAGTACCAGACTCATCTATTTTCCAGTCAGCCACCTTGAGAAAATGGGCTTGTTCTCTTTGCCTGCAGCTCCATTTCTCCTGGCAACACAGATTTGGAAACAAATCCATATGTTTTGGATGTGCTTAATCTCACCATTTTCTCTCCATTTATTTATTCAGTGAACAACTGTAGGAGATGTACAGGTTTATCTGATTTTTTTTTTTCCAGATTGTGAAACTATCATCAAAAGCAAAGAGATGACCAGAAAGGAAGACATTTGTCTTAAAACCATATGCCAGGCTGGGTGCAGTGACTCACACCTGTAATCCCAGCACTTTGGGAGGCTGAGGCAGAAGGATCACACGGTCAGGAGTTTAAGACCAGCCTGGCCAACATGGTGAAACCCTGTGTCTACTAAAAAATAAAAATAAAAATAAAATAGCTGGGTGTGATGGCATGTTCCTGTAATCCCAGCTACTCGGGAGGCTGAGACAGGAGACTTGCATGAACCCAGGAAGCGGAGGTTGCAGTGCTAGCCAAGATTGCATCACTGCACTCCAGCCTGGGTGGCAGAGCAAGACTCTGTCTCAAAAAAAAAAAAAAAAAAAAAAAAAAAGCCATCCTGAAAATGGAAAGAGTCACAAAGAATGAGCTTCATTTCTTCACATTTGGAAGAAACCAGGACTGTAAGGTCCACTTAGAGAAGCAGCAGGAGGACCAGGAAAGATGGAAAGAGCAAATGATGCTTGAGGAACACTGATTCAGGAATGAGACTTCAAGAATAAGAATTGCACAGCTAAAGTTAAGAATTCAAGTCTTCTTTCATTAAACAATATTCTTTTTTTTTGAGATGGAGTTTTGCCCTTGTTACCCAGGCTGGACTGTAATGGCGCAATCTCGGCTCACCGCAACCTCCGCCTCCTGGGTTCAGGCAATTCTCCTGCCTCAGCCTCCCGAGTAGCTGGGATTACAGGCACGCGCCACCATGCCCAGATAATTTTTTGTATTTTTAGTAGAGACCGGGTTGCACCATGTTTACCAGGATGGTCTCGATCTCTTGACCTCGTGATCCACCCGCCTCGGCCTCCCAAAGTGCTGGGATTACAGGCTTGAGCCACGGTGCCCGGCCCCAAACAATATTCTTACCAGCAAACACCACCACATACATGACTTATTGTAAAACAATGTCCAGATTTAATAAACCATAAACACAAAGGGAAAAAAAACCCTGAAAATCATGATTTGGAGAATGCTTTTGGTTAAAGCACTCAACTTATTAGACTTTCAAATAGTTCAATGTAGAAAAGCCTTACATATGAAATATACGTAGTACATTTTTTAAGTGTAGCACAAGCCTCAGTCAGTGTAAGATAATTCATGTTGGAGAGCATTCATTTGAATGTAAGGAATGTGGGAAAGTCTATTCACAGCTCCCCTCATCTTTGGCTTGAGAGCACTCATGCAGGTGACAAACCCTACAGATGTTCTGAATGTGAGAAATCCCTGTTCATGGTAAATACTTTGTGACATCAGAGAAGTCATACTGGACGCAGATAATTATAAATGAAATATGTGAGGCCGGGCGCAGTGGCTCACGCCTGTAATCCCAGCACTTTGGGAGGCCGAAGCAGGTGGATCACGAGGTCAAGAGATCGAGACCATCCTGGTCAACACGGTGAAACCCCGTCTCGACTAAAAATATAAAAAATTAGCTGGGCATGGTGGCGCGTGCCTGTAATCCCAGCTACTGGGGAGGCTGAGGCAGGAGAATTGCCTGAACCCTGGAGGCGGAGGTTGTGGTGAGCTGAGGTCACGCCATTGCACTCCAGCCTGGGTGACAAGAGTGAAACTCCGTCTCAAAAATAAATAAATAAATAAATGAAATATGTGTAGAGAAGTCCTTAAACAGAGCTCAACCCCATTGAAATATGAGCAAACTCTCTTAGGAAATAGACCTTACAAATGTGTTGGGAGTGGGAGAGTCTGTAGAAAAGGCTGTAGACACAAATTATACCTTGTTCAATATGAGACAATACATACTTGTGGGAAATTATGTTTGCAGTGAGTTTAGGAAATTTTTCTAAAGAAGTGACTACTTTCACCCTATAGCTAAGAACCTATAGGGACACATTATGAAGATGATCATTCAGGGAAATGTTTTACACTTGGCTTTTCCACTACTCATAATCACAGAAAGCACACTGGAGAGCAAAACGATGGCTACAGTCATCATAGGAAAGGCTCCAGACTTAGCCTAGCCCTTTTTTTTTTTTTTTTTGAGACGGAGTTTCACTCTTGTCACCCAGGCTGGAGTGCAATGGCGCGATCTCGGCTCACCGCAACCTCCGCCTCCTGGGATCACGCAATTCTCCTCCCTCAGCCTCCCGAGTAGCTGGGATTACAGGCATGCACCACCATGCCCAGCTAAGTTTTTGTATTTTTAGTAGAGATGTGGTTTCACCATGTTGACCAGGATGGTCTCGATCTCTTGACCTCGTGATCCACCCGCCTCGGCCTCCCAAAGTGCTGGCATTACAGGTGTGAACCACTAGCCTAGCCCTTATCATGTGACATCAGAGGACTCATACTGAGGAAAACTCCATACATGTAATTTGCATGGAAGAGCATTCAGGAGTTGTTCTCCTATTACTGAATGTAAGAGGACTCATACTGGAAAACACTACGAACGTAGGCAATGTTGGCAAGCTTTCAACCATGGCATTTATCTTATTTGATACCAGGAAATTCATACAAATTAGAAAAGCTCATTGAAGAAAATCAACGCGGAAAAGCTAATGTTTGGAATTCCATTTTATTTGACATCAGAAATAAATTATAAAGGAGGCAAAAGCCACCAGTTATGTTTTACTCTTAAATAAGTACCTGAATGTAACAAGACTGCAAGCTTGTGACTCTGCAGCCACAGATCAGCAGGGTTAAGCAGTTCTACTCTACGTATGTCCCTAATTTGCCATAGAAACACCATTTAACGGGGATTCAGGGTCTACGCCTGATGAACAATGTCTCATAGAAATATTTGGGCTGGGCGCGGTGGCTCACGCCTATAATCCCAGCACTTTGGGAGGCTGAGGCGGGCGGATCACGAGGTCAAGAGATCAAGACCATCCTGGTCAACAAGGTGAAACACCGTCTCTACTAAAAATACAAAAAATTAGCTGGGCATGGTGGCGCGTGCCTGTAGTCCCAGCTACTTGGGAGGCTGAGGCAGGAGAATTGCCTGAACCCAGAGGGCAGAGGTTGCAGTGAGCCGAGATCGCGCCATTGCACTCCAGCCTGGGTTACAAGAGCGAAACTCTGTCTCAAAAAAAAAGGATATTCATAGAAGCATTAGTCTTAAGGGGCCAAACTGAATATAGCCCAGCAGTCCATCAATAATAAAATGGACAAACAAAATATGGTACATCGACAGTGGAATACTACTCAGTGACTTACAAAACATGAACTACTGATACATGCAGCCACTTGGGTGAATCTCAAAAACATTATGATGACTGAGAGAAGCCAGACACAGAAAACTATAGGCTATATGATTACATTTATATGACGTTTGAGGACAGAAAAAACTTATGATAATCATGATAGTGGTTAACTCTGGGAGATGTTAACCAGGAGGTGGTAAAGGGTTTTGGAAATCTATTTTCTGTTGACCTGTGTGATGGGTTTTTGTACATGGACATTATATCTCTATTATACTTAGACATATATATAAAAATTCAGCCGGTTGCAGTGGCTCATGCCTGTTAACCCAGCACTTTGGGAGGCTAAGGCGGGTGGATCATAAGGTCAGGAGTTTGAGACCAGCCTGGCCGTTATGGTGAAACCCCCTGTCTACTAAAAATATAAAAATATTAGCTGGGCATAGTGGTGCATGCCGGTAATCTCAGCTACTTCAGAGGCTGAGGCAAGAGAATTGCTTGAACCCGGGAGGCAGAGATTGCACCACTGAACTCCAACCTGGGTGACAGAGTGAGACTCCATCTCAAAAAAAAGAAAAAAATTCAAGCTGTAAAGATTAGGACTTTATGCCTATATGTATTTATGTGTATATATGCTTACACATATGTTCAAAGTTTACATAGTTTACATATATACAAGGTTTACATAGACATTTTAATTAATTAATTTTTTGAGACACAGTCTCACTGTGTTGCCCAGACTGGAGTACAGTCGTGTGATTTCGGCTCACTGCAACCTCTGCCTTCTGGGTTCAAGTGATTCTCCTGCCACAAGCACCTGAGGAACTGGAATTACCGGAAGCGCCATCACGTCCAGCTAGTTTTATATTTTTAGTAGAGACAGAGTTTCACCGTGTTGGCCAGGCTGATCTTGAACTCCTCTCCTCAAGTGATCCTCATGCCTTGACCTCCTAAAGTGCTGGGATTACAGGTGTGAGCCACTGTGCCTGGCCTAAACTTTAATTTTAAAAGTTTTAAAACTATATGCAAGCTGGCCATGTGTGGTGGCTCACGCCTGTAATCCCAGCACTTTGGGAGGCAGAGGCGGGTGGATCACGAGGTCAGGAGATCGAGACCATCCTGGTCAACATGGTGAAACCCCGTCTCTACTAAAAATACAAAAACTTAGCTGGGCATGGTGGCGTGTGCCTGTAGTCCCAGCTACTCAGGAAGCTGAGGCAGGAGAATTGCTTGAACTTGGGAGGCAGAGGTTGCAGTGAGCCGAGATTATGCCATTGCACTCCAGCCTGGTGACAGAGCAAGACTCCATTTCAAAAAACAAAAACAAACAAACAAACAAAAACTATATGCAAGCTGATGGGATGATGGGATACAAAAGACTTATGATGCCAGTTTAAACAGTCTGAAAATAAAGACAAAACAAATGAATTTGCCAGTGCTGTGCTATGAGCAGGATCCTTGCTGGGCTGGTAGCAGCTAACCCACTTCATCAGATAATGTGTATTCACATGCCTGGAGAGTCAGACAGCTAGTATAGCTTCAGAATCAGTCCAGCAGTTCAGCAATGTCTTCAAATACTGTATTCTGGAATTGGATCCCACTGACAGCAATATAGATCAGCTTCTCTCAAGAGACTGGGCTTTGTTTTCCGTAGTAGTGTCCTGTCACCACTGTAACAAGTTACTACAAACTGAGTGTCTTAAACAAGAGATAAAATAAATCTTTTTTTGTGTGTGTGTGTGAGAGTTTCACTCTTGTTACCCCGGCTGGAGTGCAGTGGCGCGATCTCGGATCACTGCAACCTCCGCCTCCTGGGTTTAAAGCAATTCTCCTGCCTCAGCCTCCCGAGTAGCTGGGATTACAGGCGTGCGCCACCATGCCCAGCTAATTTTTCTATTTTTAGTAGAGATGGGGTTTCACCATGTTGATCAGGGTGGTCTCAAACTCCTGACCTCAGGTGATCTGCCCCCCTCGGCCTCCAAAGTGCTGGGATTACAGACCTGAGCCACCACGCCCAGCCTGCTGGCATTTTTTTGACTTGTGGCTACCCAACTCCAGTCTCTGCCTCCATGGTCGTATCACCTTCTTTCTGCGTATCTGTGGTCAAATCTGTCTCTGGCTCCCTCTTGAAAGTTTACATGCACAATCAAGGATAATCTCTCCTTTCAAGGTCTTTAATTTAAATAAAAATGTAGTGCGGTGGCTCAAGCCTGTAATCCCAGCACTTTGGGAGGCTGAGGCAGGTGGATCACTATGTCAAGAGATCGAGACCATCCTGGTCAACAAGGTGAAACCCCGTCTCTACTAAAAATACAAAAATTAGCTGGGTATGGTGGCATGTGCCTGTAGTCCCAGCTACTCGGGAGGCTGAGGCAGGAGAATTGCCTGAACCCAGGAGGCGGAGGTTGCGGTGAGCTGAGATGTCGCCATTGCACTCCAGCCTGGGTAACGAGCGAAACTCCGTCTCAAAAAAAAATAAAAATAAATAAAATACAAATGTAGCCCCTGTCTCTATACAAGGTAACATTCATAGGTTGCAAGGATTAGGGCCTGACATCTTTGAGGGCCATTTTTTGGCCTCACACACTCCCCTAACATTTAATCAAAATCCTGGGGTTCACTCCCCATTCATGTTTGTTGCCTTGACACTTGCCATGGACAGGAGGGCGCCTTGCACTGACTGGCTTGGACCAGGGTGCCTGCAAGTCCCTGGATTAATCACTGCAGAAACGGAGACAGAATGAGCCAGTGGGCCATGGCCTACTGCAGGCCATCCCCTATAGCTGAGATTGAGGGGCAACTTCACCCATAGCTGCCCAAAAGGGTATCTGGGGTGTTCTGGGGGGAGGAGAGAGTGGAAAGTTCTCACACATGAATTTTAAAGACTTTTCTCTCTGTCTCTGACAATGTTTTGAAATTCTGGCTTCCCTCCTATACCCAAGGGAGAGCTATACACTCCTCCCTGACCTCAGTGGAATGCCGTCTTTCTCTTCCAGCACTCCATTCAATCGTCTACCAGGGTCCCCATGTCCTGGTAGCTGCTCCCTGGATGTTGGAACTTTACTCAGTTCCAGATCTTTTTTTTATTTTCCTAACAGAAAGGGACTTACCCTTGCCCAGGCTGGAGTGCAGTGGTGTGACCCTAACTCACTGCAGCCTTAATCTCCCGGGCTCAAGAAATCCTCCCATCTAAGCCTCCTGAGTAGCTGGGATTACAGGCTTGTGTCACCATGCCCAGCTAATTTTTGTATTTTTAGTAGAGACGGGGTTTCACCATGTTGCCCTGGCTGGTCTCAAATTCCTGACCTCAAGTAATCCTCCTGTCCCAGCCTTCTAAAGTGCTGGGATTGCAGGTGTGAGCTACTGGCCCTCAGTTCCAGATCTCTGCTGGCAGCAAGTCCAGAAACTTCCAGCATCTGCTACCCCCGTGAGATCTCGTTCGTGGCTTTATAACTTAATGTAAGGGGAGGTCTCTGGGGTAGATAGGCTCCTCCCAAGCAGACTTCTGTGCCAGCTACTGTGGCTGGGCCACCCACCTTCATTATAGCAGAGTTCAGCACCTTCTACACATGCCAAAAACCAGCTATTCTCTTTTCCAGCTTTCCTCACGGCCAGGATATGGATGCACGTGTCAGTCCTGGCTAACAGGGTCAGAGCAAGTCAACAATAGAGAGGTCTTCTGAAAATGTCGCGTTACTTGCTTGTGGTAGGGAGAGTAATGCTCCCTTTCCTTCAGAGACATCCACATTCCAAACCCTGGAACTTGTGCATGTTACCTTCGCATGGCAAAGGGGACACTGAAGATACAATTTAGGATCTGGTTTTTTTTTTTTTGAGACAGAGTCTCGCTCTGTCCCCCAGGCTGCAGTGCAGTGGCACAATCTCCGCTCACTGCAACCTCCACTTCCCAGGTTCAAGGGATTCTCCTACCTCAGCCTTCCAAGTAGCTGCCGCTACAGGCATGCACCACGATGCCCAGCTAATTTACCTATTTGAAGTAGAGACGGAATTTCACCATATTGGCCAGGCCAGTCTTGAACTTCTGACCTCAGCACTTTGGGAGTCTGATACGCCCACCTCAGCCTCCCAAAGTGCTGGGATTACAGGTGGGAGCCACCGTGCCCGGCCTGTTTTTGTTTGTTTTAGAGACATGGGCTCACTCTGTCATCCAGGCTGGAGTGCAGTGGTGTGATCATGGCTCACTGTACCCTGGAACTCCTGGGGTTAAGCAACTCCTGCCTCAGCTTCCTGAGTAACTGGGACTACAGATGCATGCCACCACACCCAGCTATTTTTATTGTTGTTGAGATGGGGTCTTGCTGTATTGCCCAGACCAGTCTCGAACTCCTCAGCTCAAGTAATCCTCATGCTTTAGCCTCCCAAAGTTTTGGGATTACAGGTGTGAGCCACCATGCCTGGATGGATTCTTGAGATGGGGAGATTATTCTGGATTACTTGGGGTGGGCCTTATTTAATCAAACATCTTTGTATAACTTGAGACAGGAGTCAGCCTAGATGATGTGATGATAGAATGAGAGGTTTGAAGATGCTACACTGCTGGTTTTAAAAATGGAGGAAGCCAGGCACAGTGGCTCACACCTGTAATCCCAGCACTTTGGGAGGCTGAGGCGGGTGGATCACGAGGTCAAGAGATCAAGACCATCCTGGTCAACATGGTGAAACCCCGTCTCTACTAAAAATACAAAAAATTAGCTGGGCATGGTGGCGTGTGCCTGTAATCCCAGCTACTCAGGAGGCTGAGGCAGGAGAATTGCCTGAACCCAGGAGGCGGAGGTTGCGGTGAGTCGAGATCGCGCCATTGCACTCCAGCCTGGGTAACAAGAGCGAAACTCCGTCTCAAAAAAAAAAAACAAAAAACATTTTTTTCTTTTTTTTATTTTAGACAGAGTCTTGCTTTGTCACCCAGGCTGGAGTGCAGTGGTCAGTGGTGTGATCTCAGCTCACCGCAACCTCTGCCTCCCGGGTTCAAGCAATTTTCATGTCTCAGCCTCCCAAGAAGCTGGGGTTACAGGCATGTGTCACCACACCTGGCTCATTTTTGTGTTTTTAGTAGAGGCAGGTTTTGCCATGTTGGTCAGGCTGGTCTCGAATTCCTGACCCCAAGCAGTCCACCCGTCTCAGCCTCCCAAAATGTTGGGATTACAGGCATGAGTCACTGTGCCTGGTCAGTGAAATTTAAGGTAATGAATGGTGGTATATTGTCACTTCTGCCAGAAATACACCTTACATGATAACCCTTTCTTGCTCCCCACCAGCTTCTGCTCTCAAGTCTCCTGTTTGGTCATGTTGAGTCACAGTTTGGGGACTCCTAGAAGCAGCCATGACAGGTTCAGCAGGCTCAGGACGGACCCTGCTGCCCCGACTCAGAGACACTTCTTGCGATGGCAGACATCCTATGCAGAGCAGAAGCCACTGCAGTAAGAAGGAGGGGCCCAGTAGCCTCAGAGGCACAGCCAAGGGACTGCAATGACAGAGACATTCCACAGCTACGAGGGTGTGACGTGGACGCACACTCTGGGATGTGGTGGACTCAAGTGATCCATGCAGATGTGGTGCTGTCTCTCTCATTCTCTGTTCTTCATAATGCGTGGCATGAGTCCTCTCTGGGTAAAAACAGGTGCCCAGAATTAACCGCACACCTCCACTCAAAATAAATTGTGCCAACTTGCTGAAGCACAAAATGATTCCCTCACCGTGGCCCCTAAAGAGCTCTGATATGCTGCTGCTGGCTTTGAAGTCTAAATTATTGGCAAAGGTAAAGAACATGTCTGAACTGGTCATTTCTGCAGGCGTTTCTCCTTAAGATGAGTTTGAAGCCAATTTGTTATATGAAGAATAGCAGTCGGTTCTTTCTCTCACACTGAAGGAAGGGGAAACACAAAATAAAGTTCAAGGGTCCAGCCTCCCAAAAGGCTCTGTTGTAATCCCATGTGCTCTCTCTCTGTATCTAGTGATGAACTTGGGATAATGGACACTTTACTCATTGGCCATCCGTCCTAGAACATCACAAGCATTTTCATTTATGTAAGTTTACTTGTAATTCTTCCAAAATTTATCTTCACATAGGTCCCCTGCATTTCCTAACAAACTAATTTCAGACATTTTATGTTTTTATGATTCTACTGTGAAAGGAATCTCCTTTTCAATATATTTGTTGCAGGTATAGATTTTGTGCATTGCTTTGTGGTGTTGATTTGTCCATCTTTTTTTTTTTTTTTGAGACGGAGTTTCGCTCTTGGTACCCAGGCTGGAGTGCAATGGCGTGATCTCGGCTCACCGCAACCTCCGCCTCCTGGGTTCAGGCAATTCCCCTGGCCTCAGCCTCCCGAGTAGCTGGGATTACAGGCACGCGCCACCATGCCCAGCTTATTTTTTGTATTTTTAGTAGAGACAGCGTTTCACCATGTTGACCAGGATGGTCTTCATCTCTTGAGTTCGTGATCCACCCGCCTCGGCCTCCCGAAGTGCTGGGATTACAGGCGTGAGCCACCACGCCGGGCCATTGTCCATCTTTTTTATTCTGCCTGACTTACTGTATTCATACTAATTTTTCAATTGGGGTTTTAAAGGATGCTAATGTTAAATGCATTTTTAGGTTTCCTTTCCCAATCGTTATAGCACTTAGGTCTGTTTTACATCATATTTATTTATTTATTGAGACAAAGTCAAGTTCTATTGCCTAGGCTGGAGTACAGTGGCACAATCATGGCTCACTGCAGCTTCAAGCTCCTTGGCTTTTGATCTTCTACTTCAGCCTCCTGAGTGGCTAGGACTCTAGGAGTATGCCGCCACACTCAGCGAAGTTTTCTGCTTTTTTAGTTCAGATGAGTTTTCACTATGTTGCTCAGGCTGGTCTTGAACTCCTGAGCTCAAGTGATCATCCTGCCTTGGCCTCCCAAAGTGCTAGGATTATAGGTATGAGCCTGGCCTCATATTTGTAGTAACAAGAATATGTGGAAAATTTTCAACATTGCAGAGAGCAGATTTCTTGCCTTTTCAACAAGTGTATCCTCCGTGGTTGTTGAACAGAGGAGTAAACAAGAAAAAGACTCAAGAAGAAGGATGAGAATCAGTTCTCATCAGAGAAGAAAAGGTCTGTTTCCTAAGGCAGAGAAATATTGAGGTGGGTTGTGTTCAGGACTAGCAGGAGATGTGTGGCTGGCTTGCTCCTTGCCTACATCCTACTGGCTTAAGGAAAAGATGCCCCACACTAAGGACAGCAAGAGGGAAAGTGGGAGCCTCATCCCCTGTGACTTCAGTGGGCAGCTTAACCAGCACCAGGAAAGACCTACTTACAGATTTTTCTTCGTGAGAAAATGGTGTTAGTTATTTGAGTTTTTATTTATTTCCAACCAAACATGCCTTAATGGACACAGGGTGCAAAGGCATGCACTGGATTATTCCAAAACTGCCTCACTGGTTTGTCCTGCATTCTTTTTTTTTTTTTTTTTTTTGAGACGGAGTTTCACTCTTGTTACCCAGGCTGGAGTGCAATGGCGCCATCTCGGCTCACCGCAACCTCTGCCTCCTGGGTTCAGGCAATTCTCCTGCCTCAGCCTCCTGAGTAGCTGGGATTACAGGCACGCGCCACCATGCCCAGCTAATATTTTTGTATTTTTAGTAGAGACGGGGTTTCACCGTGTTGACCAGGATGGTCTCGATCTCTTGACCTCGTGATCCACCCGCCTCAGCCTCCCAAAGTGCTGGGATTACAGGCTTGAGCCACCGCGCGCGGCTCGGTTTGTCCTGCATTCTGTGGACTTCCTGCATTCCTATTTGAGGCAAGGATTATCTTGATGGTGAGCTTACTTTTGATGTTGGGGGAAAACGGTCAGAGAATGAATGAGCAGCAGTGACCAAAGAACTTCTTTTGTGGGAAAAAAAAGCTATGGTATGAATAACTTATGGTCCAAATGCATATTAATTCATCCATACTTAAGTTCCCAAGCTCCAAGGAGTTCAGACAGGTGTCCCGAATGCTCACGTGTCAAAGATAAAATGACGCATTTTCTTTTTTTTTTCTCCTGACAACTTCATAACATTCTTGGAGTATACATTTTCCTTCTTTCTAAAAATGATTTCAAAACGTCTCCCTTTACATGGAGCAATTTGAGATGCGCTGTGTGATGAAACGGGGACGGAGAGTGACGAGTGGAGGTCAGATCCGGGTCTGTGACTCAGTTGCACAGCTGGGTTAAGACACAGTTGAACACTACCAGCTGCCATAATGGTTTCAGGCAACTTACAGCTTTACATATTTTATCTTAGCCATATGCTTAATTTAAACCAACAGTAGACCATTGATTAAAAGAAGCATATGGGGCTGGACGCAGTGGGTCACGCCTGTAATCCCAGCACTTTGGGAAACTGAAAAGGGCGGAGGTCAGGAGTTCAAAACAAGCCTGACCAACACGGTGAAACCCATCTCTGCTAAATATACAAAAATCAGCTGGGCATCGTGGCATCCACCTGCAACCCCAGCTTCTAGGGAGACTGAGGGAGAAGAACTACTTGAACATGGGAGGCGGAGGTTGCAGTGAGCCAAGATCATAGCACTGTATTCCAGCCTGGACAACAGGAGTGAAACTGTCTTAAGGAAAAAAAAAAAAAGCATATGGAAGAATATTAATATATTTCAATAACTCAGCATCTCAATAAACCTATGCCTGACTATGCATAGGATTTGGATATATATGTATATATCCAAGATATATGTATTCCCAGCCAACAACAAATATTTTTAACCAAAAATCATGTTTTATCCTGTAACATATAAATAGAAAAAAGTCATTACAAGAATTTCCACCAGCCTGGGCAACATGGTAAGGTTTCTGTCTCTAGAAAAAATACAAAAGTGGCCGGGTGCGGTGGCTCACGCCTGTAATGCCAGCACTTTGGGAGACTGAGGCAGGCGGATTACCTGAGGTTAGGAGTTTGAGACAAGCCTGGCTAACATGGTGAAACCCTGCCTCTATTAATAATATAAAAATTAGCCAGGCGTGGTGGTGCATACCTGTAGTCCCAGTTACTCAGGCAGCTGAGGCAGGAGAATTGCTTGAACCTGGGAGGCAGAGGTTGCAGTGAGCCGAGATCATGCCACTGCAGTCCAGCTTGGGTGACATAGCAAAACTCTGTCTCTCCTTCCCCCCCCCAAAAATATACAAAAGTTAGCCAGGTATGGTGGTGTGCACCTGTAGTCCCAGCTATTTGAGAGGCTGAGGTGGGAGGATACCTTGGGCCCAGGAGGTGGAGGCTGCAGTGAGCCGTGATTGCACCACTGCATTCCAGCTGGGGCAACAGAGCAAGACCCTGTCTCAAGAAAAAAAAAAAAAAAAGAATTTCCAAGGGGCTTGCTTCCTTGACATTAAGGGCCTCCATCAAATTTGATGAAGGATTAGACGTATCCGTATTCAAATCCAAAACAAAACAAGACTATTAGTAAACATGACTGCTTAACATAGCTCTGTCATAGTAGCTAGGACTATACAATGTTAATCTTTTTAAGTTTAAATATGGAAAAGGAAGATATCAAATCATTGGGGAATGAATTGGGTGTTCTATCTATAATAGACAAGAAAAATCCAAGGAAATATTAGACTAAAAGATATCCGTACAGTCTCTGAGTAAATACTCCTATACAAAAATCAACACACTAACAGCAACAACAATTAAGATAATGTGTACCCTGAGGTTGGATACTCCACAGTGACCAAAAGAAAAACCAGTGGAACAAGTTTGGCAGGCAGTGTTCAGACCACCAGAGGGAGGTAGAGGGCTGCTGAGACCTGTCAGGAAATACCATTAAAGAGTACACAGTGCCCTGAGCCCCCAGAGAGATCATCAGAGCCCCCAGGCCCCAAGGAAGACAAGAACGTATCAGGACCTTCGACCTAAGGGAGATGAGAAAACACCAGATGTAGGTCCCTGAGGGACGCCAAGAGAATAATACTTCCTTGTCCTGAGCTCCTAAAGAAGATGTGAGCACCCTGGGGCCCAAGGAAGGGCAGCACACAGATTTCGGTTTCCTCTCCCTAGACATGAGCACCTCAGCTTCCAGCAGCAAAGTGGACCACAGGAGGAAAATGGGCAGAAGATCCTGCTCCTCCTCCCCAGTGCCTGGGGTACAGTTAGCCCTGATCATCTCTCCAGAACTAGGGTGGACGTTTAGCCACGTTCCCATCACAATTCAAGTCCTCCGAGTTTCCCGCCCCTCCCTGACCTCGAGTGATTGCTTGGCCCCGCCCACCCTCACTTCTGGGCATGACCCATCTGCCAGAAACCTCGGTGCCGTCAGTCCCAACTCCTTGCACACTTCCTGCTCTCCCAGTCCTACCCCTTCTTTCACGCCTTTGAAACTGATGGAACTTCAGCAGCTCTCCCCACTCCCCCCGCGACTTCCTTCCTCCAATCGCCCCTCCCTCTCCCAAAAGTTGCGTAGTCCCTAGCCCCGCCTCCTGCATTCTCCCCGCCCTCCCTGTCCCCGCCCCTCCACTGAGAGGGGCAGCCAGTTAGGCCCGCCCCATAGACTTCCGGTCCTAACCGCCCTTCCTCTTCCCAAGGGACGTCATAATAAATCCCGCCCCCACCACCACCAACCAAGCATCACCCACTCCGGCACTTCCGGCCTGACCCCTGTCCTGCTCCTTTCCTAGCTCGTTTCTGCTCTGCCCCAAGAGTGGTCGCCTTCGTGGGGAGGCACGACATTCTCCCAGCTCGGGTCGCCGTACATTGGTGTGAGGCCCTGCGGCCTAGCGTCCCTCACCAGAGGCCTCCCCTTGCCCAGCCGGACCGCCAAGGGACATCGACGAGTGCCCTCCTGCAGTCCCTGGCTTCGCCTGCCGCCCAGAACCGACCAGTCAAGATGGCCGTCGCCGGGTGAGGCGAGCAGGCGAGCCGCGGGGGCGTCTGGGAGTTGTAGTCCTGGACGGCGCTCTGACGCACTTCGCCGCAGGCCGACGGGCGCCATTGTGCGGCGCGCGCCGGGTGAGTGCCGCGCGAAACCTGCGTCGGTCTGGGGCTGCGCTGGGCGGCTCCGGAGCGGTTCGCTGGGGGCGAGCGCGGCCTCTCTGCATTTCCCGCAGAGGTTGGCTACCCGGAGCTGGCCGTGTCTGCCGTCCTGTCGCCGCTCTGTGGGATGGGGTCGGTGACCCGGAACCCCGAGGGGAAACAGTGCTTTCGGGGCGCCACGGTGGAGAGAACAGATCGCCTACGGGAGCGTGGGGTCGGGGGCAGTGGGGGCGATCCCCTCCGGTGTGTGGGACGGAGGAGGCTTGTTTGGTGTCCTATCGGGGAGGGGAAAATGGTTCTGTCCAGTCCTGTGGGAGTCCTGTGACTCAACGCTGGGCGTTTTCCAGTTTGGGTGGACTTGTCATTTCCCGCTGAGGGCGCCGTTCCTGGGCGGAGGCGAGGGTAGGTCCCCCGCGGAGCTCTTACGCCTCTCCCTCCCCTCCCAACCTCGGTTTCCTCAGGACTCTGCGCCCTTGCACTAGAGGCACATTGAGAAGGAGGAAACTATGGCCTCAAGGCTTCCGACGGTCTGGTCCTGTGTGAGTAGAGGCTTCCTAAGGCTTTTGAGTCCGCTGCCGCGCCTGGAGGGATGCGGATGGCCGTGGGATACCACCTTCCCCGCGATACCCGCATCCCCCAGCTCACTGCGGGGAGGGGGTAGGGATTGCTTGTGTGAGACCGTGCGTGGTGGTGGAACCGCAGGTGGCTTGGTTGTCCAAGGGTGTCGTTAGAATGCAGACTAGGTGGGGGCTTCTGAAGGCCACGTTGAGGTTCTTCCTTGTATCCTTTATACTGGGAAGAGTAATTGACCGGTCTTTTTATGTTTTTTTTGTTTTTGAGATGGAGTCTTCCTCTGTTGCCCAGGCTGGAGTCCAGTGGCGCGATCTTGGCTGACTGCAACCTCCGCCTCCTGGGTTGAAGCGACTCTCCTGCCTCAGCCTCCCCAAGTAGCTGGGGCTACCGGTGCGCGCCACGACGCCCAGCTTGTTTTTTTTTTTTTTTTTTTTTTTTTTGAGACGGAGTTTCGCTCTTGTTACCCAGGCTGGAGTGCAATGGCGCGATCTCGGCTCACCGCAACCTCCGCCTCCTGGGTTCAGGCAATTCTCCTGTCTCAGCCTCCTGAGTAGCTGGGATTACAGGCACGCACCACTCTGTCCAGCTAATTTTTTGTATTTTTAGTAGAGACGGGGTTTTATTATGTTGACCAGGATGGTCTCGATCTCTTGACCTCGTGATCCACTTGCCTCGGCCTCCCAAAGTGCTGGGATTACAGGCTTTTTTTTTGAGATAGAATCTCACTTTGTCTCCCACGCTGGAGTGCAGTGTTGCAGTCTCGGCTCACTGCAGCTTCCACCTCCCGGGTTCAAGCGATTCTCCTAAGCCTCCTGAGTAACGGATTACAGGCGCTCGCAACCACACCCGGCTGATTTTTGTATTTTTAGTACAGACGGGGTTTTACCATGTTGGTCAGGCTGTTCTTGAACTCCTGACCTCGTGATCCGCCCGCCTTGGCCTCCCAAAGAGTCTTTGGCGGATCTAAGCAGGGATCAGGCTTCTGTTTAGATTTCAGCAGGTAAATTGGCATCAAGAAAGAGGTGAGAGCCGCTGAGGTCAATTACAAGTAAAAAGACAGGTGAGGATGGATCCCTGACCTGTGAAGGAGATAGAAGCAGCAGGGCCCTGAGTGGGGGCTGACAGCTTGGGTATGGTGGTGCAGCCCATAGTATTCCCTAGGAGGCATACAAACCACTCTCAAAATCTGAATTTTCAAATGAATAAGAAATTGAGTCTTGGACGTCCCATTCAGGACTCACCCAGGGAAAAGATAGGTTTTCATATGCTGCAGAGGTCTCATGTGTTGCTCTCCTTACTGTAACCTGAATAGAGGCAAGCTTGGGTTTGCTTGGGGATTCAGACGAAGACAGGAACTCAGGATATGACTCCCAGAATGCCCTTGGGTCATCTTGTAGACCATTCTGTGCTTTCACTGGCCTGGTCAGCCTCCCCTGTCTTTCTTTTGCTGTGGATGAGGATGGCCTGTGGCTGAACAAGAATCTGGATTTTAGGAACCAGTGACCTTTGAAGATGTAACACTGGGTTTTAACCCGGAAGAGTGGGGACTGCTGGACCTCAAACAGAAGTCCCTGTACAGGGAAGTGATGCTGGAGAACTACAGGAACCTGGTCTCAGTGGGTAAGGCTGGCCTCCAGGTCAATAAAGATCTGTGCTTTGTAGCACAAATGTAGCACCTCTAAAGTGTGTGTCTGCTTGGGCTCAGACTGCAGGGGCACCAACAAATAAGGAAAGGGCAGCTTTTCAGTACGACTTCTGAAGCATCATGTAGTTCATCCCTCAGAGCTCCTGAATACCAGGGATGTGGGTCTGTCAAGGATGTTTTCAGCTGCAGTAGAGGATGCTTATTTTGGTAACAAGAGTTCTCGCCAGGCATGGTGGCTCACTTTAGGAGACTTGGGCAGGAGGGTTGCTTGAGCCCAGGAGTTTGTGTCCAGTGTAGACAACATAGAGCCTATCTTTATTAAAAAAAAACAAAGAAAGAAAGTCTCCACAAAAATTCCAGATAATGTGATGCCAGTGTCCAGCAGCTTTGGAATGGCATCAAAAGCCTGTCCTGGCCGGGCATGGTGGCTCATGCCTGTAATCCTGGCACTCTGGGAGGCCAAGGTGGGCAGATCAGTCGAGGTCAGGAGTTCTAGATCAGCTTGGCCAGCATAGTGAAACCCCATCTTTACTAAAAATATGAAAATTAGCCAGGTGCTCCAGCTACTCAGGAGGCTTAGCCAGGAGAATTGCTTGAACCTGGGACGTGGAGGAGGTTGCAGTGAGCTGAGATAGCATCACAGCACCCCAGCCTGGGCAACCAAGCAAGACTCCATCTTTAAAAAAAAGCCTTTCCCTTCCATCTGTGGTTATAGTGAACCTTTCTGTGTTCCCCCACATCATTGCATGGCTGTGGCTCCAAGCATTGCATCTGTGTTCAAGGCAAAAAAGAAGAGAAGGAGAAACTCTGGCCAGCTCTCCTTCACAGCTGACATGTCTAACCCGAAAGCAGAATCTTTCCCAGAATGTCCCCCAGCTGACCGATCTCCCTTTGTATCTGGCTGACCAGAACTGGGCCCCTCAGCTGCTTGGCAAAGGAGTCTAGGAAAGCCAGTAACAGGGATGGATGGAGCTGGATTCACCACTCTAGGCCAGAAGACATGTCATGCAGGGGAGAAGGTGGAGACGGCCTGCGCTGCCATAGGATAGCATTTTCTCCCAAGCACAGACCCCGCCCCCCAAGCCCTGTCTCTTTTCCTTTGAGCAGAACATCAGCTTTCCAAACCAGATGTGGTATCTCAGTTAGAGGAGGCAGAAGATTTCTGGCCAGTGGAGAGAGGAATTCCTCAAGACACCATTCCAGGTGAGAACCAGACATATGGGAAGCCCCCACAGGGAAGGGGCCAACTGATTAGTCAGGGACCAATATCTTAGAAAAGCGGTAGACAGTGGGATACCCCAGGTGGGGTGCTGTGATGAGCAGTCGCAGACAGGCAGAACCAAACTAAGTTTTTCTCTGGCCGCAGAGTCAGCAGTGTCCTGCTTGGTTGAAAGTGAACTTGTTGCTGGTGGCAGGTGATACATGTGTTGACAGTAGGGGCTCCCTTAGTCTGTTAAACCCATGGTCTACCCTCCCCTCATGTAATCACTGGTAACTCTGGTGTGTATTTCCAGCTAGACTTTCCTATATAGGCTTACACGAATGAATGTGAATATATGTACACATTTTGGGGGTGTTATAATACAGACAGGGTCTCACTCTGTCACCGAGGCTGGAGTGCAGTGACATCATCTCAGTTCACTGTACCCTCTGCCTCCTAGACTCAAGCTATCCTCCTCCTTCAGCCTTCCAAGTAGCTGGAAATACAGGCATGCGCCACCACATCCATTAAATTCTTTTTTTTGGGTAGAGATGGTGATTCACTATGTTGCCCAGGCTGATTTCAAACTCCTGAGCTGAAGTGATCTACCCACCTCAGCTTTCCAGAGTGCTAGGATTACAGGCATGAGCCACCATGTCTGCCAGTCCCCTTTATTTATTTATTTGTACTCCTCCCGGACACTTTATTTATTTATTTTATTTTATTTTTTTGAGGTGGAGTTTTGCTCTTGTTGCCCAGGCTGGAGTGCAGTGGCATGATCTTGGATCACTACAACCTCTGCTTCCCAGGTTCAAGTGACTCTCCTGCCTCAGCCTCCCCAGTAGCTGGGATTTCAGGCATGCAGCACCATGCCCGGTTAATTTTGTATTTTTAATAGAGACGGGGTTTCACCATGTTGGAGAGGCTGGTTTTGAACTCCTGACCTCAAGTGATCCACCCACCTTGGCCTCCCAAAGTGCTGGGATTACAGGCGTGAGCCACCATGCCCAGCCACTTTATTTATTTTTTGAGATGTAGTCTCACTCTTGCTCAGGCTGGAGTGCAGTGGTGTGATCTTGACTCACTGCAACCTCTGCCTCCCGGGTTCAAGTAATTCTCCAGCCTCAGCCTCCCCAGTAACTGGGATTACAGGTGTGCACCATGACACCAGGCTAATTTTTGTTTTTTTGTTTTTGTTTGTTTGTTTTTTTAAGATGGGGTTTTACCATGATGGCCAGGCTGGTCTTGAACTCCTGACCTCAGTTGATCCACCCACCTCAGTCTCTCAAAGTGTTGGGATTACAGGCGTGAGCCACCAATTTTTGTATTTTTAATAGAGATGATTTCACCATATGGCCAGGCTGGTCTTGAACTCCTGAGCTAAAGTGATTACCCATCTTGGCCTCCCAGCGTGCTGGGATTATAGGCATGAGCCACTGTGCCCGACCTCTGCTTTATTCTTAACAGCTTCAGTGTGGTCCACATTTGGTTTTTCTTCTCTGGATGGACATTAAAGTTATTGCAGAGAACTTCCTTGCATACTTTTTTTCTGCACGAACAAGTTGGTTTTTCTGTAGGTTGGATTTCTAAAACTGGAACTTCAGGATCAACCAATGTTGTAAGCTAAAAATCAGGTAGTGACCCGTGCAGCGACCCACTGCTCCGGCTCAAATGTCACTTCCCCGGGGGAAAAAAAAAAAAAATCAGGTAGTGACAAATTGCCATCTCAAATACTTTAAGGCCAGACACAGTGGCTCACACGGTAATCCTGGCACTTTTGGAGGCTGAGGTGGGAGGATGTTTGAGACCTATCTCTATAAAAAAATAAAATAGGCCGGGTGTGTGACTCATGCGTGTAATCCCAGCACTTTGGGAGGCTGAGGCAGGCGAATCATTTGAGGTCAGGAGTTCGAGACCAGCCTGGCCAACATGGTGAAACCCCGTTACTACTAAAAATAGAAAAATTAGCCAGGTGTGGTAGTGGGCGCCTGTGATCCCAGCTATTTTGGAGACTGAGGCAGGAGAATCGCTTGAACCTGGGAGGCAGAGGTTGCAGTGAGCAGAGATAGTGCCATTGTGTGACAGAGTGAGACTCCATCTAAAAATATATATATATAAATAAAATCTTTTTTTTTTTTTTTTTTGAGTAGGAGTTTCACTCTTGTTGCCCAGGCTGGAGTGTAGTAGCGCAATCCCGGCTCATCGCAACCTTTACCTCCTGGGTTCAAGTGATTCTCCTGCCTCAGCCTTCTGAGTAGCTGGGATTACAGGCATGTGCCACCATACCTGGCTAATTTTGTATTTTTAGTAGAGACGGGATTTCTCCATGTTGGTCATGTTGGTCTCAAACTCCTGACCTCAGGTGATCCACCTGCCTTGGCCTCCCAAAGTGCTGGGATTACAGGTGTGAGCCACTGAATAAAATCTTTTAAAATAGGCCATGCAGGGGGATTTAGGCCTTTAATCTCAGCAATTTGGGAGTCCAAGGCAGGAGGATTGCTTCAGGCTAGGAGTTCGAGGTTATACTAGGCTATGATTATGCCACTGCACTCCAGTCTGGTTGACAGTGAGATCCTGTCTCAAAGAAAAAGAAGATCCTTCAGAATACATATAGTTGCTGAAGTACATGACAGCTCTTTTTCTTCATCAACAGCAATTTGTAATGGTCTTTTTAAGGTTTGCAGATCTGATGTGCTGAATATATTGTGTTAGTTTAGTTCACATTTTCCTCACGGAAATTTTCCAACGGACCAAATTGGACATAGTTTATAAATCTATTGCCTGGCCGGGTGCGGTGGCTCAAGCCTGTAATCCCAGCAGTTTGGGAGGCCGAGGCAGGTGGATCACAAAGTCAAGGGATTGAGACCATCCTGGTCAACATGGTGAAACCCCGTCTCTACTAAAAATACAAAAAAATTAGCTGGGCATGGTGGTGCATGCCTGTAATCCCAGCTACTCAGGAGCCTGAGACAGGAGAATTGCCTGAACCCAGGAGTCACAGGTTGCGGTGAGCTGAGATCGCGCCATTGCACTCCAGCCTGGGTAACAAGAGCGAAACTCTGTCTCAACAACAACAAAAAAAACTATGGCCTGTTTATATTTTTTCTTTTGTGAGTTTTTATATTTTCCCATTTTTTTTCTTGTTTATGTGTGGGATTATGAGTTCATATTTTCCCATTTTTTTTTATTTGTGGGAATTTTATATGTTCTGGATATTAATATTGAAATGTCATATTCCAGACCATGGTCTACCTTTATGTCGTCTCTGTACAGAAGTTTTATAATTTCAAGTTCTTTTTTTTTCTTTTCAAATATGTTTTTATTTCTGTTCTAGATTCTCTATCATATACCGGCAGGTTATCCAAACACTTCAGTGTGTTGTGGTATTTGTTGTATACCTTGATGAACTGCCGTGCTCAAGCAGTCCTCCTGCCTAAGACGTGTAAAGTGCTGGGATTACAGCATTTAAGTTTCTGTCTTTTTAGTTTATCCTGAATTTCCCTTTATATATGGGTGGAGTTCATTCTCTGCTTATTGGAAACAACATATTTGTCATGGACTAAATCACCATCCTTATTTACAGGCCTCTCTGGACTCTCTCCCTTGATCTTTTCTGTCTCTGAGTAAATGCCACGTTACCGTACTTTGATATATAGTAGTTCCCCTTGTTAATAAAAAAAAAAAAATCTTAGCTGGCTTTAGCCATGTATTTCTCCAGATGAACACTTACCATCAGCTTGTCACTGTTCATTGAGAAAATCACTTTGGGGATGTGTATTACATTTAATTAGATTTCCATTGTTACTGTTACCTGATCAGGTTAATCCTTCTTCATGGTGTTGCATAATTGTTCCAGATGAACCAGTCATGCTCTTAAATTCTGTTATCTTTTTCTTTTTTTTTGAGATGGAGTCTTACTTTGTTGCCCAGCCTGGAGTGCAGTGGTGCGATCTTGGCTCACTGCAACCTCTACCTCCTGAGTATCTGGGACAATAGTCATGTGCCACCATGTCTTGCTAATTTTTTGTATTTTATTAGAGACAGAATTTTACCACATTGCGCAGGCTGGTCTTGAACTCCTGAGCTCAGGCAGTCGACCTGCCTCAGTCTTTCAAAGTGCTGGGATTGCAGAAGTGAGCCATGGTGTCTGGCTTATTTTATCATCTGTTACAGTTGTGTTTCCTCATGTAGTTGTATTCATCATGGGCAGTACTTCCAAAATAGTGTGAAGCTCAGAGTGTAAAGAGTAGGTGTCTAGTCTCTGACTTAAATGGAAAAATTTCTAGGTTTTAAGACAGAGTCTCACTCTGTTGGCCAGGCTGGCGTGCAGTGGTACCATTTGCCTCACTGCATCCCCTGCCTCCTGGCTTCAAGTGATTCTCCTGCCTCAACCTCTCAAGTAGCTGCGATTACACCCAGCTAAATCTTTTTTGTTTTTGTATTTTTAGTAAAGACAGGTTTCACCATGTTAGCCAGGATGGTCTTAATCTCTTGACCTCGTGATCTTCCTGCCTTGGCCTCCCAAAGTGCTCGGATTACAGGTGTGAGCCACTGCACCTGGCCCATCTTGTCTTTTCTAATGAATGAAACTCAGTATTATCTCCTTCCAGAGCTCACTAAAGTGATCACATGATTCTTCTCCTTCGAGCAGTTAAGAGTACAACAGACATAGAAGTGCTCTTGTAATGTGCTCCCAGAGTATTGACTTTTTAGAGGATTTTGTGTCAGTATTCAGAAATTATGTTAGGGAGGTGGTTTTCTTTGTGTGTCTGCTTTCTCAGCTCTTCTCTCAGTGTGCTGAATGCAGAGTACACTGGATGCTTTCCCTTCTCTTTGCTTTCTCTTCGTTGATGCAGGTGGCATCAGTACTGCCCACTTCTGGGAGTATTGAGCTGTAAAATGTGCACCTGACCCCACATGTTTGGTGATGACCTGTTTGCCACAGAATAAAGGGCTAGAGTCTCTGTGACTCTTGCCTACCCCCTGCCTTTTTCTGGGCCCTGTTTTGGATTTCTTAATATTTCGACTTTTGGATCAGCACTAATATTTTGTTTTTTGTTTCCACATTCAAAGTTTTTCCTTACATTCCCTTCACTGAGAATCTTTGTTAGCTAAAGAGGTCACTAACCTATTTGACCTGCAAGGTCTCCAGCAGTGCAAGTACTTTGTATTTGCCTGCATTCGTTTCTTTGCCCCTTGGTTGCTCCCCTTGATTCAGCCTCCTGGGTTTTTTGTTGTTGTTGTTGTTGTTTTTGGCATGGATTCTAGCTCTGTTGCCAGACGCTGGAGTGCAGTGGTGTGATCTCGGCTCGCTGCAATCTCTCCCTCCCAGGTTCAAGTGATTCTCCTGCCTCAGCCTCCTGAGTACTGGGGATTACAGCTGCCCGCCACCAAACCCTGCTAATATTTTGTATTCTTAGTAGAGGCAGGGTTTCACCATGTTGGCCAGGATGGTCTTGATCACTTCACCTTGTGATCTGCCCCCCTGGGCCTCTCAAAGTGCAGGCATGAGCCACTGCTCCTGACCCAGCCTCCTGATCTTCCATTTGGTCTTTATGTCTCTGGATTACTCGGGCTGTGATAAGTCTGTTTCATTTTTTTTGGAGCTCAGGACCCATGTCCTGAATGGGCAAACCTCCAGGCCATACACTTCTGGATGATCTAGGAGTATCCTAAATCTGGCTGGTGTCTGGGGTACCATGGGTACCATAAGTCTTGGGAGAGTTGGCTCCACAGGTGACAGATTTAGGGTGAAGTCCCAGAGTCAGAGGCCACATGAGGGGAGCCTCAGCAGGAGTTACTCTTGCAGCCTAGGGCTGAGGTGATGGGTGTCCAACTCATCTTTGCTCTGTCACAGAGAGAGTCCTTTACTAAATATTCTCCTTCCTCTTTTTGTTTTTTTCATTTTTTTCCTTTTTTGTTTAGAGTGTACCTTCCTCTTTTCTTTCTCTCACCTCACAGATGTTTAAGGAGGGCCTTTTGTGTCCCATGCAGTATACTTACTAAAAACTTAGGTGATAAACCAAAGCACTAACATAATTACTACCATCTTTGACTTAATAGTCTGAATAATGATGGCCTTTTACAGACATGTTACCCAGATACAATGATAAATGTACTGAGAAGGAAAAGACCCTGGTGTGAAGAGGGGAAGCAGTGGGGAATTCCTGGAGAAGACGTAGTTAGGGGAAACTGCAAGGGTGAGATTTAAGCCAATTCCTGAAGGGAAGTAAGTCTGTGGACATAGAGGAGTGGTGCTGAAGTGAGCTTCTAGGCGTGGAGATGCCATTTGGGGCAACTGTGAGATGCGAAAGAACTTGCCACTTTGAGGGGTACTTGAAGCCTAGTGGACTAGGAGCTGGAGAAATGAAGGGATGTGACATTGCTTTTCACAGCTCACTCTGGGTGGCTTGTGGATAAAGAGTTGTGGTATGTCACAGATTGGAGTCAGGCAGGGCCCACAGTTATACCTGGTAATACCTGTTATATGTGTAATAACTGGCCTGAGAGTAACAGTACAGTTGGGGAGAATCGGGTGTGCATGATTCATAGGTGGACTCATTGAGACTAGGTAATTGGCTGAGAGGGATGAAAGAATAAGCAACCGAAATTTCTCATTGGTGACTGTGTAATATTTTGTATGTGAAGTCGGACGTGTCCTGCATATAACAAAATCCACTGATGCTCAAGTCCCCAGTATAGAATAGTGTGGTGTTTGCATGTGACCTACTCACATTCTTCCTTACAGTTGAAGTCATCTCTAGATTACTTATAATACCTAATACAATGTGAATGCTGTGTAAGTAGTTGTTATACTGCACTGTTTAGGGAATAGTGACAAGGAAAAAAACGTTTACACTTGTTCAGTACATTTGCAACAATCCTTTTTATATGTTTTTGAGTCGAGGTCTTACTTCGTCACCCAGGCTCATACCAAGTGGCATGATCATGGCTCACTGCAACCTCAAACACCTGGGCTCAAGTGATCCTCCTGCCTCAGCTTTCTGAGTAGCTGGGGCTACAGGTGTGAGCCGTTACGCCTGGCTGACTTTTTTGTCACCATACTGCCCAGGCTGGTATAGAGCTCCTGGCCTCAAACAGTTCTCTCACCGTCAGTGTCTCAGAGTGCTAAGATTATGGTCTTTAGCCACCTTGTTTGGTGCATCATCCATTTTTTTTTTTTCCTTTCCAAATATTTTCAATCCAGAGTTTGTTGAATCCACAGATCTGGAACCCATAGAATATACAGGTCCAACTCTACATTCTTTTTGTCAGCATCTTGTTTTGTTTTTTTTTTTTCTGGAGAGTCTTGCTCTGTCACCCAGGCTGCTGGAGTGCAATGGTGCAATCCTGGCTCATTGCAAACTCTACCTCCTGGGTTCAAACGATTCTCCTGCCTCAGCCTCCTGAGTAGCTGGGACTACAGGACTGTGCCTATATGTGTCAATAGCTTCATTAAAAAATATGATAAAGGAGCTGGGTGTGGTGGCGGATGCCTGTAATCCCAGCACTTTTGGAGGCCAAGGTGGGCGAATCACCTGAGGTTGGAAGTTCAAGACAGGCTGACCAACATAGAGAAACCCTGCGTCTACTAAGAATACAAAAAATTAGCCAGGTGTGGTAGCAGGCACTTGTAGTAGTCTCACCTACCCAGGAAGCTGAGGCAAGAGAATCACTCTAATCTGGGAGGTGGAGGTTGCGGTGAGCCAAGATTGTGCTATTGCGTTCCAGCCTGGGCAAGAAGAGCAAAACTCCGTCTCAAAAAAAAAAAAAAATATATATATATATATATATATGAGATAAAGGTACCTGGTATGATGGCTCATGACTGGAATCCCAGTACTTACGGAGGATCACTTGAGCTGAGGAGTTCAAGACCAGCCTGACTGACCAATATAGCCAGACCTCATCTCTACTAAAAATAAAAATAATTAGCTGGATATGGTGGCACATCCCTGTAGTCTTATCTGGAAGGCTGAGGCAAGAGAATTGTTCGAACTTGAGAGTTTGAAGTTGCATTGAGCTGTGATTGCACCACTGCCCTTCAGCCTAGACAACACAGCAAGAGACTGTCTCAAAAGAAAAAAGGGTCAGGTGTGGTGGCTCATACCTGTAACCCCAACACTTTGGGACTTGGAAGCAGGAGGATTACTTGAGGCTAGAAGTTTGAGACTGGCCTGGGAAACATGATGAATACAGGTCTCTATAAAAAAAAATAAAAATTAGCTGAGTGTGGAGGCAGGAGGATGTCTTCAGCCTGGGAGGTTGAGGTTGCAGTGAGCTATGATAGCACCACTATCCTACAGCCTCTATCTCTCCAGGATAAGGGAGGAAAATTGTTTCTTAGTTTTTGGCATTAGCCAAGGATGTGGGGATGTCTGGTAAAGAACTAGACTTTGCTGAGGGGAGGAAATAAGGGGTTTCTGTTTTCTCTGTTTTGTTTTTTTACCTTTTTTTTATTTTTGAGGCAAGGTCTCACTCTGTCACCCAGGCTAAAGCGCAGTGGCCCCATCTCACGTCACTCCAACCTCAACCTCCCAGGTTCAAGCAAATTCTCCTGCCTCATTGTCCGGAGTTGCTGGGCCTACAGGCCACCACACCTGGCTAATAATTTGGATATTTTAGTAGAGACAGGGTTTCACCATTTTGGCCAGGGTGGTATTGAACTCCTGACCTCAACTGATTGTCCCACCTGTGCCTTCCAAAGTCCTGGGATTACAGGCGTGGGCTGCCACACCTGGCCTGTTTTTTTTTTTTTTTACTTTTTATGTTGAAATAATTTTAAAGAGTTACAATAGGCTGGGCATACTTGCTCAGGCCTGTAATCTCAGCACTTTGGGAGGGCCAGGTGGGAGGATTAGTTGGAAGCAGTGTCAGCAACAAAGTGAAATTCTGTCTCTACCACAAAAAACAACAACCCAAAAACCAAGTGTTGGGGCACATGCCTGTAGTCGTCACTACTTGGGAGACTGAGATGAGAGGATTACTTGAGCCCAGGAGGTTGAAGGTGCAGTGACCCAAGGCCATGCTGCTGTATCACAGCCTGGGCAAAAGAGAGATTAGATTCTGTCTCAAAAACTAAACAAAACAAAAAACTTTATACTAATAGTATGGATAATTCAGTAGCTTTCATGTTGATTGAAGTTTTTAAACTGTCCCATGTCTTAACTGATTCTTGTCACGACGAATGAGAAGACACCATAGAGACACACAAAGGTTTGCAAATTTAGTCGACTGCACCTGTTTAGACCTCAGAAGGGCATGCACACAGCACATAAAAACACCCGTGTGGAATTCATAGGCATTTAGAATGGAATGCTTTACTGTGAGATGAGAAAACTGTCCCCTGCAGTGGTCTGTTTCTCCCAACACTGGCATGGCTATGCCTCTCATTAATACATAGAACTGGTATTGAGTGCAGACCTGGGCCATTTTGACAGCTCACCCTGTATGCTGCTCCAGCTTTCCATGTTAGTAAGAATGGCAGTCAAGTCAGCAGTCCCCGACCTTTTTGTCACCAGGGAACAGTTTTGTGGAAGACACTTTTTCCACAGACCTCAGGGTGGAAAGGGAGGGTTTTGAAATGAAACTGTTCCACCTCAGATCATGAGACACTAGATTCTCATAAGGAGCGTGCAGCCTCGATCCCTCACATGCACAGTTTGCAATAGGATTCATGCTTCTGTGAGAGTCTAATGCCACGACTGATCTAACAGGAGGCGGGGCTCAGGTGGCAATGCTCACTAGCCGGCTGCTCACCTCCTGTGCAGCCCAGTACCAGTTCATGTCCTGGCAGTTGGGGACACCTGATTTAAGTAGAAGGGAATCAAATGCTGGGACAAATGGCATTCATCCTCAGGAAAACACTGAGGAAAAATGCTGTAACAATAAGAAATGTAGGGAAATAAATTAGATGGCACTTGAATCTTCAGTTCTCACTTACTGCCTTCAAGAAAGCGTTGCCATATATGTGGCTCTTGGTTGGAATACTTGAGATATAAACTATTACAGGTTTATTCATTGGGAAAGCAATGCAGGGAAGAGACTATTATGAAAGTCATGATTTAGGAAACTCTGCAGGGCGTTTTACATTTTTTACTTGTTGAGAAGTTCAGTAGGGGCCAGGCGCAGTGGCTCATGCCTGTAATCCCAGCACTTTGAGAAGCCAAAGTGGGCAGATATTTGAGCTCAGGAGTTTGACCAACCTGGGCAACATGGCAAAACCCTGTTGCTAGATGAAATACAAAAATCAGCCATGTATGGTGGCGTGTGCCTTTATTCCCACCTACTTGGGAGGTTGAGATGGGGGGATGGCTTGAGTCTGGAAGGTGGAGTTTGCAGTGAGCTGAGATCTTGCCACTGCAGAAAAGAAAACAAAGTAGGAAATGAGTCCTACAAATAAAAACAGCAGCTTTTTGAAACATAGACCAAACATGAGTCTGAAAAATAGGTTTGATGAAAAGGAGAGTGTTTTATTGGGAGGAAGAAAGTGAAATTCTTCTTCAGATTCCATTCTTTCTATAGCTTCAGAGGTTCACACAAGCTATAGAGTGATTAATGGCACAGCATTCTTTTAAACAAGAACACGATGGAGTAAATGTGTGTAGTGTGTAAAACTTCACTGTCAGCTTGTCTTTTCCCTCTTATTTATTTTTTTTTTTTGAGACGGAGTTTCGCTCCTCTTACCCAGCTGGAGTGCAATGGCGCCATCTCGGCTCACCGCAACCTCCGCCTCCTGGGTTCAGGCGATTCTCCTGCCTCAGCCTCCCGAGTAGCTGGGATTACAGGCACGCGCCACCATGCCCAGCTAATTTTTTGTATTTTTAGTAGAGACGGGGTTTCACCATGTTGACCAGGATGGTCTCGATCTCTTGACCTCGTGATCCACCCGCCTCGGCCTCCCAAAGTGCTGGGATTACAGGCTTGAGCCACCTCGCCCGGCCATCTCTTCCCTCTTTAACGTCTTTGCCATCTTCCATGGGACATTAACCAGCAAACACCCCAAATGGAGTAAGTCTTTTTTGGCAGTTTTTCAACATCTGAGAACTCACACCAGGAAGAAACCTCAGAAATATAATCATGTGAGGAAAGTCTTATCTTGAGAGAATTCATACTGGAAAAGTTCTGAAATTGAGTATTATATCTAAGAACTTCTAAAACCATGAGAATATAATTGGTGTGGGAAAGGTTTCATGCGCAGCTCTCTTATTCAGCATGACAGAAGTTGTACTAGAGATTGCCAAGAGCATCTGGTTGGGAAGGCTTTGGGTGTCCCGGAACTCACTGCAAGGAGCCCTCTCTGAACTAACGTTCTGGGTACCCTTCAGTAGGAGTCCTCATGGTTTTCAGCATCAGAGGACTCATATGGGCAACCGTCCTGTGAATGTAATCTTTGCAGACAAATTACCAGCCTTAACTCTCACCTTATGTGACAGAACAAAATAAATACACACTGGAAAGGATCCCATGAATAATAAAAATAAAATGTCTCATCCCTTTTTTTTTTTTTTTTTTTTTAATTGAGACAGTCTCACTCTGTTGCCAGGCTAGAGTGCAGTGACACGATCTTGGCTCACTGCAGCCTCCACCTTTCTGGTTCAAGCGATTCTCCTGCCTCAGCCTCCCAATTAGCTGGGATACAGGTGCATGCCACCCAACCCAGCTAATATTTTGTATTTTTAGTAGAGACGGGATTTCACCATGTTGGTCAGGATGGTCTCGATCTCTTGACCTCGTGATCTGCCCGCCTCAGCCTCCCAAAGTGCTGAGATTACAGACGTGAGCCACCGCGCCTGGCCAAAATGTCTCGTTCTATTTTTTGTGTCATAGGGAAGGCAAACCCTACATAAAACTTTGGTAACATAAGTATATAAATGTATGAAACAAGTCTTGTCTCTTCTAATCTGCTTTATTATCTTACCGGAACATCTAGAACAAATGCTTAAAAATATGGATGACAGCAGGCATTCTTTTACTTCTGTATGTCCCGGTTTGCTAACACAATGACTGAATTAGTAGAAGCCCAGTAGATACTGTTGGGCAAATAGATGTCTGAAGAAATTGCAAGAGACAAGAATGTGTCTTCAAAGAGAAGACTGAGTACAAGGCCAGGCTTTGAAACAAAAGGGTAGGTAAGAGAGTAAAGGAAAATCTTGAGAGAGTACCACAAAGAAGTTTCCTGGCAACTAGGTTGAGAATCTGGAATGTTGAGTGGCTGTCAAATATGTTTTGGTTGGAATTCAGTGTAACAGAATGATCACATGCTTTATGATCTTTTATTGAAGAACACTTTGTGGGCCGGGCGCGGTGGCTCACGCCTGTAATCCCAGCACTTTGCGGGGGCCAAGGCGGGTGGATCACGAGGCCAAGAGATCGAGACCATCCTGGTCAACATGTTGAAACTCCGTCTCTACTAAAAATACAAAAATTAGCTGGACATGGTGGCACATGCCTGTAGTCCCAGCTACTCGGGAGGCTGAGGCAGGAGAATTGCCTGAACCCAGGAGGCGGAGGTTGTGGTGAGCCGAGATCGCGCCATTGCACTCCAGCCTGGGTAACAAGAGTGAAACTCCGTGTAAAAAAAAAAAGAACACTTTGTATTCTGTATCATCCCCCACATATCCGATCTCTAAGACCTGTGTAAATTTTGATCTTATCTGGGGACCACTCTTGCTGGGTTCCAGGGCTTGTACTCAGGGATAATTTCAAAGCCTGAAATGTCTTAACTAGTAATTAAGAAGGAAAACAAATGAACTAAGCGTTTCAAGCAGACTTTTTTTCTTTTTTTGAGGAAAGAAATATACCTTCAATAATCCTATAGAAAGAGGAACGATGGCTTTTTAAGGAGAAAATAAATGAATCAGAAGTAAAGAAGAAAAAAATCTTCCAGGAGCTCATTTTCTGGGTAGACAAAATGCCAAAATTACTTTGAGTAAGTGGAGAATAAATAAATAAGCAACCAGGAAACCTATACAGGGAAAAAAAAAACTCTTTATAGATATTTTACATCTAGTTTTTATTACAGTACTTTGTACAGCTGTTACAAAGAATGAGCCACCTCTTGATGTTCTTACTTGAAACAGCATGTGTGTACTTAACATATATGACATTTTAACACATAAATATATGTAAAATATTTCTTTAAATTCAACTGTGCTTGCTCTGGTTTCATATATAGTAAAATTGGAATAATACAGAGATGAGGATAAAAATTTTAAAATAACACATATTCAAATATGAACATACAAATATGGTTATGAGTCTGTTGATCATGAATGGAAAGATGTAGAGACCTCTTTGGAATTTTTTTTTTTTTTAATTGCATTTTAGGTTTGGGGGTACATTTGCAGAACATGCAAGACAGTTGCATAGGTACACACATGGCAGTGTGTTTTGCTTCCTTTCTCCCCTTCACCCACACTTGGCATTTCTCCCCAGGCTATCCCTCCCCCTCTTTGGAATTTTATATTAACTTTTACAGGTGCTGCCCGTAACTTTGCTCATAGAATGGAAATGGCTGTCTCCTTCCTGCTGTGTCACTGATTCCTGGTCCAGTTCCTAACACATTATAGGTGTTCAGTAATTTTTTGTTGAGTGTAGGAGTAAAGAAACAAAAAATGGAAGCATTTGTGGAAAAGTGTGGAATTGCCAAACTTAGTCCTAGGAGAAGTATTAAAGTCAGCTTTTTAAGAACTAATTTACAGCTTGCATCTGAATATGCAGTGGAGACTTTTTAACGCCCTGTTAAAGACAGAGATAGGTGCAGTGGCCCACACCTCTGATCTTAGCATCCTGGGAGGCTGAAGTGGGAGAACTGCTGCAGCCAAGGAATTGGAGACTTGGTCTCTACAAAAAAATAAAAACTTAGCCATGGCTTCTGGGGTACATACCTGAAATACTATTAAAATGATGCTGTTCGGCTGGGCACAGTGGCTCAGGCCTGTAATCCCAGAACTTTGGGAGACTTTCTGGATCACAGAGACCAGCCTGGCCAAAACCCCATCGCTGTTAAAAATACTGGGCATGGTGGTGGGCACCTGTAATACAAGCTACTTTTATTTATACAGAAGCTGGGGCAGGGGAATTGCTTGAACACAGGAGGCGGAGGTTACACTGAGCTGAGATTGTGCCATTGCACTCTAGCCTGGGTGACAGAACAAGACTCTGTCTCAAAGAAATAAATTTTTTAAAAAGCCCTTGAGCAAAATGACAGATTACGAAATCAATTCATAGAAGTAGTTTAGCTTGCCAGGTACACAGGCTCACACACCTGTAATCCCAGTACTTTGGGAGGCCAAGGCGATCACTTGAGGCTGGAAGTTCAAACCAGCCTGGGCAACATGGTGAAACCCTGTCTCTACTAAAAATACAGAAAAATTAGCCAGGTATGATGGTGCGCACCTCTAATTTCGGAGGCTGAGGCTTGAGAATTGCTTGAACTCAAGTCTCAAAAAAAAAAAAAAATTCCAGGGCTGGGCACAGTGGCTCACGCCTGTAATCCCAACACCAGGAGGCTGAGGCGGGTGGATCACGAGGTCAAGAGATCGAGACCATCCTGGTCAACATGGTGAAACCCCGTCTCTACTCAAAATACAAAAAATTAGCTGGGCGTGGTGGCGCGTGCCTGTAATCCCAGCTACTCGGGAGGCTGAGGCAGGAGAATTGCCTGAACCCAGGAGGCGGAGGTTGCGGTGAGCCGAGATGGCGCCATTGCACTCCAGCCTGGGTAACAAGAGTGAAACTCCGTCTCAAAAAAAAAATTCCATCTCTAACAAGCAAGATTCCAACCCCCGCCCCCCAAAAAAGAAAAAGCTTTGATTACACCAGGAATAACAAATTTGACGCAAATACACAAAACGTATTAATACCTTTTAAAAGTTGTACCATTCATCTAACTGCTTTCCTAATCCAGGCAAAAAGAAAAAAATAAAATAAAAAGTTGTACCAAATTATAAATTATTAAGGAATGAACTGGACGTTTTTTATTTTTTGAGAAGGAGTTTCGCTCTTGTTGCCCAGCCTGGAATGCAGTGGCGAAATCTCAGCTCACAGCAACCTCTGCCTTCCGGGTTCAAGTGATTCTCCTGCCTCAGCCTCCTGAGTAGCTGAGATTACAGGCACATACCACCACACCTGGCTACTTTTTGTATTTTTAGTAGAGATGGGGTTTCACCATGTTGGTCAGGCTGGTCTCAAACCCCTGACCTCAGGTTATCTGCTCACCTCAGTGTGAGCCACTGCGCCTAGCCGAGCAGGACCTATTTGAAGAAAGGTGTATGTGCTAGACTGTGGAAGACTTGAATAAATGGAGGTATTAACTTATTTTGGGGACATATAAAGGTTAGAAGTACTGATGCCCTTTTCCTGAGTCCTGAAGTCATTCTAGCATCAGCCTCTTGAGAAATGCTACTGGAACCATTTTACCATGGCACCAGAAATACAAGTCCCTGACAAGGGCTTGGCTGAAAAGAAGCAAGTGGGGTGCAAACCATGTGTGCTCTGTGTTACACAGAAGCTGTGTTGAATTGGCAAATATTACTTGAGCATTTGCCAGGATTCCAGGTACAGTTCCAGGACAACATCAGAGTGATGAGTGGGGCAGGTCTCACACTTGCTTTCATTTGGCCTACATCCATTCCAGACTGGTGCTAGCGTCCCTGGCTGATTAAATCAACAAAAGCGAACTTTTGGGATGGGTGTGGTGGCTCACGCCTATAATCCCAGCACTTTGGGAGTCCGAGGTGGGCAGATCACGAGGTCAGGAGATCCCAGCAGTTTGGGAGGCCGAGGCAGGCAGATCACAAGGTCAGGAGATCGAGACCATCCTGGCTAACAAGATGAAACCATCTCTCCACTAAAAATGCAAAAAATTAGCCAGGAGTGGTGGCACGTGCCTGTAGTCCCAGCTACTTGGGAGGCTGAGGCAGGAGAATCACTTGAACCTGGGAGGCGGAGGTTGCAGTGAGTCGAGATTGTGCCACTGCACTCCAGCCTGGGCGACAGGGAGACTACATCTCAAAAAAAATAAATAAATAAAATGAGAATTTTCCTTCAGTACCTCAGTCACACCGGGCCCCTTTCAAGTGCTCATTGCCTCTGCCGCTAGTGCTACTATGTTGGGACAGTACAGATGTAGAACATCTTATTTATAGAAAGTTCCATTAGCACTGCTCTAGATAGGGCGAGAGAAGTGATAAGTAAATTGATGAATCACATATTTTGAGGTGGTCATTGGTGCTGCAGAGGGAAGGAAACAATGGGTTATGGTGGCAGGGGACAAGCGAGGTATGGGTGAGCAGCAGCAGTTTAGAACTAAGCAGGAAGGTCGTTCTGAGGAGGTGACATTTGAGCTCAGAGCTGAATGGGAAAGGTGAACCAGGTGAAGATGTGGAAGACTACACCAGGCAGGTGGGTGGTGTGCATTTGGATCTCTGGATGAAAGCCCATATTCTAGGAAAAGTAAGCTGGTGGCTGTGGAAGACCCCTTTAGTGTCAAGGGCATGAAATAACAGGGTTTGGAACCCAGCTTCTTTGTTGTCCACAGTTAGGCTGTTCTTACGTTGCTATAAATACCTGATGCTGGGTTATTTATGCAGGTTTAATTGGCTCACATTTCTGAAGGCTGTACAAGGGTGGCACTGGCATCTGCTCAGCTTCTGGGGAGGCCTCAAGGAGCTTGTACTCACGGTGGAAGGCATATTGGGAGCAGGCATGCCACATGGCAGAAGCAGGAGCCAGAGAGCAGAAGAAAGTGCCACAGACTTTTTTTTTTTGTTGAGACAGGGTCTCAACTTTGTCACCCCGGCAGGAATGCAGTGGTGCGATCATGACCCACTGCAGCCTTGACTTACTGGGCTCAAGCAGTTCTCCCATCTCAGCCCCTATGCCAGGCTAATTTTATTTTTTGTAGAGATGGGGGTATTGCCATATTGCTCAGGCTGGTCTAGAACCCCTGGGCTCAAGTGATCCACCTACTTCAGCTTCACAAAGTGCTGGGATTATCGGCGTGAGCCCTTTGCCTGGCCACACTTTTTTTGATAACCAGATCTCTTGTGAATTAACAGGAAATTGCCGCTAAGCCATTCATGAAAATTCACCAGGCCCCACCTCCAACACAGCATCACGTTTCAACCTGAGATGTGGTAGGGACACAGAACCAAACCATATCCACTCTGTAAGCCTGTGCAGGGTTCCTAGCCGATCCCAGCATGGATTTCTTTTGTGTTTGGGTTGCATATTTGCCTCCTGGGACTGTAGGCATCCTTTGTGAAATGGTAGTACTGTCATTGATTCCAAAACTGAGTGATGTAAAGATGAGCAGCAGCCTTTGGCAGATCCTCCTCTAGGCTCTACCTTGGGGTCTGAGATCCACAAGTCCCAGTTGGCAGCCTCTGGTCCAGTGGAGGAGACAGATGCAGAAGGTAATCCAACAGGGAACTTGGCAGCACTGAGGGAATCATGAGAGAGAAGAGCAGGAAAGCTGAGCTTTCCGGACAAAGAGGAAAAGTGATGGAGTACTGTGCCTGGGGATTAGGGGCACTGAGGGTAAGTACTCTTCTGCATCTCCCCCCACAGTAAGCTGCTAAAAAGATCATTATTGTTAGTTATATTTTGGACTGGTACACCTGGTTAATCGGCACTCACTGGGAAACAGCACAGTGAGGACGACAGCTGCCTAATGCCTGTTTCTCACCCTGGAAGAAAAGCAGCAGAGAGGAAGAAATACCTGAGAGAAGAAAATAGTGTCGAGGGAGAAAGCAGCAGCTCCCGTCAGCCCCACATGCTCTGCCTGGACTTTGGTACCTAATCACTTTCGGTGAAGAAACCCAGGCTCTGTCAGGCGTGGTGGCTCATGCCTGTAATCCCAGCATGGAAAGCAGAGGTGGGCACATCATGAGGTTGAGAGACAGAGACCATCATGGCCAATATGGTGAAACACCCTCTCTACTAAAAATATAAAAATCAGCTGGGCATAGTGGCATGTGACTGTAATCCCAGCTACTGAGGAGGCTGAGGCAGGAGAATTGCTTGAAATCGGGAGGTGGAGGTTGCAGTGAGCTGAGATCGTGCCACTGCACTCCAGCCTGGGAATAGAGTGAGACTCCATCTCAAAAAAAAAGCACCAGGCTCCAGAAGTTAATTCCTCTTGATCAAATCCCTTGCCCTGAGCCTCAGTGAATTTGTTTTGCAACCCATTAGTTGTAGGTGAGGGGACTACACTGCCACAGGCTCATTCAGCTGCTGGGCTGAAAGCCATTGGATTTCTAGCTGACAGGGTTATTTTATTATGCAGCTCCACAAATGGGTGGGTCAATTGTTTCTGTGGAATGAGAATCCATTTCCAGCTCTGCCTGCTGGTGAACTGAAGAGCTTTCGTTTTCTCCTCCATGAAGTGCAGCAGTTAATTTCCTGGAATGGACAGTGGTAAGGATTACCTTACAGGTCTTGGGATAGTCTGTGGGATGAGATTTGGAGGAGTGAGGTGCATACAGTAAGTCCATCACTCCCCCACCCGTTTCTGGTTTTGTGTCCTGTCTGGTTCACTGTGGTGTTCTTGGTTCCACAGCACACAAAAGGTGCTTTATGATAACTGTACAGAACAGTGTATAGGACCTCATGGGTTAATTATCAAGATTAAAGCAGAAGTATATTAGAAGGGGGTGACGTGGAGTAGAAGAATCCAGCAGTTGTTTTTCTAGAGGCTAAGGGACTAAAAGAAATCTCTCTTGATTAAGGAATACAGAAATAAAATTTTAGAAATTTATGAAATCACATGGTGAATTAATTTTTTTTTTTTTTTGGGACAGAGTCTCACTGTTTCCAGGCTGGAGTGCAATGGCGCCATCTCGGCTCACTGCAACTTCCGCCTCCTGGGTTCAGGCAATTCTCCTGCCTCAGCCTCCAGTGTAGCTGGGATTACAGGCACGGGCCACCATGCCCAGCTAATTTTTGTATTTTTTAGTAGAGAGGGGGTTTCACCATGTGGGCCAGGATGGTCTCAATCTCTTGACTTCGTGATCCACCCGCTTCGGCCTCCCAAAGTGCTGGGATTACAGGCGTGAGCCACTGTGCCCGGCGTGAATTAAGATTTTTAAGTGTCACCCATGATGATTACCTAAAGTGCTGATGGCTCAGTGCTGGTCTGTCACTGAGACTCCAGGAAGTACAGATTCAGTTGGTGCATGTTCCGTGTCCTAGATGCTTAGTCCAGTGCTGCTGGGCCTCCAGGAAATCTTATCCCCAGCTGCTTTTAAGTAAAATTTCAAGCCTTAAGAGCCGTAATTGGGTCGAGTGTGGGTGCTCACTCCTGTAATCCCAGCACTTTGTGAGGCCAAGGTGGGCAGATCACCTGAGGTCAGGAGTTCGAGACCTGCCTGACCCACATGGAGAAACCCCTTTTATGCTAAAAATACAAAATTAGCTGGGTTTGGTGGAGCATGCTTGTAATCCTAGCTACTCGGGAGGCTGTGGCAGGAGAATCGCTTGAAACTGGGAAGCGGAGGTTGCAGTGAGCCAAGATCACACCACTACACTCCATCCTGAACAAGAGCGAAACTCCATCTCACAAAAAAGAAAAAATGTAATTGAAAGAAAATTAATTAATTATGCTTTCAAGTAAAAAGTTACTTGGGGCAAAGTAAATTCCCAGAAGTCCTAAGGAATAGAAAGAATATAGATCAGGAGCTGGAGGGGCAATCCCCCAAAGTGAAAATAACTCAAAAGTTTATTGGGAGGAAGAGGTTGGAAATAGGTGCTCAAGTGTATCTGATTAATCTTAGCAAGAAGAAAACTTCAAGCGTAGACTGGCAATGGTTGAAAATTAAAATCGTGGCTCTGGTCCTGGTCTACAATTGTGCTACCTCGCTGGAAGGTCGGTCTGGGCTGCAGGGCGGTGGTACGGCCACTGGCCCTGGGCAGAACCTAGCGTGGGGCTGACTCCGAGGCCCCTGTCAGTGGTGGACACTTACAGGCAAACCTCTGCAGCGCGCAAACTGGAAGCCCAGACAGACCAAGGTTTGTACTCAAGGATCGGGAGGGGGAGGGGGAAGGAGCTGCCTGCTGTGGCCTCAGCGGAAAGTCTCCCCCAGCCTGCGAGGTCCTGAGAACTACTTGCAGGTGGGGCATGAGTGGAAGCTCTTGCTGCGCTGCCACGCTTCCCGTCGCCCCTTACAGACCCAGGACAAGTACCTGGTTAGCTGGTACTAGGGAGAAGGGTAGCGGAAGCTTCTGTCTCGGAGGCTGCTGGGAGTTGTAGTTCTCATAAGTGACAGTTCTGGGCGTGGCTGGAAGTTACAACAGCGCTTTTCCTGTTGGGGGATGGGGCGGGGAGGTGGATAGTGTGGCGTCCACCGTTTGCGGCAGGTGCTATTCTGAGCAAAAGGGTCGATACATGGTTGTGGCTTCGGATCGCTGAGTGTACAATGACGGACTCCGCGGTTGCTTTGGGAGGCCAAGGCCGGTCCAGTTCCAGCAGACTGGTGCAGGCAGCCGCTGGTCACTGAAAGATGCTTTTTTTTTTTTTTTTTTTTTTTTTTTGGTGAGACAGTTTCGCTCTGTCGCCAGGCGTCAGGCTGGAGTGCAGTGGCACAATCTCAGCTCACTGCAACTTCTGCCTCAGCCTCCCGAGTAGCTGGGATTACAGGCGCGCGCCACCATGCCCAGCTGATTTTCGTATTTTTAGTAGAGACGGGGTTTCACCATGTTGGCCAGGATGGTCTCGATCTCTTCACCTCATGATACGCCCACCTTGGCCTCCCAAAGTGCTGGGATTACAGGCTTGAGCTGCTGCGCCCGGCCTTTTTTTTTTTTTTTTTTTTCTTGAGATCAAGTTTCGCTCTTACTACCCAGGCTGGAGTGTAATGGCGCGATCTTGGCTCACCGTAACCCGCTTACTGGGTTCAAGCAATTCTCCTACCTCAGCCTCCCGAGTAGCTGGGATTACAGGCGCACACCACCATGCCCAGCTAATTTTTGTATTTTTAGTAGAGACGGGGTTTCACATTGTTGACCAGGATTGCCTGGATCTCTTGACCTCGTGATCCACCCGTCTTCGCCTCCCAAAGTGTTGGGATTACAGGCGTGAGCCACCGCGCCCGGCCTGAAAGATGCTTTTTTATTTTTGAGACAGCCGCAGCTGTTCCACACTAGCAATTTTCTGCGCTGCAATAGCTTTTTGCGCTGTAATAATCACACTAAAACTAGTACAGGTTTTACTGCTTCCAAGGGAGTTTTAAACTGTTTTCTTGAACCGTATTCTAACACTACCTGTTTTTCCAGTTTTGTTCTAACAAAACACGCAGGGCTGTAATTGTACGTTGTGGAAATAAAGACCAGGCCACCCAAATGAGGACATGCAGAGGTAGACTCAAAGCCGGGTATAGCAGGGAGCCAGCCACGGTCCCTTGTGTTCCGTAGAGAGAATCAAAGGCAGATAGGGTATGAGGAATGTATAAACAAATTGTGATCTTTCTTGTTACCATCCGTCTTTGGTAATAGCCATCCTAGTGGTGTGAAGTAGATTCCACTGTGGTTTTGACTTGCATTTCCCTGGTGAATAATGATGTTGAACATCTTTTCATGTGCTTGTTCTCATTTGTCTTGCTTTGCTTTCGACTTACAGAGTATTCTGAGCTTCAGCTGGACCCTAAATTGGATCCTCTTTCTGCTGAGAGTCCCCTGATGAACATTGAGGTTGTTGAAGTCCTCACACTGAACCAGGAGGTGGCTGGTCCCCGGAATGCCCAGATTCAGGCCCTGTATGCTGAAGATGGAAACCTGAACGCAGATTCCTCCAGTAAGCAGGTCCAACAACTCATCAAGCATCCAGGTGACCCTGAGGCTGCTCGTCAGAGGTTCCGGCAGTTCTGTTATAAGGACATGACAGGTCCCCAAGAGGCCCTAGACCAGCTCCGAGAGCTGTGTCACCAGTGGCTACAGCCTGAGGCACGCTCCAAGGAGCAGATCCTGGAGCTGCTGGTGCTGGAGCAGTTCCTAGGTGCACTGCCGGTGAAGCTCCGGACATGGGTGGAATCACAACACCCGGAGAACTGCCAAGAGGTGGTGGCCATGGTAGAGGGTGTGACCTGGATGTCTGAGGAGGAAGGTAAGTAGAAAGGTGGGTAGAGGGACAGCTTAATGAGGGTGTCTTGGAGGACCCTGTAGGGGAGATAAGAACTCCAGGCTTCCTGGGAGGGTTGTGGGAAACATTGTGCCCACTCCATACAGACCAAGGACATCCATGTTCCCCATGTTTTCCTGAGCCAGAGCTACTAAAACCCCTGCATTCTTTAAGTACCCCTTCATGGGCTTCTGATGGAAGCACACAGATAAAGTGCTTCATTTTCATCCCTCTGGCATTGCTGCTGCACCACAAGCTTTCTAGTACTTGATAAGATGGGACTACTGAGCTCATAGAGCCTACAGTAGCAGGAGAGAGAGGGATTTGACAAATGAGAATGCATAGAACAACGCTGAGATTAGGAGATTGAGGTGATGAAGGCTCATGAAGGTCTGCAGCTGACACCTGGTGTCAAGTAGAACTTGGCCAGGGTAAACAAAGGGGCAGGAAAGATAGGCTATGCAGAGGAGAGCACTGAATGTAAGGGCCAACCAAGATGGAAGGAATCACAGTAAATGCAAAACCCGGAGAAAAACTCAGTATGTCTGTGATGTAAGGGAGCAGACGGTGGAGCCAGCACAGCCAATGGGGGCTTTTGTCCTAAAGCAATGCAAAATGTTCTAAAACAGTGGGACTTGGCACTTTCAGAGGCTGAGGCAGGTGGATCATGTGGTCATGAGTTCAAGATCAGCTTGGCCAACATGGTGAAACCCTATCTCTACTAAAGATACAAAAAATTAACCAGGCATGGTGGTGCGTGGCTGTAATCTCAGGAGGCTGAGGGAGGAGAATTGCTTGACCCCAGGAGGCAGAGGTTTAAGTGAGCCAAGATTGCGCCGTTGAACTCCAGCCTGGGTAACAGGATGAGACTCCATGTAAAAAAAAAAAACAGTGGGACTTGATCCCTGAGTTTCAGAAATTGGTGGCACCATTTGATTTGACTTTTAATTAGGCTGTGTTTGTGGTGGATGGTGGACAGGGGATGGTGGTGAGGCTGGACACACACAGCAGCTATTCCCATGCCCTCTGATAGGGTGGCATCTTGCATAGGAGTGATGGTGATGACAGACTGCGGAGAGAGTACACGTGTGGCGTGTGTATTTGGGAGTAAGACTCCAAGACTTGATTTCTTCTTCAGGCTGAGTTTCACAGAGTATGCGTGCTCCTGAATTGCTCACCTCCATCTTCCACATTCACGGGTGCCCAGAAGATATCTCTGATGTGAATGAATGATTGACTGGTTGATGTTTGTAATTGAGGGGCAAGAGAAGGTACCCTGAAGGGGGATGTTGAGATTCTAAGAGGTCAGGACGTCCTCGATGTGTGGGTATCCGAGGCAGCAGGGCAGGCACTTGCATGAGTTGTTTCAGATGCCCCAAGTCTGGGGTGCTGTACTTAGCAGAATAATTGCCCCAAAGGTGTCCATGTCCTGACTCTTGTACCCATGAATAAGTTGTCTCACATGACAAAGGGGACTTTGAAGAAACAATTAAGAAACTTAAGGATCTTGAAATGGAGAGATACACTGGATTATTTGGGTGGATTTAACATAACCACAGGAGTCCTAAGGGGAGGGAGGCTGGAGGGTCAGAGGAGATGTAATGATAGAAGCAGGTGATAGAGGAAGAAGCCATAAGCCAAGTGTTTGGGGCAACCTCTAGAAGCTGGAAAAGGCAAGGAATGGAGTCTCCCATGGAGCCTCCAAAAGGCACGTAGCCATGCTGATACCTTCCCTTTAACCAAGTGAGGCACAAACCAGACTTCTCATTTCCAGAACTATAAGGTAATACATTTGCATTAACCTGAGCCACTGGCATTTTGGCAATTCACTAGAGCACCAACAGGAAACTGGGTGCCAAGGAGACAGTTGTGGGGTTAATGAAATGAAAGTCAGTGAATTCACCCTGTGTTTAACCTCAGGGATGAATGAAATAAATTAGTGTCCCAGAAGACAATGGGAAGAGGCCTTCCAGAGAACCCTGAGGATCCCACATTATGTGATCAGTGTGTTAGTTGGGACTCTTGGGTGTGACTGCCACAAAGCCTTACACAGACACAGAATGGCTCAAAGGAGGAGAATTATTGAAAAAGTTCCAGGATGCTGTAGCATCAGGCAGGGCTGGACCCAGGAGCTCTAATAGTGTACTCCAGACTTGTCTGTCTCCCATTCTTACCTCTTCTGCCCTCCACTGGCTTCATTCGTGGGCGTGCTGTCTCTCTGCATGGGATTTCTCTTCCCAGATATTCCAGCTAAAGCCTGTTGGCTCCAGTCATCTGGCTATAGGCTTTGTTCATCCATATCTAACCACTGTGGCCAGGAGAAAGGGATGACCCAGTGAGTCACCCTACGTCATCTCATGGCCCACCTTGATGGTGGGGTGGATTAGCGTTATGGAAGCCTGTGGGCCATGTGGGGTCATGAGGAAGCCATGGTTAGAGGGGCCATAGGGCTAGATGGAGCTGTTGTTTTCTTAGCTGGAAGGAGACTTGGTGACGCTCACTTCAAGATGGTTGCATGTCGTGGGTCCAGGGAACGTCTCACCCTTCATGAGGTGGGAGGAGAGAGGGAGGAAGGAAAAGGTGCCCAAATAGGCAGGGTGGAGTGCTTGGAGGCCAGAAATGGGGGCTTTGACTCTAAGGAGGCAGTGTGAGGCAGCTGCCTCACAGGAGGGGCTGGGGCCCACAGCTGTCCTTGGAGAGGGAAGGAGTGGGACCAGGGTGTCAGCAGTGAGAACCCTGGTTCCCTGCGGCCCTTGGAAGGTAAGCCATCCTGGGCCCACTCATGTGTGGGCACTCGGGAGGGGAGCTGAGCTGGTGAGAAGGGAGGACAGGAGCAGAGGCTGTCTTGGGGCTGTAGTACAATGTGGGTGTGCAGGGCCTAACAGTTGCAGAGAGGCCACTGTTGCCCTTTCCATGGGTCCCCACACCTGCTGACCCCCTCTGGCTGGTGTCTCCTCTCGGTACTTCTTACAGAACAACCTGCTGAGAGCACTGCCTGCTGCCTCAAGGTCACTGCCCAGCAGGAGAAGCAGGAGGATGCAGCCATCTGCCCAGTGACAGTGCTTCCTGAGGTAAGCAGATTTTGGTCACAGCATCTCCTGTGAGGCAGGCCCACCCATGAGACATCCACTCTTCCCTGGGCTTTCCTAAGACCTCCCACAGGCTGGGTCATGCTGAGATTCTGGACTCTTAGGTCTGTGCTGGGCCCTGAAGCAATCTGAGTGTGAATGGCAGCCCTGCCCTGCAGCTACCATGGCATCACTGGAGACAAGCCATGGTGACCCGGGAGTTGAGAAAGCAGGAGGCAAGAGGGAAGGGACTGACCAAGTGTTTACAGAGACTTGAGAGATGGAACTATCACAGGCAGGCACATCTGTATCCAGGTCAGAACAAGAGAGCCCTCATCCTTCAGAAATGCATACAAAGGTATTATCTTTTAGCTCTTTTGGTATCTGGGATTTGCTTCAGAATAACCCAGAGCTGGGGTGTGGGTGAAACAAGATTGGTCCTGATGCACTAGGCATCGGGCAGTGGTACGTATGTGGCATTGGTCAGAACATAGGTCCTGATGCACTAGGCAGCGGGCAGTGGTACATATGTGGCATTGGTCAGAACATAGGTCCTGATGCACTAGGCACTGGGCAGTGGTACGTATGTGGCATTGGTCAGAACATAGGTCCTGATGCACTAGGCAGCGGGCAGTGGTACATATGTGGCATTGGTCAGAACATAGGTCCTGATGCACTAGGCACTGGGCAGTGGTACGTATGTGGCATTGGTCAGAACATAGGTCCTGATGCACTAGGCAGCGGGCAGTGGTACATATGTGGCATTGGTCAGAACATAGGTCCTGATGCACTAGGCACTGGGCAGTGGTACGTATGTGGCATTGGTCAGAACATAGGTTCTGATGCACTAGGCATCGGGTAGTGGTACGTATGTGGCATTGGTCAGAAGTGTTTGCACTGCAAGTGGCTTATACTGGCCCAAGGGGTAGAAGTAAATTGATTGGCTCTCATGTGTTCTGTAGTAGGCTTTAGGCAAGGCTGCATCCAGGTGCTCCCAGGTGATGGGAAGAATCTCTGGCCAACCTGTTTCATGGTTCTGCATTCTCCCCTTTATTCTTAGACAGATTCTGCCCCATGTAAGCAAAATGCCTGCCAGATCTGACAAAGCAGGGTTGGAGGAACCTCTTCTTCCCAAAGTCCTGGTCAGCTCCTCAGAAAGTACCAGTTCTGGCTGTGCCAGGGTGGCTGCCCGCTCCCAGATCAGCCCCATCCACAAAGGCAGGGCTTGGTTGTCATTTCCACTAAGGGGAAAGACAGTATGAATAGATGGAGAAGGCTCTGCAGTGGCAACATGTCAGCACTGGGCCAGCTGGATAGAGCCATGGTTAGGATGAGTTGTCTGCTTGCTGCACTTGTAGCTCTTTATGAAGCAAGGGCTCTGCCCCCAGCCTGAAACCCAGACCTTGGTTTGGACCCAGTTGATCTCGTGTGGGCCCTGGGTTGGTGTCTCTGAGGAAATCTCCAAAGCAGGAGAGTCCCGAGCACAGTGAGCTCTGTCAGAACCTCCCAGCTGGCCTTTCTTCTGCCTTCATTCACAACCCTCTGACCCTCGTGTTGAGCACAGACACATGTGTGATGTTACAGGAGCCAGTGACCTTCCAGGATGTGGCCGTGGACTTCAGTCGGGAGGAGTGGGGGCTGTTGGGCCCGACACAGAGGACTGAGTACCGCGATGTGATGCTGGAGACCTTTGGGCACCTGGTCTCTGTGGGTAAGGCCCTGCCCCCTCTTCACCCACCCCAGGGCTGGTAGGCCATAGGAGCCCAAGTTGGGTGTTCATCTTCTCTGAGCTCCATACTGGGCATTCCCTCAAGTGGCCCTTGCTCCATCCAAAGGCTGTAAGTGGAACTGTACACCTGGAGGGGTAGGGGCATCGGGTGGCCAGAAGCAGCCTTGGTTCCAGTGAAGAAATGATTTGCTATCTGCCCTGAGGAAGTATGATAGAACAGGAGTTCAAAGAGCTTGGAGGACACTCGAGGACACTCCCTGCCCTCCGTGTCCCTTGTTCACCAAAGTTGGTGCTCCCCTCCCTGCTGCTTCATTGCTTATCAGTCTCTCAGAAAAAAAAATCCTGACTTTTGAACTTACTTAGCATTTCTTGCTCTCAGACCCATCCCATCACATCTACTATGGTATCCACATCTTTTGTTGGTTTTTTTTTTTTTTCCAGGTTGGGAAACTACACTGGAAAATAAGCAGTTAGCTCCAAATTCTGGCATTCCTGGGGAAGAACCAGCTGCCAGCCTGAAAGTGCAAGAATCGTCGAGGGATTGTGCCTTGTCCTCTACATCAGAAGATACCTTGCAGGGTGGGGTCCAGGAAGTCCAAGACACAGGGTTGAAACAGGTGGAGTCTGCTCAGGAAAAAGAGCTCCCTCAGAACAAACACTTTGACAACCCTGAGTCCCAGGCAAACAGTGGTGCTCTTGACACAAACCAGGTTTCACTTCAGAAAACTGACAACCTTGAGTCCCAGGCAAACAGTGATACTCTTGACACCAACCAAGTTTTGCTCCAGAAAATTCCTCCTAGAAAACGATTGCGCAAACGTGACTCACAGGTTAAAAGCACGAAACATAATTCACGAGTGAAAATTCATCACACAAGCTGTGAAAGGCAAAATGCCAGGGAAGGCAATGTTTATAGGAAAATCCTCAATCGGAGTACTAAACAGATCACGTTTATAAGAATTCACAAGGGGAGCCAAGTTTGCCGATGCAGTGAATGTGGCAAAATATTCCGGAACCCAAGATACTTTTCTGTGCATAAGAAAATCCATACAGGAGAGAGGCCCTATGTGTGTCAAGACTGTGGGAAAGGATTTGTTCAGAGCTCTTCCCTCACACAGCATCAGAGAGTTCATTCTGGAGAGAGACCATTTGAATGTCAAGAGTGTGGGAGGACCTTCAATGATCGCTCAGCCATCTCCCAGCACCTGAGGACTCACACTGGAGCTAAGCCCTACAAGTGTCAGGACTGTGGAAAAGCCTTCCGACAGAGCTCCCACCTCATCAGACATCAGAGGACTCACACTGGGGAGCGCCCATATGCGTGCAACAAATGTGGAAAGGCCTTCACCCAGAGCTCACACCTTATCGGGCACCAGAGAACCCACAATAGGACAAAGCGAAAGAAGAAACACCCTACCTCATAACCCTCAAGCCAGTTGAATCAACACTGCTTTTCAGCGCTACCTTGTGATATAACATGCACAGGCCTGCTTGTGAATTGGAACTGAATATGAAAGGGAAGCATTGAGTGAGGACATTCCCAAGACCAAAAGACAACTGTAGAGACTGCCCAGCACATCATGAATAAATAAAATGAGAGGGGAGTTATTAACATCAGTTGGAAAAAATAATTATCCATTCAGTCGATATTGTCTATTCACTCATCTAGTCATTAAAAGTGAGAGTAATAAAATCTGAAAACGTTACATAATAAGGGTAATTAACCTGCACTGATACTACATTACAGTACCACAGTAAAGTATTTATGTGTATAAATAAGGATCAAAAGAGAATGTGGATGAACTATTGATCTATTTCTGTGTAGAACCTGTATATTTCCTGCTTATTTAAATATTTCTATAGTAATGATTGATATTTAAGCAACATTAAAACAAAAGGAAGGAGATTATCAGTTCTAGAAGATTCTGTGCAAGGCTGCAGCTCCTTGGACACAAGATACTATGTGAATTGGGATGACTGGATCCTTCTGCTCCTTAGGGTTTTCTCACGATATGGTTAGGTGAAGGTAAGGAAAACTAAGACACTCAAAGGGCTGGAAACCCCAGGCAAGTGTGGGGGCTTCCTGGGAATATTCCTGTTGCTTTTATTATTTTTGACAGAATCTTGTGTCTCCCAGGCTGGAGTGCAGAGGTACTATCACAGCTTACTGTAGCCTCGAATTACCTGGGTTCAAAGGATCCTCCTGCCTCAGCCTCCCAGCAGCTGGAACTACAGGCATGCACCACTGCGCTACAGCCTGGGCAACAGTGCGAGATTCCTTCTCAAACGAAAAAAACATACACGAGAGAAAAATCCTGGGATTCTTTTTCTAGGGATGTAATGCTTACAGATAAAATGCCTCCGTGGACTACAATGCATCTACAACAAACAGGCCGGGCGCGGTGGCTCACGCTGCAATCCCAGCACTTTGGGAGGCTGAGGCGGGTGCATCACGAAGTCAAGAGATCGAGACCATCCTGGTCAACATGGTGAAACCCCGTCACTACTAAAGATACAAAAACTTAGCTGGGCATGGTGGCGCATGCCTGTAGTCCCAGTTACTCAGGAGGCTGAGGCAGGAAAATTGCCTGAACCCAGGAGGTGGAGGTTGCGGTGAATGGAGATTGCGCCATTGCACTCCAGCCTGGGTAACAAGAGTGAAACTCCGTCTCAAAAATGAAAATAAAAATAAAACTAACAAAATCACTGACGTGCACTACACAGAAGTTGTTATCCAATAGTGTGATCTCACAAGGATTCTTGTAATTCTGCCCCAGCCTCCCGAGTAGCAGGAACTACAGGTGCACGCCTACAGGGCTGGCTAATTTTTTTTGTATTTTTAGTAGAGAGGAGGTTTCACCGTGTTGCCCAGGCTGGTCTCGAACTCCTGATTTCAGGCAATCTGCTCGCCTTGGCATCCAAAAGTGCTGGGATTACAGGCCTGAGCCACGGCGCCCTGCCCACAATCTCTTAAGGGGTAAAACCACACTCGAGGTTGTGGTATTTGACGCTGTGCGAATGATTTTTACCTTTTCCTCAAAAACGATTCCCTGTCACTGCTGTCAGAATGCGCGGGGCCATTCAACATAGCAAGCATGGGTCTGAGCGAGGAGGGTCATTATTGCACAGGCTACGGAGCGGCTCCCTGGGTGCTTTCCCAGGCCAGGTGTCCACCTCCAAGTGCGTCAAAGGCTGCAGGCCCGGGAGACGCTTACCAGGGCCCGAGGGAGGACGACAAGCGGGGACGCTGGCGGAAAGGTTAAAGGCGGAGTCGCAACCCAGCTGAGCCCGCAGCTCTGGGAGGCTGGTTCCGCCTCTCTCCCGAAGCGTAGTAGCTTCCGTCAGCTTTGAGCACCAGGACACAATCGCTGCCTTCCCTGAGCCCACAGTCGGCTTCAAGCTGGAGACTAGAAACTACAAGTCCCCAAAGACCGCGCGGCTCAGCCCGCGCAACAGACCCAGCCAGTCACCGCACCGCTCCGACCAAGTCAGAGTCACGCTTTGCCAAACAAGCAACTTGTCTCGTGCAATCAGCGTCCCGCCTGCCCTATTAGTTCCTTGTCTTCCCCCACCAGATTCTTGCCTTTTCCAAACCGCTTCCAGCCGGTTCCTGTGGCTGTGCCTGGCCCAGTCAGCGGTTGGTGCATCCTCGCGCCCACGCCTGGTGGAAACAGACTCAGGGCTATGTTGGCTACACACGGGAGTAGGGCGCCCTGCGGCTGGCGGCGGCCCCTGCGGAGAGGAATGGCCCGGGACCTGTGGAGGCTCGCCCATTCCCTGGGGACCCCGTCCTCGGCCTGAGAGTGGTGTCAGGGCTTTGGAACCAGAGCAATTGCATCTTGAATAGGGGCTTGGTTAACTAAGGCTAAGACCGGTTGGTCTACCTTTCCAGTAAGTTGAGGCATTCTTAGTCACAGGATGAGATAGGAGATCTGTACAAGATACAGGTCATAAAAACCTTGCTGACAGGCCGGGCGTGGTGGCTCACACCTGTAATCCCAGCATTCTGGGAGGCCGAGGTGGGCGGATGACGAGGTGAGGAAATCGAGACCATCCTGCCAAACATGGCGAAACCCCGTCTCTACTAAAATTAAAAAAAAAAAAAAAATAGGGCCGGGCGCGGTGGCTCACGCCTGTAATCCCAGCACTTTGGGAGGGCAAGGCGGGCGGATCACTTGAAGTCAGGAATTCGAGAACAGCCTAGGCAACCTGGTGAAACCCGATTCTCTACCAAAAATAAAAACATTAGCCAGAAACGTCTATAGTCCCAGCTATTTGGAAGGCTGAGGCAGGAGAATCCCTTGAACATAGGAGGTGGAGGTTGCACTGATCCAATATCACACCACTGCACTCCAGGCTGGACAAGAGAGTGAGTGACACTTCATCTAAAAATAGTAATAATAAAAGTCATCTAAAAGGAAAAATGGCAAAAGTTAACATAATTTTTAACAGGTATAACAATGTAGGGTGTGTCCTACCAAAATGAAAGTGTGTATTGTTAAGCCGAAGTATTTAAAACTGTAACCCTGGAGCAGACAGAGACAAATCAATACAACAAAGCTATATAGAAGTAACATTTGTGGCATATGATAAAGCAGCCATTTTTAAGTGATCCAGAAAAGAGGAATGTTCAGAAAATGTGCTGGGGGAGTATACAGCTATATGGAAGAAAATTAAGTCAGATCTCTATCACACCATACAGAAAGTTAAATTTCGGACAGGATGAAAGAACAAACGTAAGGCCGGGCACAGTGGCTTGTGCCTGTAATCCCAGCATTTTGGGAGGCCAAAGCGCAGGTGGATCACCTGAGGTCAGGAGTTTGAGACCAGCCCGACCAACATGGTGAAATCCAGTCTCTACTGAAAATATAAAGATTAGCCAGGGGTGGTGACAGGTGCCTGCAATCACAGCTACTAGGTAGGCTGAGGCAGTAGAATCGCTTGAACCTGGGAGGCAGAGGTTGCAGTGAGCCAAGGTCATGCCACTGCATTCCAGCTTGGGTGACAGAGCAAGACTCTGTCTCAAAAACAAACAAAAACCAAACTCAACAATTTATCAAAAGGATGACAGTATATTCAACCTCAGTTTGCTTGAGGAATGCAAGAATGCTTCAATCTCCAAAAATTTATCAATATTTGGAACAGTTCCATCATCCCAGAAAATAAGAGATCGTGGCTTTTTGTAATCATTTTCTCCCCCTACCTGAAGCTTTTGGGAACCACTGATCTGTCTCCTATCCTCATCATTTTTTCTTTTTCAGAATAAAGGGTATTGCTGTCTTGTGAAACAAAAACAAAAACAAAGAAACAAAATTGTCCAATTGCGAAGTGTTACTGATGGGGTTTGCACTCCACTCTTTTTACACTGCTACACTAATTCTTTTTTTTTTTTGAGAGGGAGTTTCGCTTTTGTTACCCAGGCTGGAGTGCAATGGCACGATCTCGGCTCACTGCAACCTCCGCCTCCTGGGTTCAGGCAATTCTCCTGCCTCAGCCTCCCGAGTAGCTGGGATTACAGGCATGCGCCACCACGCCCAGCTAATTTTTTATATTTTTAGTAGAGACGGGGTTTCACCATGTTGGCCAGGATGGTCTCGATCTCTTGACCTCATGATCCACCCACTTCGGCCTCCCAAAGTGCTGGGATTACAGGCTTGAGCCACCGCGCCCGGCCAACCACACTAATTCTTAACTCTACCATACCTTTTTTTCTAATAAGAGATTTTTTTTTTAGAACATTTTTAGATTTACAGAAAAATTGAGAACACTCCATTTAGAGAGTTCCCATGTTACACCATCACCCACACAGTTCCTGCTAAAATTAGCATCTTCTACTAGTGTGGAACATTTGTTGAAATTAATGAACCAATATCAATACATTATAATTAAGGTCCATAGTTTATGGAACTAAAGTACATGGTTTGCACGCATAGTTTACATGGCTCACTCCTTGGGTTGTACATTCTAAGAGTTTTTTTCTTTTTTGAGACAGAGTCTCGCTCTGACCTCAGGTGATCAAGACCAATGTGGCCAACATGGTGAAACCCCGTCTCTACTAAAAATACAAAAAATTAGCTGGGCATGGTGACACGTGCCTGTAGTCCCAGCTACTCTGGAGGCTGAGGCAGCAAAATTGCCTGAACCCAGGAGGCGGAGGTTGCGGTGAGCCGAGATCGCGCCATTGCACTCCAGCTGGTAACAAGAATGAAACTCTGTCTCAAAGAAAAAAAAAAAAAATTAGCCAGGCATGGTGATGTCCATCTGTAATCCCAGCTACTTGGGAGGCTGAGGCAGAAGAATCGTTTGAACTCAGGATGTGGAGGTTGCAGTGAGCAGAGATTGCACCACTGTACTTTTCAGCCTGGGCAACAGAAAAATTAAATGCTGTCTGAAGAAAAATTAAATGCCTGTAATCCTAAATCACAGAAATATCAGGATAGATACAAAGCGTATTTTCTCTTAAAAAGCCATTCTCAGGGCCGGGCGCAGTGGCTCAAGCCTGTAATCCCAGCACTTTGGGAGGCCAAGGCGGGTGGATCACGAGGTCAAGAGATCGAGACCATCCTGGTCAACATGGTGAAACCCCATCTCTACTAAAAATACAAAAAATTAGCTGGGCATGGTGGCGCGCGCCTATAATCCCAGCTACTCGGGAGGCTGAGGCAGGAGAATTGCCTGAATCCAGCAGGTGGAGGCTGCGGTGAGCCGAGATCACACCATTGCACTCCAGCCTGGGTAACAAGAGCGAAACTCTGTCTCAAAAAAAAAAAAAAAAAAGCAATTCTCCATTGAAGAATTCTTTAATAGCTACCCTTGTAATAATGAGTACTTCTAGTGCACAGATTGTGGTCTCTAAAACACATTTCCCACCAGAAAGAACCAGGCTCCTTAGAGAAATGATATATTCCAGGGCTGGGGCAGGACATTTGCAGAATGCCCATACCAGAAAGCAAACAAGCTATCAGAGAGTACTGGGGCCATGTCACAAGAACCAGAAGCCAACTTAAAGGAGCTCCTCTTGGCCAAGTTTGGGTCAAGTGGAGAGTCAAATTATTCCCTGCAGTGAATTAAAACACATTCAATATGTTAAAAATCCACATATATAGAATAGACTCACTGGCCACCTTCTAAGGATGCTAGCAAATCACCTCAGTTCTCTCAAAGCTGGTAAATAAAGGGAAAAAAATAAAGCATTTATTCTGCCTTTCCCAAACAAATTGTACCTCAAGGCAACAAAAAAGCTGATAAAGGAAAGTTTTTCCATATGGAAGAATTCCAGATGCAGAAGGAATGACAGAATTAGAAAATCATCATTTAGGTGTACAAGAAAAATTCCTAAGAAAATCATAATTTGTAATTCCTAATGAAACAATGGGTGTAGGCAATGATCATCAATAACTGCAAACGCCATTTGGTGAAAAATGTTGAAGAATTTTACCATAGATTGATCAGGCGGTCAACACTTGAAGGCGCTCATCAAAATAAACATTACAGAAGTGCATAACCAGACATTATGTGCCTTCTGATATGATGCAAGAAGGAAAATATAACCTCTGAAGGATTCTCGTCCCACAAACATATAAACTTGAATCTAATTAACCCTGCAGATCACTGGACAAGGGACAGATCAATGACACTATAGGGATACTCAGCATCAGCAAAATCTGGAATGTGGTAAATTCTACAGAAAAAATTTACCTGGTTTCAACAAATAAATGGAAATAAAAGGAAAAAGCACATGTAGGAGACATCCATATGAGACGTAAGTACATATTAACCAAATGCAAGCTATGAACTTTGTTCAGATTCTAATTTGAATAAATAAAATGTAAAAAAAAATGATACATTGGGGTACTTTAAACACTGAATATTTTATGATATTAAGAAACTATTCATAATATTATAGGTGAATTAATGATTATATAATGATTTACTTAAAAGTCTTGTTTTTTTTTTTTTTTTTTTTCAGAAAAAAGTCTATTTTTTTCTAATAGGTCTTGGTATTGATTTTTAAACAGCTTGGGACGTAATTCACATACCATTCACCCACTTAAAATATGTATGGTTTAATATACTCACAGTTTTACAACCATCACTACAATAAATTTTAGAACATTTTCATTACCCCAAAAGGAAACCAGAGTTTCTCAAATTCCCATTCATTGGAATTTCTGGTCAATCTTCCCTATCCCCAGACAACACTTTTTTTGGACTTGCCCACTCTAGAAAAAAGCATTATCTTTCAGAGATACATTTTTATTTATGGATGAAATAAATTTATAATTTATGTGTCTGGGATTTGCTTCAAAATAATCCAGTGGTGGGGGCTGGGAGCAGATAGGGATTAAAAGGCAGAATGCTGACCAAAAAGCCAGGTGAAGGTGACTGATGCAAGGAGGGCTTCATTATACTGTTCTCTCTACTCTTGTATGTTTGAAATCTTCTATAATAAAAACAAACAAGGTCATTTATTATCTCATAATGTAAAGTCCCTGAGGTGGGCATAGGCAATGCAGATTCAGTGGCACAAAGAGGATTCATTCCATCACAGATACTGGTTCTTTCCATCTTTCCGCTTTGCCATTCTCAGCATGCTGACTTTACCTCCTGGGCTGGCTTCCTCATGGTGCCAGTGTGCTTGTGACTGTTCTACACATCACAGGCAGACGTCACTGTCCAGGGGCAAAAGGGGACACACTGCTGTTTTATGTCCACGTTTAAGACGGAGGGAAGCTTCCTCAGAAACACCCAGCAGCCTTACTTCTCCTTGGCCAGAACACCCTTGCCTAATTCACACAGCAAGGGGCTTGGGACCATTCTGATTAGCCTAGAAGAGCCTCCCTTAGGGAGTTAGATTCTAGATTTCCTGGACGAAAGTAAAGATTGCAGGGTTGTACAGCTAGGTATGAAAATACGCAAGTAAAAAGGTGATGACTGTTGGGTAAGGCTACCGACAACGTCAGCCACAAGGCAGTCAAGCCAAGCGTTAGTCACAGAAGTACCCCAGATACCAAAGCGCAGTCCAGGAGCTGAGGACGCCTGAGCCGCAGTGGTTCCCGCCTATCTGGCCTGCATAGGAAACTCCTGTGGTCTCCCTCATTGAAGAGCCAGGACGGGTCAGCCGGTAGTGGGCCTGACACTGAGGCCCACAGCGCACTGAGACGGAACCTCAAACCATTTATAGTAACAGAACTCTGTCCCGCAACTTCTGCAGCAATAGGTACGAAACGACTTCATCAGTAACTGCCAGCCTCCCTATTCTTTTTTTATCTTTTTGAGACGGAGTTTCGCTCTTGTTACCCAGGTTGGAGTGCAATGGCGCGATCTCGGCTCATCGCAACCTCCGCCTCCCGGGTTCAGGCAATTCTCCTGCCTCAGCCTCCCGAGTAGCTGGGATTACAGGCACGCGCCACCATGCCCAGCTAATTTTTTTTTTTTTTTGCATTTTTGGTAGAGACGGGGTTTCACCATGTTGACCAGGATGGTCTCGATCTCTTGACCTCGTGATCCACCCGCCTCGGCCTCCCAAAGTGCTGGGATTACAGGCGTGAGCTCAGACCCAGCCGGGCGCCCGGCCCCGGCCTCCCTATTCTTTTTCCCTGTCCCACTTAGGAGCAAGCACAGAAAGCCAAACAGGCTCCCGCAGCAGTCACACAGGACAAGTCACCTCCAGTTAGCATGCTGACAGCTTCCACTCGGAATGCTCCACGCGGGGCACACCCGGGGCTTTGTTTCTGTCACTAGGACGCGTCCCCGTGCCCAGGCTGTCTCCGAGTCCCCGCCACAGGCGCGGATGGCGGCGGGCGCCCTTGCCCCCGGGCTCCGGGTTAACGGCCTTGGACCGTTCTCAAGAACGCAGTCTTGTCTCTCCTCAACAAGCCAAGGCGCCGGGAAGGCCCCCGAGGACATGACAGAGCCGAGCACCATCAGGCGCTAGTCCCGCCCTGGATGCCGGGCGCCACCTCCCACAGTCTCGGCTTCGGTTGCTGGATGAGAACCAGCGTGGCCGTTCAATGGGGAGGGGACAGGCGCGCCAAGGAACAGAACCAAGAAGCAACTTTCTAAGCCACAATGCTAGTCGCGATCACAGGAAAAAGCTCGTCTCGCCACCGCGGGGCCGCAAGCTCCCGCCGGGAATAACGACGCCTGAGAGAGCAACGGCCACAGGCGCGCGGACTTCTGGGAGTTGTCGTAAGTTGCGCAGAGCGCGGACACTTACGGCAGCCACCGGAAGCACCGCCGTTGCCCGGCGCCTGCGAGTGAGTCTGGCCCTTCCTAGGTTGGCGCGGAGGCTTCGCTGTTAGTCGGCTGGAGCCGGAGCGCGGGACCAGGCCGGAGCGGCCCCAAGTGACCTGGGCGTGCCGGAGAAACGAGCTGGGCGGGCGGGCGTCCCTCAGTCGGCGAGGCCGGACGGGGGCAGGGAACTGATGTAATCGGAATGTCTCCGGTCTCAGGGACAGGGTCCGCCTACAGCACCGCCCGGCTGGGTCTGAGCTTGTCGGAGGCTCTCCTGCTTCAGAGCTGGCAGGGTACTGATAGGGCCGGGCCTCCGGGCAGGAGATGGGCCTGGCTGGGCACACGTGACACAGGGGGTCTGGGTCGAGGGCTGCAGGGGCTGGAGATTGAGGCCGGCGTGTGTTGCTCTGGGTCTGCAGAACCAGCTGGCCTCCCACGCTCCGCTCCCTCACCTTCTACGGCTTATCCACAGGTGGTGGCCAAGAGCCTCCTGGCGCAGAGGCACCAGGCAGGTGGCGCCTGTTGCAACGCAGAGGTCATCCTAGCTCCAGACGCGGACACGTTTTCTTCCAATGGTACGTGAAGCTTGAACCTTGAAGAGAACGTGTGTGTTTTCTAAGTGAGAAGAAGATTAAGGCCAGGCAGGGCAGGGGTAACTGGGGTGTTGGGGGTCTGCAGTGGTTAAGCAACACTGGTGTACCCCAGTGAGGGACTGCAGAGGTGAACAGGATGGGATGTATGTGTAATGCCTGTAAGTGAGTTACAGGGGTTCCATTTGTGTTCTGTCAAGAGTTAATGGGGACCGTATGGGCCGGGTGCGGTGGCTCACGCCTGTAATCCCAGCACTTTGGGAGGCCGAGGTGGGCGGATCACGAGGTCAAGAGATCGAGACCATCCTGGTCAACATGGTGAAACCCCGTCTCTACTAAAAATACAAAAATTAGCTGGGCATGGTGGCGCGTGCCTGTAATCCCAGCTACTCAGGAGGCTGAGGCAGGAGAATTGCCTGAACCCAGGAGGCGGAGGTTGCTTTGAGCCGAGATCGCGCCATTGCACTCCAGCCTGGGTAACAAGAGCGAAACTCCGTCTCAAAAAAAAAAAAAAAAAATTGGGGACCGTACAAGGCAGTGCTAATGAGAAAGGCATGGTGTTGGATTTCAGAGCCTAAGGGAGTAGGGAAACATCTGATTGTGGAAATGACTCCGTCTACAGAGGGATGCCGAAAGACAGGAAGGAGTGGAGGAAGACTGTTTCCTTTTCAAGCGTGGAGCCAGGATAGAAGTCACTGTGCAAGGAAGATGGGGAATTCCTTGTCAGTCTCTGCATGGGAGTTGAGCATGTGGGTAACATGGCTGAATGTGGAGGAGGGAATGGCAGTGGCAGGAAGTCCCGGAGGTTTGGGCTAGACATGTAACCTGGGGCAAATTGGAAGCATCACCCCACAAGCAGGGAGAGAGAAAACTGGAAAAGAAAAGAGAAAGAAACTCCCTCCACAGCCCTGCAGCCAGAGGGACTCCTGCCAGATCAGCCCCCATGTAAGTCCAGTATGAGGAACAGAAGGGGAATTTTATGTCCAAGTATAATCACTATGAATAAACATATTTTTTTTTTTTGAGACGGAGTTTCGCTCTTGTTACCCAAGCTGAGTGCAATGGCACGATCTCGGCTCACCACAACCTCCGCCTCCTGGGTTCAGGCAATTCTCCTGCCTCAGCCTCCTGAGTAGCTGGGATTACAGGCACACGCCATCATGCCCAGCTAATTTTTAGCATTTTTAGTAGAGATGGGGTTTCACCATGTTGACCAGGATGGTCTTGATCTCTTGACCTTGTGATCCACCCGCCTCAGCCTCCCAAAGTGCTGGGATTACAGGCGTTGAGCCACCGCGCCCGGATGAATAAACATATGTTAAGCTCTGTAAAGGCAACTCAATTAATTCTTTCAGCATCCTCACAAGGAAGGGCTTGCTGTTTTTCCAGATGTCTACAGATGAGGAAACTGAGGTCTGGAAATGTTAAGGAGGCCTGTTTACAGTCCGACAGCAGCAGGTAATGGAGCCAGTGCTTTGAAAGCAGGTTGCAAAGTGAGTGTTCTCAGCCCTTGCCCTCGCCCTTGCGTTTGCCCTCAGATGTCTCCAGACAAGGAAGGAAAAGGTTAGAGAGAAGAAATGGACACAGGTAGTGAAATTCCCCAGGGAAGGCCAGGAGCATCAGGACAAGATAGTATCACATAGGATATTTGGCAGCCTTCTTGGATATGGTCTACATTTGTGTGTGTGTGTGAGTGTGTGTGTGTGTGTGTGTGTTTGGGAGTGAGAGAGCAGAGCAGAGATGGGGAAGAGGAGGAGGGGGAACTGAGGGTGTTGGGTCACTCTCTTCAGGACTGAGCTGTGAGAAGAAGAGGTGTGGAGGTGGGACACTGGGATATGGATTCATCTTGACCAAAAAGAAGACATCTCACCTTACAATTTAAAGGGAGCTACTAATGAGTGCAGGCTTGCAGGAGTCTGTGTGCCAGGAAGTTGAAAGAGTCCAGAACCATCCCTTGGAGTGCATTAAAAGGCAGATTTGTCTACATAGAGAGGATAGTGGTGGGAAGGGGCTGAAGTAGATAGTGAGAGCGTGAGCTTGCAGCTGGAAGGAGATGGTGACTGAGTGGATACTGGTATTCCTGACCTGCTATACCACCCAGGACTCAGAAACTAGTAGGGTTGGGCAGAGAGGACGGTCAAGGGCATGGGCAGATTGCACAGAACGAACAGGTTAGAGAGGCCAAGAGCCAAGGATGCTAAGAAAAATAACAGGGGCAGTGGGCTGGTCTGGGGTGGGGTGTACCAGCTGGGGAGGCTGGGAGCTGAGGTCATGTGCTTAGGGCCATGAGCTGTGGAGCTCCCAGCTTTGTACTCCCCAGCCACGAGGTCTCAGTTAAGTTTTACCCAAGTTTTTTCTGCTTTGGTTTCCTCATTTAGAAAACTGGGTAAATGCTGTTAATTGTCTTTGTGGGGTTATAAGGAAAATCAAATGAATGAATTGAAGCAGAGAACAGGGTACAGTGCCTGGCCCATAGGAAATACAGCCTGAGTGGTCAGTGGATTCTGAAGGGTAGGAAAGCCTGAGGCATTTGCTGGGGGAGGAGGCTGAGATCATAGGCCCTAGTATGTTTTGATTCATGTCTTATTTATTGATTTTGTAGATGGGTCTCACATGTTACCCAGGCTTGTCTCCTGCCTTGGCCTCACAAAGTGCTGGGAATATATGTCTTTAATGCAGAGCAGCTTTTTGCATTTTTCAGTGCAGTTTATTTTATTGTCAACTATCTGTTTGTGACTGTCACGTCTCTTCTTTTTCATAGGTCTTTATTTTCATTAAAGAAGCTTGAATATTTTGTCAAGTTCCAAAAATAGTCCTGGTGATATTTTTTTTTGAGACAGGATCTCCCTCTGTCACCCAGGCTGGAGTGGTGGTGTGATCATGGCTCATCGCAGCCTCTGCCTCCTGGGTTCAAGCAATTCTCCTGACTCAGCCTCCCAGGTAACTGGGATTACAGACGTGTACCACTACGCCTGGCTAAATTTTTTTTATATTTTTAGTATAGACCGGTTTTTGCCATGATGTCCAGGCTGGTCTTGAACTTGAAAAGTAATAGAAAATATAATATGTAATAGCAGAAATAAGACTAGTTCTCACAGTCAATGTAATGGGTAGAACTCTGTTTTAGTAGACACTTCAAAATTGAATTGAAAGGCCAGACACGCTGGCTTATGCCTATAATCCCAGCACTTTGGGAGGTCAAGGCGGGTGGATCTTGAGGTCAGGAGATCAAGACCATCCTGGCTAACATGGTGAAACCCTGTCTCTATGAAAAATACAAAAAAATTAGCCAGGCATGATGGCATGTGCCTGTAATCCCAGCTATTCAGGAGGCTGAGGCAGGAGAATTCCTTGAACCCAGGAAGTGGGGACTGCAGTGAGCCAAGATTGCACCAGTACACTCCACCCTGAGTGACAGAGAGAGACTCTGTCTCAAAAAAAAAGGAAATTGTATTGAAAATAAAAAGCTGTAATCCAAGCACTTTGGGAGGCCGAGGCAGGTGGATTGCTTGAGGTCAGGAGTTTGAGACCAGCCTGGCCAACATGGTAAAACCCTGTCTCTTAAAAAAAAAAAAAAAAAAGAAAGAAAGAAAGAAAAGAAAAAGTTAAAGCTATGCTCTCCTTAGAAGAGTCAGACGGTCCAGGTTTTGACGAACAGGTGGTGGGATGAGCATAGATCCATCAGTGAAAACAAATAAGGAAATGGATGGCAAGATAATATCAAATAAAGTAGACCTGTAATGCAAGAGCATTAAGAAAAAGACACTTTTATCATTTTTTTGTTTTGTTTTCTTTTGTTTGTTTTTTTATTTATTTTTTTGAGACGATCTCACTCTATCACCTAGGCTGGAGTGCAGTGGTGCCATCACAGCTCACTGCAGCCTTGGCCTCCTGACTCAAGTGATCTTCCCACCTTAGCCTTCTGAGTAGCTGGGACTACAAGTGTATGCCACTATATCCAGCTGACTTTTTGATTTTTTTGTAGAAACTGGGTCTCACTTTGTTGCCCAGGCTGATCTCCAACTCCTAGACTCGAGCAGTCTTCCTGCTTTAACCTCTGTATTAGTCTGTTCTCATGCTGCTAATAAAGACACACCCAAGACTGGGTAATTTATAAAGGAAAGAGTTTTCATTGACTCACAGTTCCACATAGCTGGGGAGGCCTCACACTCATGGCAGAAGGTAAAGGGGGAGCAAAGTCACGTCTTCCATGACAGCAGGCAGGGGGTCGTGTGCAGCGGATCTCCCCTGTATCAAACCATCAGGTATCATGAGACTTATTTACTATCATGAGAACAGCATGGGAAAGACCTAACCCCATGATTCAGTTACCTTCCACCAGGACCTCCCATGACATGACACATGGGAATTATGGGAGCTACAGTTCAAGGTGAGATTTGGGTGGGGACATAGCCAAACCATGTCATTCTGCCCTGGCCCCTCTCAAATCTCCTGGCTTCACATTTCAAAACCAGTCATGCCTTCCTAACAGTCCCCAGACTCTTAACTCATTTGATTATCACCTCAAAATTCCATAGTCCAAAGTCTCATCTGAGACAAGGCAAGTCCCTTCCACCTATGAGCCTGTAAGTTCCAAAACAAGTTAGTTACTTCCTAGATGCAATGTGGATACAAGCTTTGGGTAAATATACCCATTCCAAATGGGAGAAGTTGGCCAGAACAAAAGGGCAGTACACCCCATGCAAGTCCAAAATCCAGCAGGGCAATCCAATCTTAAAGCTCCTAACTGATCTTTTTTGCCTCCATGTCTCATACCCAGGTCATGCTGAGGGAAGAGGTGGGTTCCCATTGTCTTGGGGCAGTTCTGCCCCTTTGGCTTTGCAAAGTACAGCCCACCACCTTACTGTTTTCATGGGCTGGCATTGAGTATGGCTTTTCCAGACACATGGTGCAAGCTGTTGGCCCTACCATTCTGGGGTCTGGAGGACGGTGGCCCCCTTCTCACAGCTCCACTAGGCAATGCCCCTGTGGTGACTCGGTGCAGGGGGTACCCAATTGACATCTCCCTTCCGCACTGCCATAGCATAGGTTCTCCATGAGGGTTCTGTTCCTGCAGTACATCTCTGCCTGGACATCCAGGCATTTCCTTACATCCTCTGAAAGCTAGGCAGTGGTTTCCAAACCTCAGTTCTTTTTTTTTTTTTTTTTTTTTTTTGAGACAGAGTTTCGCTCTTGTTTACCCAGGCTGGAGTGCAATGGCTCGATCTCGGCTCACCGTAACCTCCACCTCCTGGATTCAGGCAATTCTCCTGCCTCAGCCTCCCAAGTAGCTGGGATTACAGGCACGCGCCACCATGCCCAGCTAATTTTTTGTATTTTTAGTAGAGACGGGGTTTCACCATGTTGACCGAGATGGTCTTGATCTGTTGACCTTGTGATCCACCCGCCTCGGCCTCCCAAAGTGCTGGGATTACAGGCATGAGCCACCGCGCCCGCCCCCAAACCTCAGTTCTTGACTTCTGTGCACCCACAGGATCAACACCACGTGGAAGTTGCCGAGACTTAGGGCTTGCACCCTCTGAAGCTACATCTCAAGCTGTTTGTTAGCCCCTTTTAGCCACTGGTAGGATGCAGGGCACCAAGTTCTGAGACTGCACAAAGCAGCAAGGCCCTGGGTCTACCCCACAAATCCATTTTTTCCTCCTAGACCCCCAGGCTCGTGATGGGAGGGGCTGCTGTGAAGACCTCTGACATTCCCTGAAGACATTTTCCCCATTGTCTTGGTAATTAACATTTGGCTCATCATTACTTAAACAAATTTCTACAGCTGGCTTGAATTCCACTGCATAAAACGGGTTCCACTCGCATCATCAGGCTGCAAATTTTCTGAAGTTTTAGACTCTGCTTCCCTTTTAAACATAAGTTCCAATTCCAAACCATATATTTGTGAATATATAAAACAATGCTTTTAACAGCATCCACCTCACATCTTGAACAACTTTGCTGCTTAGAAATTTCTTCTGCCATATGCCCTAAATCATCTCTCTCAAGTTCAAAGTTCTACAAGTCTTTAGGGCAGGGGCAAAGTGCTGCCAGTCACTTTGCTAAAACAGCAGGAGTCACCTTTGCTCCAGTTCCCTACACTTCCCCATCTCCATCTGAGACCACCTCAGCCTGGACTTTATTGTCCATATCACTATCAGCATTTTGGCCACAGCCAGTCAACAAGTCTCTAGGATATTCTAGTCCTTCCTACATTTTCCTATCTTCTGAGCCCTCCAAACGGTTCTAACCTCTGCGTGGTACCCAGACCAAAGTTGCTTCCACATCTTTGGATATCTTCATAGCAACACCCCACTGTACCAGTACCACTTTAGTATATTAGTCTGTTCTCATGCTGCTAATAAAAACATACCTGAGACTTGATAATTTCTAAAGGAAAGAGTTGTTGTTTTTGACACTGAGTCTTGCTGTGTTGTGGGGGCTGCAATGCAGTGGCATATCAGTTACTGCAACCTCCACCTCCTGGGTTCAAGTGATTCTCCTGCATCAACCTCCTGAGTGGCTGGGACTACAGGTGTGTGCACCACGTCTGGCTAATATTTGTATTTTTAGTAGAGACGGGATTTCATGATGTTGGCCAGGCTGGCCTTGAACTCTTGACCTCAAGTGACCCACCCACTTTGGCCTCCCAAAGTGCTGGGAGTACGGCCATGCCCAGCCACCATGCCCAGCCAAGGAAATAGGTTTGACTTTCAGTTCCACCTAGCTGGGGAGACCTCACAATCAAGGCAGAAGGCAAAGGAGGAGCAGAGTCACACCTTACATGGCAGGCAAGAGGTGTGTGCAGGGGAACTCCTCTTTATAAAACCATCACATCTTGTAAGACTTACTGTCACAAGAACAGCAAGGGAAAGACCCACCCCCATGACTCAGTTACCTTCCACTGAGTCCCTACCACAACATGACACATGGCAATTATGGGAGCTACAATTCAATATGAGATTTGGGTGGGGACACAGCCAAACCATATCAGCCTACAGCAGTGCTGGGATTACAGCCATGATACAGGATTGAGGCCTGGCCTTATCACCTCTTTAGTGATAAAAGACTATAGGAAGAAGATATGTTAATCTTGAACATTTATGGACCACACCCAATAGTATAGATATAAAACAAAAGTGTGTACCTAAAGGAAATGTGAGAAACTTCAAACTGTGGTCTTTCCTTGATCCAGTGCTGAGTGCACCTCATTGTTCTTGCCTGGTTGCTCACGTGGCCTCCCTGCCACCTCGGGAAAGGCACCACAGGCTGGGCTTGTGTCCTTGGTAGGCCTGGGTCCCATTTCTATCCCTGCCTGGAGCCTAGCACTCGGAGTGAGCCCAGAGTTCATCATCATTGATGGTGACACTGCTGCTTTTCCTCTCTTACTGTGTTAGGATAAGCTCAAGAAACATTTCTTCCCTTTGCATGTGTACCTGTGTGCAGCATTCTGGGAGCTGCCTGGCAGTTCTTTTGAATATTTAACCTAAACATCCACATGCAGAAAGGCAGGCATGTGTGAAAGCAAGAGTGGCCATTCTATGGCTGATGTGAGGATGAAATGTGGAAAAGTCCTAAATATTCAGAAACATTAAACTTTAAAGCTACAACTGTAAATAAACTACAGCACCTTCATCAAATTCAGCTATTAGAGTGATTACAGCTGTTACAAAAATTGTTTATTGGCATTGGGAGGCACTTTGTGATGCTAAGTTTCAAAAGAGTATTTACATTATAATCACATTTTTCCAGAAACATAAGTGATTAGTGAACATGTGTATATTCACACAGGAAGATTTCCTTTTTTTTTTTTTTTTTAGGAAGATTTCTCAAAGGAAATGCAGTTACCTGTCAATAATAACGGGGATATGTTCTGAAATGTGTCATTAGGTGACTGTTGCGTGAACATCATAGGCATGCTTATACAAACCTACATAGTTATAGTCTAATACACATCCAAGTTATGTGGTACAGCCTCTTGCTGCACAGCACGTTACTGTAGTGAATACTATAGACAATTATAACACAGTGGAAAATTTGAATATGTAAATATGTGTAAACATAGAAAAGGTACAGTAAAAATATGGAATAAAAGATTAAAAATGGCGTACCTAGGCAGGGCACGGTGGCTCACGCCTGTAATCCCAGCACTTTGGGAGGCCGAGGCGGGTGGATCACAAGGTCAAGAGATCGAGACCATCCTGGTCAACATGGTGAAACCCCGTCTCTACTAAAAATACAAAAAATTAGCTGGGCATGGTGGCGCGTGCCTGTAATCCCAGCTACTCAGGAGGCTGAGGCAGGAGAATTGCCTGAACCATGGAGGCAGAGGTTGTGGTGAGCCAAGATCGCGGCATTGCACTCCAGCCTGGGTAACAAGAGTGAAACTTTGTCTCAAAACAATAAATAAATACAATACAATACATAAAAATTCTAATCACAGAAGGGTACATTGGCTCAGTTGTAATCCCAGCACTTTGGGAGGCCAGTGGGGGAGGATCACATGAGCCCAGAAGTTCAAGGCTTCAGTGAGCTATGATTGTGTTATTGCTACCCCTGTTCAACAGAGCAAGACCCTGACTCTAGAAAGTTAGCTAAGTAAATAACAACAATAATAAAATCCTAATCACATCTGGACAGTCCCATTTTCCCAAAAGGTCACATTCACAGGGTCCAGGGGCTTATACATACATATTTTTTGCAGTGGTTAAGGGCTTTATACCCCCCGGACCAGTTCATTCTGTGGATTTCTCCTTTTGTCTTCACCTCCCTACTTAAACTCTTTTTTTTTTTTTTTTTTTTTTTTTTTTCTTTTGAGACACGTTCTCACTCTCACCCAGATTGGAATGCAGTGGGGCAATCTCAGTTCACTGCAACCTCCACCTCCTAGGCTCAAGTGATTCTCCTGCCTCAGCCTCCTGAGAAGCTGGGACTACAGGTGCCTGCCACCACACCCACCTAATTTTTGTATTTTTAATAGAGACAGGGTTTCACCATGTTGACCAGGCTGGTCTCAAACTTCTGACTTAAGGTGATCCACCTGACTCAGCCTCCCAACATGCTGGGATTACAGGCATGAGCCACCACACCTGGCCCCTCCTTCCTTATTCTAATTCTTCTGCCCTCTATTTGAGGACCACTGCTACTTAGTCACTTTTTTTTTTTTTTTTTTGAGACGGAGTTTCACTCTTGTTACCCAGACTGGAGTGCAATGGCATGATCTCGGCTCACCGCAACCTCCGCCTCCTGGGTTCAAGCAATTCTCCTGCCTCAGCCTCCTGAGTAGCTGGGACTACAGGCACGCACCACCACGCCCGGCTAATTTTTGTATTTTTAGTAGAGACAGGGTTTCACCATGTTGACCAGGATGGTCTTGATCTCTTGACCTCATGATCCACCCGCCTCGGACTCCCAAAGTGCTGGGATTACAGGCTTGAGCCACCACGCCCGGCCAGTCACTTCTTTATTATGTTTGCTTGTACTCTGCACTTTAGCACTGATACCATGTTTGCTGATCATGGTTGCTGGGCATTGTGCCAGGTGCCTGTATTCCCACTACTCAGGAAGCTGAGGCCGAGATCATGCCATTTCACTCCTGCATACAGGTTACAGTTCGTAGTTCGGAAACAGACCAGGGACACCTCCCTCACAACAACTGTCTCCTCCATCTCCCCCTCCTTCTCTGATGCTTTCCCAGTAACTCAGGCATTGTGGATTTCTTTCAGACTGGAAGGCTACCCTTGAATAGGTTGAATTCTGAAAAAGATGGAGCTTGGGATGAACTATCCCACCGTGTGGGAGTGAAACAATGTGTACAGGAGGAGCCACCCTGTTTGGTGTCACTAGGAAAAGTGCAAGATCAGAGCAACCAGCTAAGGGAACACCAGGAGAACTCCTTGAGGTTGATGGTACTCACACCTCCAAGAGACTATTGAGTGAGCTTCAACGTGGGGGAAGTTATTCTCTACCTTCCACTTTAAGCCTTCTACCTACAACATTACCTACACGTACAGGTTTCCACAAGCCCAACTCACAGTTTAAACAGTTGAAAAGAACTTCAGTTTTCATTAGTCATGAGAAAAATGGAGCAGATCGGAAGCAGTGTGAAAATCCGTGTGCTAGAGCCTTCTGTCAGAGCATTTACTTGAGTGAACTTGCAAACACTGAAACAGGCAATAAAAACCCTGATGAATATATTGTCGGTAGTGACTCTCTCAACTACGATTCCTTCCTTTGTCTTCATGGTAGATTTTTTTCAGTAAAGAAAAGTAATAATTGTAAGGATTAGGAAACCTCTTCAGTCACAGTGTGTCTCTGAATGAACACAAGCCAGTGCATTTTGGAAAAAGTGAGTATGAGTGTGATAAGGGCAGGGAAGCCTGTTCTAAGAGTCTGTGCCTTGTACAAACAGAAGTAAGTGACCCTGGAGAGTCCCTCTTCAGATGTGAGGAAGGCTGTACTGCCTTCCCCATGGCCTCATCTTTTTCTGACAGTAACATCATTCAGACTACAGAGAAGCCATTTTATGTGTAAACAGTGTGGAAAATCTTTCAGCTGTTGTTCTAAGCTCATCATACGCCAGAGAACACACACTGGAGAAAAGCCCTTTGAATGTACGCAGTGTGGGAAATCTTTTAGCCAGAGCTATGACCTTGTTATACATCAGAGGACACACACTGGAGAGAAACCCCATGAGTGCAGCCTGTGTGGGAAATCCTTCACCCAGAGCTCCAAACTTAGGAGGCATCAGCGAATTCACACTGGAGAAAAACCGTATCATTGTATTGAGTGCAGAAAATCCTTCAGGTGGAACTCTAACCTCATTGTACATCAGAGAATTCATACTGGAGAGAAACCGTATGAGTACACTCACTGTGGAAGGTCCTTCAGCCAAAGCTCTGACTTTGTTGCACATAAAAGAACTTACACTGGAGAAAAGCCCTGTGAATGTAACCAGTGTCAAAAAGCCTTCATTCGAAGCACTCAGCTCATCAGGCATCTGTGAATTCATACTGGGGAGAAGCCATACAAATGCAATCAGTGTGAGAAAGCCTTTACTGGGAGCTCCACCTTGTGGAGCATCAGAGAACTCACACTGGAGAGAAACCTTTTGAATGCAGTCAGTGTGGGACAGCCTTCACAGGGAGCTCTCACCTTCTTTCCCATCAGAGAGTTCATTCTGGAGAGAAACCCTACAAATGTAGTGACTGCGGGAAATCCTTTCGGCGGCGATCTCAGCTTGTTGTGCATCAGCGGACACATACTGGAGAGAAACCTTATGAATGCAGTCATTGTGGAAAAGCTTTCAGCCAGAGGTCTCCCCTCATCGTGCACCAGAGGACGCATGTCGCTGAGAAGCCCTATCAGTGTGACAGGTGTATTAAGGCCTTCAGCCAGCGGTCGCGACTCATTGAGCATCAGAGAACGTATACTGGAGAAAAGCCCTATGAATACATTGATTGTGGGCAAGCGTTCAATGATCGCTCAACCCTTACTAAACACGAGAGGACACACACTGGAGAGAAAACCTATGAATGTGAGCACTGTGAGAAAGCCTTTAGCCAGCGGTGTCAATTTACTAGGCATCAGAGAATTCATACTGGAGAGAAGCCCTATGACTATAACAAATGTGGAAAACTTCCCAGTTATAATACTTCCCTTACTCGATATGATAAAGCTCACAGGCGAGAAACCCTGTAAATAACCAAGACAGAGGCAGACTCAGTGGCCAACGCCTGTAATCCAAGCACTTTGGGAGGCTGAGCCTGGTGGATTGCTTGAGTCCAGGTGTTTGAGACCAGCCTGGGTAACATGGCAAAATCCTGCCTTTACAAAAAATACAAAAATTAGCCAGGCGTGGTGGTACATACCTGTAGTCCCAGGTACTCAGAAAGCTGAGGTGGGAGGATCACTTGAGCTCTGGAAGCGGAGGTTGCAGTGAGCTGCGATCATGCCACTGCACTGCTGCCTAGTGAGAGTGAGACACTCTCTAAATAAATAGATAACCAACATGGGAAATTTCCCTGCCAGACCCTCTTTACTAGAAATCAGGTGGCCAAAACATGACTTCAGAGTGGGGCTTCATGACCATGTGCATCAGAATTGCCTTTTCTTGACAGGGACAGGTAAATTAAAAAAAAAAAAAAAAAAAAGAATTGCCTAGAGTGAGCACTGAAACTGTGTATTCCCAAGGTCACTCTAGCCAAATAAAAGTCTGTGGCAGTAAAATTCAGGAGTGTGCAGTTTCTAAAATCAAGCAGGTGGCTGGACACAGTGACCCATTCCTACAATCCCTGCACTTTGGGAAGCTGAGGTGAGGGGATCTCCCCAAGTCAGGAGTTTGAGACCAACCTGGCAAACACAGCAAAAGTGTCTCTATTAAAAGTACAAAAAAAGTTAGCCAGCCATGGTGGCTTGCACCTGTAGTTCCAGCTACTTGGGAAGCTGAGGCAGTAGAATCGTTTGAACCTGAGAGGTGGAGGTTTCAGTGAACTGAGATTGCAGCACTGCACTCCAGCCTGAGTGACAGAGCGGGACTCCATCTCAAAAAAAAAAAAAAAAAAATCACACGGCGATTTGTGTGCCCATAAAAATGTGTGTATTGGGCTGGGTGCGGTGGCTCAAGCTTGTAATCCCAGCACTTTGGGAGGCCGAGGCAGGTGGATCACAAGGTCAAGAGATCGAGACCATCCTGGTCAACAAGGTGAAACCCCGTCTCTATTAAAAATACAAAAATTAGCTGGGCATGGTGGTGCGTGCCTGTAATCCCAGCTACTCAGGAGGCTGAGGCAGTAGAATTGTCTGAACCCAGGAGGCGGAGGTTGCGGTGAGCTGAGATCGTGCCATTGCACTCTAGCCTGGGTAACAAGAGCGAAACTCCATCTCAAAAAAAAAAAAGTGTAAATTGACAGCAGTGAGGAGAGTGAAAAAGCCCATGTCTGCACATGTACTTTTATTTTTTGACACAGACTGTTGCTCTGTCACCCAGGTTAGAGTGCAGTGATGCAATTACGGCTCACTGCAGCCTCAGCCTGGCTCAAGTGATCCTCCTGTCCTAGCCTCCTGAGTAGCTGGGACCATAGGCATGTGCCATGAAGCTTAGGTAGTTTTATTTTTTTTAGGGGCAGGCTCTCACCATGTTGCCCAGCCTGGTCTTGAGCTCCTGGGCTCAAGTGATCCTCTAGCGTCGGCCTCCCAAAGTCCACGGTGTATGGCTATTAGTGCACATTTAAGCAGGATAAGAGTAGATGGGAGGCCAGGTACAGTGATTTATGTAATCCCAGCCCTTTGGGATGCTGAGATGGGCCCATCACTTGAGCTCAGGAGTTCAAGTCCAGCCTGGCCAACATGGTGAAACCCCATCTCTACTAAAAATATGAAAAATGATCTGGGTGTGGTGGCATGTGCCCATAATCCTAGCTACTTGGGAGGCTGAGTCAGGAAAATTACTTGAATCCAGGAGGTGGAGGTTGCTGTGAGCTGACACCATGCCACTGCACTCCAGCCTGGGGAAAAAATCCAGATTCCGTCTCAAAAAAAAAAAAAGCAGATGGAAGCATAGCCAAAGATACAGTATGAGGGAGGCTGGAAAGGGACAGGTGAGGAGAGGCTGTGGAAGCAGACGTGGCAGCCGCCAGCAGAACCATAGACTGATAGACAGGAAAGTGGGTTAATTGAAGGTCTGTCCATCAAACTCGGACTGTTCCCCATGTTTTTTCCCTGCCTGGCCATAGTATCTGGCTGTGGGTCAGCAAAAAGTAAAGTAGGGAAGGAGTCAAACAATAAAAGATAGTTCGGGGGACTAGGGAATCTCATGTATTTTGCTCTGCAGCAAGGGCTGCTTTATTCTGTCATTTCAGCACTTTTTACCCGATAGCTGGTTCTTGCCTGCTTCACCCTAGAGCAAAGCAGCCCCGCCTGTCCGTGGAAATTCCCATTTGCTTTCTGATAGCCTCTTCAGTATGGGTGGGAGGCAAGGAGCAAAAAGTAAAGAAAGCTGGCTGGGTGCGATGGCTCACACCTGTAACCCCAACACTTTGGGCTGCCGAGGTGGGCAGATTATGAGGTCAGGAGATTAAGGCCAACATGGTAAAACCCTGCCTCTACTAAAAATGCAAAAGTTAGTTGGATGTGGTCACGCACACCTGTAATCCCAGCTACTTAGGACGCTGAGGGAGGAGAATCACTTGAACACAGGAGGCGGAGATTGCAGTTAGCTGAGATTGTGCCACTGCACTCCAGCTTAGCAACAGAGCAAGACTCCATCTCAAAAAAAAAAAAAAGCCTCCATCAAGAAAGAAAGAATCTAAGACAAAGGAGAATAAAACATTTTCAGACGAACCAAAAACAAATTTTTTTTTGAGACAGAGTTTCACTCTGTTGCCCAGGCTAGAGTGCGCTAGCACAATCTTGGCTCACTGCAACCTCCCCCTCCCAGGTTCAAGTGATTCTTCTGCCACAGCCTCCCAAATAGCTGGGATTATGCGCCACCACATCTGACTATTTTTTGTGTTTTCCAAGAGACAGGGTTTCACCATTTTGGCCAGGCTGGCCTCAAACTCCTGAGCTCAAGTGATCTGCCGACCCTGGCCTCCCAAAGTGCTGGGATTACAGGTGTGAGCGAGTGCACCCCGCGGAACCAAATAATTAATGCATTTTATTAATGTAAAAGTGAGTCAAGAAGGGGTTACAAATAAAAACTAAGACAGATACTTTGAGAAAATAGAACAATGAGAACAAGAACAGATTCTTTGACATTACAAGTGAGATTGTTGGACAAATAAGTTCGAAAAAGAAAAAGCGATACTTCCCCGGGGCTGAACGGAAATTTTCGGGTAATGCCAAGTATTATCAGAATTAATAAGACCCATGCGTCATGGAAAATTGAGAACACCACGATTAACAACAGATGGCAGGACTGGGCGTGTTGGCTCACGCCTGTAATCCCAGCACTTTGGGAGACTGAGGTGGGTGGATCACTCTAGGTTAGGAGTTTGAGACTAGCCTGGCCAACATGGTGAAACCCTGTCTCTACTAAAAATACAAAACTTAGCCAGGTGTAGTGGCGGGCACCTGTAATCCCACCTATTTGGGAGGCTGAACAGGAGCATTGCTTGAACCTGGGAGATGGAGGTAGCAGTGAGCCGAGATCACACCACTGCACTCCAGCCTGGGCAACAGAGTGAGAATCCTAAAAAAAAAAAAAATGCAAGCGCAAAGAGAAAAGACATCAGACTTGTTTATTTGGCCAGTTTGAGTTGATTTCAGCAGGCAGGGCAGGAAGGTTCCTTGCCTTCCTAGAATCCCCAAGACCAAACCTATGATTGATTGGCAAACCTAAAGGTGACAGGAAGAATGGAACCAAGTTGGAAAACACACTTCAGGTTGTTATCTGTTGGGTACCAGCCCCAACCCCATACATAGGTGCCCTTAGTCCCGACAAGGGATTGAGAAAAGGAAATAAAGACAGAGACACAAGAGTAGAATTTCATGGGAACCAAGTTGGCCCGGAGCGCTGGGCTCCAAACACTTTTATTATGTGCCCATAAGATCTCATTGATCTTATGGGGGTGGAAGGGAGGGGTAGAGGAGTGGGTAAGGTAGCTGGGCAGAGAGCTCTTGAGATCCTTCTAAGACATGCTAACTAGTACTCTGAGTTTATCACTGATTATTATCAGGGTGCTTCAGAAGCATAGTGGATTAGGAGCCACGAGGTCTGATCACACCCAATACATCAAGGGGCTTTTATCTCCTGAGCATTGAGGATTTAGAGCAATTAAAATCACTCCATATTCAGATCATCTAGGCAGAGCCTAAGGTATTCCATGATCTCTGCCCTGCAAGGCTTTTCTCCTCCTTGCCAACTCCCATCTACAAACACCCTCCTGGATCTTGGTCGCAGAGGTCGCCTCCCTTCTCAGAGATCTTTGCATAAGCCCTCTTTACAAGGCCCTCATGCAGTCTCCATGTTGAGAAGGCATTCGTGGGACCGGAGCAGTATTCCCAGCTCTGCAGCCATCCCGAGGTGTTCCCAGGTTATTGCACTCTCTGATGGTCTTTATCTTAGGCCTCCTTTTGCCGCTTGATTTCTTTTTTCTTTTTTTTTTTGAGACAGAGTTTCGCTCTTGTTACCCAGGCTGGAGTGCAATGGCACGATCTTGGCTCACCGCAACCTCCGCCTCCTGGGTTCAGGCAATTCTCCTGCCTCGGCCTCCTGAGTAGCTGGGATTACAGGCACGCGCCACCATGCCCAGCTAATTTTTTTTTGTATCTTTAGTAGAGAAGGGGTTTCACCATGTTGACCAGGATGGTCTTGATATCTTGACCTCATGATCCACCCGCCTTGGCCTCCCAAAGTGCTGGGATTACAGGCTTGAGCCACCGCGCCCGGCCAGGCCGCTTGATTTCTAATTAACGGCACCAACAATATAATTTAGTTCAGTGTATAAACTTCAGTGTACTCTGAGCCAAGCAGGATTATAATTATTCAGATAGGATCAACATAGGTCTTCCCCTGGCCATCAGGACCCACATTATCCATGAGAACTTCCCCAACCTAGCAAGACAGGCCAACATTCAAATTCAGGAAATACAGAGAACACCAGTAAGATACTCCTTGAGAAGAGCAACCCTACTCTTTCACTGGATATCTGTGTATGAATGCATTTGTTCATCAGTCCCTGGGTCAGTGTCTGAGGGTCGGACTCGACATTTAGGGTTGGAATGTTTCTCGTTATGCTGACATTAGCCATTAGACTGATGTTTTGGGGCTGGATTTAGGCGGTTTTTTAATCAAGGGGATCTTAGCACTTTGGGAGGCCGAGGCAGGCAGATCACCTGAGGTCAGGAGTTAGAGACCAGCCTGAACAACATGGAGAAACCCTGTAGCCGCTAAAAATACAAAATTAGCCGGGGGTGGTGGCACGTGATTGTAATCCCAGCTACTCGGGAGGCTGAGGCAGGAGAATCGCTTAAGCCTGGGAGGCGGAGGTTATGGTGAGCTGAGATCTTGCCACTGCACTCCACCCTGGGCAACATGAGCAAAATTCCGTCTCAAAAAAAAAAAAGTAGCAATTTATATTATCATATTCTTTAACAGCACAACAAAATTGCAAATTAATAATTGTGGATATTTTAGAATATATTTTGAAACAGCTATTTGATCAAAGAAGAAATTTAAAAAACTAAATTTGTTTAAGTAAAAATAAGTACTCTATATCAAATGACCAACATGAATACAAAATATCAAAGCTTGCTTAAAGCTACAGCAGGGCGTGGGGGCTCATGCCTGTAATCCCAGCACTTTGGGAGGCTAGCCAGTGGGGGTGGATCACCTGAGGTCAGGAGTTCACCTGGCCAACAGGCCAAAAATCTGTCTCTACTAAAAATACAAAAAATTAGCTGGGCATGGGGACCGGTGCCTGTAATCCCAGCTACTTAGAAGGCTGAGGCAGGAGAATCACTTGAACCCAGGAGGTGGAGGTTGCAGTGAGCGGAGAATGTGCCATTGCACTTCAGCTTGGGTGACAGAGTGAGACCCTGTCTCAATAACAACAAAAGCCTACTCTATTCTATAGCCAAGTATGTCTCAAGCTTTTTGTCTCAAGACCCCTTCACACTCTTAAAAGTCACTGAAGACCCTACTCAGTATTTGTTTATGTAGGTCCTATCAATATTTGCTCTATCAGGCATTAAAACTGAGAAAAAAAATAATATATTATATTATTATTATTATTATTATTTGAGATGGAGTCTTGCTCTGTTGCCCAGGCTGGAGTAGCTGAGACTACAGGCACCCATCATCACACCCAGCTAATTTTTATAATTTTAGTAGAGACGGGGTTTCACCATGTTGGCCAGGATGGTCTCAATCTCTTGACATCGTGAGCTGCCCTCCTCGGCCTCCCAAAGTGCTGGGATTACAGGCATGAGCCACCGCGCCCGGTAAGATAATTTTTCAAAATAAACCCATCATATGTTAATGTATAGGTTGAGCTGTGTCTCCCTAAAATTGATATGTTTAACTTCTAACCCATAGTACCTCAGACCTTATTTGGAGACAGGGTCTTTAAAGAGTTAAAATGAGGTTATTAGGGTGACCCCTGGTCCAATGTGACTGTTATCCTAATAAAAACAGAAATTTGGAGACAGACAACTTGTCACACACACAGGGAAAATGCCAGGTGAAGACAAAGAGATATACAAGCCAGGAATGCCAGAGATTGCTAGCAAAAGCTAAGGAAAGGGATGGAACATACACTGTCCTTCAGAAGGAACCAACTTTACTTTCTTAATTAACTTGCTTTTACTTTGCACTGCAAACTCGCCCTGAATTCTTTCTTGCACAAGATCCAAGAACCCTCCCGTGGGGTCTGAATCGGGACTCCTTTCATTTAAGAGGACCAGCACTCCCAGCCTCAAGCCTCCTTCCAGCCGTATATGATATTAACAAACCCCTAAGTTTTCCTGTGACTTTGAAGCGTGTGCGTTTTAGGCACTGGGGAACAGCCCCGGGCTTCCTCCAGTGCAACTTCCCGGAAAGTGCAGACCCGGCGGACGCGTACGGGCAAGGCCCCAGCATCAGGAGGGGCGGACGATCGCCATCCCCACGAGCCACCATCTCTCGGAGACCGCCCCCGCTCCCTGCCGCACGACTGAGGCTTCAGGTTGCCCGCATCCTAGCGGGCAGCGCAGTTGGGAGCCACCACATCTCCCATCAACCCCAGCTAAGCGCTCCCATTGGCCAGAGGCCATCGGGTGGAGGCCCCCATTGGCCAGCGGCCAGAATGCTTCCATTGGTCGAAGGCCCGGCCGATGGAGGCTACCATTGGCCGAGAGCTGCGGCTCGCTGCACGGCCTACCGGGAGTTGTAGTCGCCGCGTCGCCGGTGAGGCCGCCATTGTCCAGCGTTCGGCGAGTCGGGTGGTCCCTTTGGCTGTAGTGGCCCTCTGGTCTGGGGATCACCTCAGGCGCCATTCTACACTGGTCGATCCAGGATGGACCGCGAGGACGAAGCGGTAGCGGCGGTGATGTCTGTGGGGCCGCCGGCGGCCCAGCTTCAGGTAACAATAACAACAGTAACGACGGCCGCAGGCTCCGGGCAAGCGTCTCCCTCGGAGACTGACTCTTTCACGTCGCGGCGCAATGAGGGCGGCAGCGCCGTTATGCCTTTGACACGTGGAGAAACTGAGGCACGGGTCGGGGCGTGGTGAGGGCCTGGCTGGTCAGAGAGGGGGCCCGGGTTCCAACCAGGCGCCGGGCCCCCGAATGCGCATGCTCCACGGCGGCCTTGTCCTCCCCAGGGCTGGGGTCGGTCTTTTCCGAGGGAATCCGGCAGGTCCCGTTCCCGCGTTCGGCGCCGCCCCGTCGAAACCCTTACTGTCCTCGTGTTGACGGATAACAGTAATTGTAGCGTTGGCCGGGTGCCCAGGTGGCAAGGATCCTCAAATAGGGATGCTTCAACGCGTGGAGTCAGCGCACCCCCACCGGGACCCCAGCACCGCGGAGCCCTTGCCCTGGGGCTTGGGGACAACGATGGGTCACCACGCACTAAGTGTGACGAGAACGACTACCAGGGTCGTCCCCTGGGAGACTGTGGGAGAACCGCAGTACAGGGCGGTCAGTGTTAGCAGGGCTATCTGGCCATCAGAGCTCCAGCACTTCTAGGCAAAGTGACTGCTGCCTGTGTTCTCCATAAAGTGCCGCCTCGCGTGGCGGGAAACAGCAATAATTCATACTTTCTCAATCTCTGCAACTTTGAAATTATATACTTTTTTTTTTTTTTTGTCGTTGGTTTGTTTATGGGGGGTTGCACTATTTCAGATTTGGTACACTATTGATAATCTTAGATTGCAGGCTTTCAGATGTGTGTCACTCCAAATTTGCCTGAAATGCTTCCGCGTTTTAGTTTGTTCTTGCTGTGGACGGGGACGGAGAATGAGCATAAGAAAGGCTTCAGAGAAAGTGTGTTAGTTACCTGTTGCTATGTAACTCAAAACTTTGTGACCGAAAACAACAATAAATATCTCACAGGTTCTGACAGTTAGGAGTGCTGAAATGACTTAGCTGGTGGTTCTGGTCCAGACTCAAGAAGTTATAGTGAAGATGTCAGCATAGCTGTTGTCACCTGAGACTTAACTGAGGCTGGAGGATCCACCTCCAGGGTGGCTCACTCACACTCACATGTCTGTTGATGGGAGAACTCAGTTGTTCTGCATGTAGGCCTCTCTTTGGAACTGCTGGGTATCCTTACAACATAGCATTTGCCTTCCCACAGAACAGGTGATCCAGGAGAGGGCAAGGGAGAAACCGTAACACCTTTCATGACCTGGATTCAGAATTCACACTCTTGTCATTTCCGCAATGTCTTACTAGTTAAACAAGTCATCCTCCCTCGGTGTTGGAGGGGACTACGCGAGGGCTGGAGATCATTGGCAAAGATGGTTGGGGGGAGCGTCTTGGAGGCTGTCCATCACAGCAGGCAAGGACCAGAATGGAGAGCTTCAGGGTCCATTGTTTTATCTGGTTATCAGTATCTGCTGTAACAATTCACTACAAATTTTGTAGCTTAAAACAACATTTGTTCTTTCGGTTCTGGAGGTCAGAAGTCAAAAACCGGGGCTGGAATCAAGGTGTGAGCAGAGCTACCCTTCCCACTGAGGTTCTAGGGTAGAATCAGTTTCCTTGCCTTTTCCAGCTATGAGAGCCACAGACCTTCCATTCCTTGCCTCATGGCCCTTTGCTCATCTTCAAAGCCAGCAGTGTAGCATGCTGCTTCAGTGACCATATTGCCTTGTGTCCTCTATAGTCGTATCTCCCTCTGTATACCTTTTATAAAGACACTTGTGGGCCGGGCACGGTGGCTCAGGCCTGTAATCCCAGCACTTTGGGAGGCCGAGGTGGGTGTATCACTTGAGGCCAGGGGTTTGAGACCAGACTGGCCAACATGGTGAAACCCTGTATCTATTTAAAAATACAAAAATTAGCCAGATGTGGTGGTGTGCACATGTAGTCCCAGCTACTCAGGAGGGTGAGGCAAGAGAATCAACTGAATCCAAGAGGCAGAGGTTGCAGTGGGCCAAAATCACACCACTGCACTCCAGCCTGGTGGACAGAGTGAGACTCCATCTTGAGAAAAAAAACAAAAAACAACAACCATAAATTACCTGGTCAGTGGTATTCTGTTATAGCAACAGAAAACAGACTACGACAGGGACTATCTTTACTCTTTTCCATGTGGCTAACCAGATGTCCTGTAGGAAGTGTTTGTAAACCACTTAATCATTATACAGCCCCCAAGGGGTGATGCTCTGTTGACATGGAAACTGGGAGGCAAAAATGCTTCTTGAGGACAAAGTGACTGAGCCAAGACTCTGATCCAGAAATACCTGGCTTTCAAGCATGGCTGCAGAAGGGCTTTGTTTATGGGACACATTTTAGGTAATGTTGCATCAACTTACAAAAATTCGAATTTTTCACATAGAGGCCAGGTGCGGTGGCTCACGCCTGTAATCCCAGCACTTTGGGAGGCCGAAGCAGGTGGATCACTTGGGGCCAGGGGTTTGAGACCAGTCGGTCCAACGCGGTAAAACCCCATGTCTACTAAAAATACAAATATTAACCAGGTGTGGTGGCATGTTCCTGTAGTCCCAGGTACTTGGGAGGCTGGGGCAGGAGAATCACCTGAACCCGGGAGGTAGAGGTTGCAGTGAGCCAAGATTGCGCCACTACACTCCAGCCTTGGCGACAGAGTGAGACTCTACCTCAAAAATAAAAAGAAATTTTTACTTAAAAATCTGACGTAATTTTCAGCTTCTCTTCAGAAATTAGCGGTTCTGACTAAGGGCCCTGTATTTTCCCATAATCAGTCAGTTCTGCTGCTCCTTCAGACAGGGTACATACTCCCTATCACCCCCAGTCCCACCACCCACAGGGTAACTACCCCTGTGGGCTCTTTTTTTCGTTTTGTTTTGTTTTTTGAGACGGAGTTTCACTCTTGTTACCCAGGCTGGAGTGCAATGGGGTGATCTCGGCTCGCTGCAACCTCCGCCTCCTGGGTTCAGGCAATTCTCCTGCCTCAGCCTCCTGAGTAGCTGGGACTACAGGCACACGCCACCATGCCCAGCTAATTTTTTGTATTTTTAGTAGAGACGGGGTTTTACCATGTTGACCAGGATGGTCTCGATCTCTTGACCTCATGATCCACCCGCCTCAGTCTCCCAAAATGCTGGGATTACAGGCTTGAGCCACCGCGCCCAGCCCTTGTGGGCTCTTAAACTGGCCCACTTCTGTCTTGTGAGCCTGTCTCACCCTGAATACAGGTGAATTTCTGATAGCAACCCCTCCAACTCCTCTTTTCAGGAAGGGTGGTGAACCTCACAGTTGTGTTTTGCTTTGTTTTGTTTGAGATGGAGTCTCTCTCTGTCACCCTAACTGGAGTACAGTAGTACAATCTCAGCTTACTGCATCCTCTGCCTCCCAGACTCATGCAGTTCTCCTGCCTTAGCTTCCCAAGTAGCTAAGAAGGCATTTGACTTTGTATCTAAGGATTAGTGAGTGTATTTAGTTAGCTGCTGCTGTGTAACACACTGTCCTAAAACAGTGTCTGTTTTACTTAAAACAGTAGCTGTTTCTTTAGTCACAAACCTTCAAATCAGTGATTTGGCCCAGTCTCTGCCGGTACACTCCTCTGTCTTAGCAGATGTAGGTCATCGCTGCTTGGCTGTGTTGATCTTGGTGAGTCCTCTCACATGTCCTCACCATACAACACACACTTATGTGTAGTGGCCTAATAGGTGCCCAGTGAGACCGACTCCCATCATTCATAACCTGTAGTCTCTCGTGACACTGGCCTGCTTATTTTCTCCTTTTCCCTTCTTCTTCTGTCTGAAAGCACTGATGGAGCTAGTCCAACTGACTGAGAATGTGTGTGATGTTTCAGGAACCAGTGACATTCCGGGATGTGGCTGTGGACTTTACCCAGGAGGAATGGGGGCAGCTTGACCCTACCCAGAGGATCCTTTACCGTGATGTGATGCTGGAGACCTTTGGGCACCTGCTCTCCATAGGTAAGACCTGCTTTGTGAGCTGTGTTAACTGATTTTTCCTGGGTTATAAGTCATGGGGCCTCGGTGTGAGGATGTGATCTTGGGTCCTCACTCCCTATGGGGAATGCATGAAGAGGGACATCTGCCCTTTCCCATGCCAATGAGAGCTTCACCGTGTTGTGAGGTGCCCACATGTCTTCACAGTCAGGAGTCTGGTCTAGAGCAGACCCCTACCTCCTGTGTTTTTCCCCATTTCCAGGTCCTGAGCTACCGAAGCCTGATGTCATCTCCCACCTGGAGCAAGGGACTGAGCCATGGGTGACAGAGAGAGGAACCACCCAGGGCTGCTATCCAGGTGAGAACCCCACTATGTGGGAGCACTAATGGGAGCAGCCCAGCAGATCACTGGAGATGCACTTCATGGAAAGGGTGGTGGCTGGGGGTCCTCAAGAGCACCCCATTCACTAGGAGTACATAGAGTCATGCTGACAGCTCTGAGTATACTGAGACCAAGAAAGGGAAATGTGCATGGGGCTAAGTCCCGAGGAAGGCAGGCATGAGCCTCCAGAGTTCCCTAACTGTGGAGTCAATTGGGATGTGCCAGGCTCGCCCAGCACTCAGTTGCGACACCTCACGAGACGTGAACTCTACCAGGGAAACTTGTTAGATATTCAGTGCCGGGAATTTTGACTGAGGCTGGTCATATAAACACGGATTGTCAGCACAGACGAAGGTTCCAGACTACCAGGAGAAAGCCAGTGTTTGGAATAAACCACATAGTGTGTGCAGTATGGGTACAGTAAACCACTCTCATCAGTTAGGGTTAGGGGAACTATCCCAAATCCAAATTCCCAGTAGCAGCCAAGGGCCAGCCTTGTAAACGGGCCTCTCCTAAGAATGGTGGTCTCAGGCCTGCCCTGTTAAATCTTTTCTGTGCAGTGCTCCCTAGCCTTCTCACCTGTGCTCCCCATCTTCTTTTTTTTTTTTTTTTTTTTTTTGAGACGGAGTTTCCCTCTTGTTACCCAGGCTGGAGTGCAATGGCGCGATCTCGGCTCACCGCAATCTCCGCCTCCTGGGTTCAGGCAATTCTCCTGCCTCAGCCTCCCGAGCAGCTGGGATTACAGGCACGCACCACCGTGCCCAGCTAATTTTTTGTAATTTTAGTAGAGACGGGGTTTCACCATGTTGACCAAGATGGTCTCGATCTGTTGACCTCGTGATCCACCCGCCTCGGCCTCCCAAAGTGCTGGGATTACAGGCTTGAGCCACCACGCCCGGCCGCTCCCCATCTTCTAAGCTCAGGGGTCCTTCACCTCTTCTCTAGTGGTCAGAATCCCACCCCTTCCTCCCTCCCTGCTTCATCTTCTCTCTAGGTTCCAGGTCATTCCCTCTCTCACCATCCTTCTCAGCATGCCCTTTCTGTGGGACCATTTCTGATAAGTGAACCCGCGCTTATCTTCTCCATTTCATTCTTCCATGTCCAGATCCTTTGTGTTTTTTGTTCTGTTTTTAAGGCAGGGCCTCACTCTGTTGCCTAGGCTGGAATGCAGTGGTGTTATCATGGCTCTCTGCAGCCTTGACCTCCCTAGTTCAAATGATCCTCCCTCTTTAGCCTCCCAAGTAGCTGGGACTTACAGGTGCACACCGTCACGCCCTGCTGATTTTTGTATTTTTAGTAGAGATAGGGTTTCGCCATGTTGCCAAGGCTGGGTTTGAACTCCTGGGCTCAAGCAGTCTACCTACTTTGGCCTCCCAAAGTGCTGGGACTACAGGCATGAGCCACCGTGCCCAGCTTTTTTTTTTGGAGACAGTCGCTGTTGCACAGGCTGGAGTGCAGTGGTGTGATCATGGCTCACTGCAGCCTCAACCTGCCTGGCACAAATGATCCTCCTGCTTCAGCCTCTTGAATATCTGGGACTATAGGTGCGTACCACCGCACCTGGCTAGTTTATTATTGTTATTATTTTGTAAAGGCACAGAGTTGCACTGTGTTGCCTAGGCCAGTCTCAAACCCTGGGCTCAAGTGATTCTCCTGCCTTGGCCTCTCATAGTGCTGGGATTACAGATTTTAGCCACTGCACCTGCCTCTTTTTCTTCTTCTTCTTCGTCTTTTTTTTTTTTTAATAGTCTCACTGTAGCACAGGCTGGAGTGCAGTGGCATGACCTCAGTCTCCTAGGCTCAAGCAATCCACCTACCTCAGCCTCCCTAGTAGCTGTTATTACAGGTATGTACCACCATGCCCAGCTAATTAAAAAAATTTTTTTTCTTTTTTAAAAATTACTTTACTTTCTGTTTTTGTTTGTTTTGTAGAGACAGGGTCTTGCCATCTTATACAGGCTTCAGGCTGCTCAAACTAACTCCTGGGCTCAAGCAATCCTCCTCCCTTAACCTCATAAGTGCTGGGGTTATAGGCATAAGCCACTATGCCTAACTTTGATTTTTTTTTTTCTTTTAGTAGAGATGAGATCTTGCTACACTGCCAAGCGGGTCTCAATCTCCTGAGCCTCTAGCAGTCCTCCTGCCTCAGCCACTGAAAGTGCTGAGATTACAGGTGTGCGACACTGTACCTGGCCGAGTGTCTAGATTCTGTAAACTTGTTCCCACACCCTTCTTTATAATAAGAAGGTTTATGTTTAGTTATAGATATCCTAAAACCAGGTTGGAGCAGCTCAAAAGAAAAAAAAAAAAGAGAAGGATTTTTCTCACAAAACAGGAGCCCTGAGTCTGCTGGCACTGTCTTGGCATCTCAGAGGTGACTTTCCCAGGCTGTCCTAGGGGATTACAGCACAGCTGCAGCAGCTTCAGCCATTACAGATGCTCCATGCAGGAAGGAGGGGAAGAAGCAGGAAGAATGGTGCCAGCCTCATCTGTCCCCTTTTGACAGAGCTCCAGATGTCACCTATTAGGGTCTCTTTAGCCAGAACTAGGTCACCTCCACTTGCACCGACCCTGGTTGCTAGGGAGGCTAGAAAGCTGGGGCGGGGGTGTCTAGATTGTCATAATTGGTTTGGGCAAGTCATGATCCCTTTACTGGGTACATTGGTACCCTGACCACATTCTAGAACAAATAGGATCTGGCCATGGTTGTACAACCAGCAATGCCTGCAGATTAGCCTCCCACCCAAATACTTCTGATGCCACCCAGGACTTTCTGATTCTGCAGAAAAACATGTGCCTCCTTGATAGGGTGTGACCCATCAACCTGGAATGGGGTGAATCTGCTGCAGACTCTGTTCCTGCCCCTTTTATTGGTTGTCACTGCTGTTACTTCAAACATGTATGTCAGAAGCAAATTCTTATCACCCTGGACATATGCCTGTCACTCACAAATCTTATGCCATAACCAAATCCAGGATCTAAAACATGTGCCCGTGCATATTAAGCAGAATGTCATGCTTGCACAGATTAGCAATATGGGGTCAAAATCATGATGGACAGTTTCAGTAACTTAGTATCTAGAAAATGATGAATGCTGCAGAAGCAGAAGGTGTTCAAGGTTTTATGTTAAGACAGAAATATATTTTCCACGTAATGCTTTGTCTTAATTTTCTGTTGCTCCTGCAACAAAGCGCTGCAATCTGGGTGCCTGAAAAAGCACTGCTTTGACTGGGCGTGGTGGCTCACACTGCTAATTCCAGCACTTTGGGAGGCCAGAGTTGACAGACCACTTGAGGCCAGGAGTTTGAGACCAGCCTGGCCAATATGGCACAATGCTGTTGCTACAAAAAATACAAAAATTAGCTAGGCATGGTGATGCATGCCTGTAATCCTAGCTACTCAGGAGGCTGAGGCATACGAATCCCTTAAACCCAGGAGGTGGAGGTTGCAATGAGCCAAGATCATACTACTGCACTCCAGCCTGGATGACAGATCAAGATTCTGTCTCAGGCCGGGCGCGGTGGCTCACGCCTGTAACCCCAGCACTTTGGGAGGCCGAGGCAGGTGGATCACGAGGTCAAGAGATCGAGACCATCCTGGTCAACATGGTAAAACCCCGTCTCTACTAAAAATACAAAAAATTAACTGGGCGGGGTGGTACATGCCTGTAATCCCAGCTACTCAGGAGGCTGAGGCAGGAGAATTGCCTGAACCCAGGAGGCGGAGGTTGCGGTGAGCCTAGATAGTGCCATTGCACTCCAGCCTGGGTAACAAGAGTGAAACTCTGTCTCAAAAAAAAAAAAGACAGACTGTTTTCTTACATTTGTGGAGGTCAGAAGTTCAAAATGGTTCATCAGGGTAGTTCTTCTGGCAGCTCTCAGGGAGAATGCATTTCTGTCTTTCTCAGCTACTGGAGGCTGCCCAGACTCCTTGGCTCATGGACCCTTCATCTTCAGACTGCTTCACTCTGACCCACTTCCATTATCACAGCCCCTTACCTGACTCATGCCCTTCTGCTTCCCTCCTATATGGGCCCTTTGGTCAGATTTAGGGCCCCAGGATAAGCTCCCATTTCAAGATTCTTAACTTAATCACAGATACAATATCCCTTTTGTTGCATAAGGTTCCCAAATATTAGGCTGGGGATATCTTTTAGGGGCCATTATTCAGTATACCACATGATTAAAAGAGAGAGTACATTTTAAAATTATTTTTAAGGAAAAGAAGCCTAGTCAATAGAAGAAGACCCTTTCCCTACAAAAAAAATTTTAAAGTTACCCAACATTGTGGCACGTGCCTGTAGTCCTAGCTACATAGGAGGCTGAGGTGGGAGGATTGCTAAAGCCCAGGAGTTCGAGGCTACAGTGAGCTATGATTGCACCACTGCACTCCAGACTGAGTGACAGAGCATTAAAAAATAAAGGAAAAGAGGCCGGGCATGTAATCCCAGAACTTTGTGAGGCCAAGGCGGGTGGTTCACTTGAGTCCAAGAGTTCAAGACTAGCCTGGGCAACCTGGCAAAACCGCATGTCTACAAAAATACAAAAAAATTAGCTGGGTGTGGTGGTGTATGCCTGTGGTCCCAGCTATTTGGGAGGCTGAGCCCAGGAAGTGGAGGTTGCAACGAGCTGACATCATGTTACTACACTCCAGTCTGGGTGACAGAGAAAGACCTTGTCTCAAAAATAAAGTAGTGGTAAAGAATCCCTGTCCAGGCATATCCCCGCTCCCAATACACCCACAGGCATTGGTGGGCTCAGGGATGGCTTTGCAATCTTGAGCCCCTCCTTGGCCCCTGTCACTCATCTGGCATCATTCCTTACTGGTTCCCTCCTGTGGTTGCTCAGCTTTACCTGCTGCATGTCACTTCTGGCTGCCTGCAGTCCCAGCTCTTTTTTTTCCTACCTGCAACTGTCTTGATCAAATTACTTTTTTTTTTTTTTTTGAGTCCTAGCTCTTTTCCCATTGCCTTTCCTCATCAACTGCTCACCTTCTCTCTCAGGGACTCCGTGGCTTCCCAAGTGCCAGGATCAGTGAGTCGTTGTGGAGGCACCCGGGAGTCAGGCTGGAACTGGAACATGGCCCAACCTCAGTGCTCTTTGCTGTTCCTGGCCAGGCCAGTTGACTAGTGTTCTCAAGTCCCCCTCCTCCAGATGTTCTTCCACTCTCTTCCAGTAGGCGGCGTTAGTCTCGGCCGGGGTCAGCAGTGTTGTGTTGAGTCACTGTGTTTCGGTCTCTCAGCCGGTCTCCTGGCTCATAAGCCTGTTCCACAGATGTTCCTGAGGACCTGCCATGTACTGCTGCTTGTGCTGTGGATGCAGCAAAGAAAAGGACAGGAATGGCTGAGCCCTCAGGCATCGGGGAGATGGAAGTCTGAGAAATGGATGCCAGTGCCAGGGAGTGCGGAGGCTGTGAAGGAAACTGCAGCTGGGGAGGGTGAGGTGGGACCCTCGTGCCCCAGGACTGGCAGGGAGGCCTCTCTGAGAAAGTGACACAAGCTGGAGCACAAGGGAGCAAGGTGGGCAGATGTCTCGGGATGGGGGTTCTTGGCAGAAGGAGCAGCAGGTGCAAAGGGCCCCAGGAAGGAGTGTGGCGGATGCATGGGAGGGATGTAAGGAGCCATGTGGAGCAGAGTGGGCTTGGGGCAAGAGTAAGGAGATGAGGCAAGCTAGGGCATGGTGGAGAAGGGCACAGGGTCATGTCCATCCCCAGAAGTGACTACAGGGTGAATGGAGGAGTTACCAGGGCTGGCCTGCAGTGAGGAGGAGGGTGGTCTGTTTGGTTTTGCGTAATAGCTTTATCGAGAACAATTCACATACCATAAGTTCACCTACTAAAGTGTACCATTCAGTGGTTTACAGATTGTGTGCGTCTGTCTTCACTGTCTAATTCCAGAACATTTCATCACCATCTTTGTCAGCTTGGGCTACCGTGACAAAATACTACCACCTGGGTGTCTTATGTGACAGACATTTATTTCTCATGGTTCTGTGGGCTGGAATTCTAAGAGCACAGTGCCGGCTGATTCGGTGCCTGATAAGGGCTCTTTTCTCGATTGCAAAAGGCCGCCTTTTCACTATGTCCTCATATTGCAGAGAGAGAGGAAGCAAGTCCTATGGTATTTCTTCTTATAAGGTCACTAATCTCATTCTTTTTTTTTTTTTAAGACGGGGTTTCACCATGTTGGTCAGGCTGGTCTTGAACTCCCCACCTCAGGTGATCTGCCTGCCTTGGCCTCCAAAGTGCTTGGATTACAGGTGTGAGCCACCACGCCCGGCCTCACTAATGTCATTCTTAAAGGCCCCACCCTCGTGACCTAATCACCTCCCAAAGGCCTCACCTCCAAATACCCTCACATTGGGGATTAGGGTTTCAACATAGGAATTTTGCTATCAACAGTCCATAGCAGTCACCCCAAGTCACCCATGAGCAGTCACTCTTCATCTTTCCTGTCCCCTGACGAGCAGTCATCTACTTTCTGTCTCTCTGGATTTGCCTGTTCTAGACGTTCCGTATGAACGGAACCTTATAATTTGTGATCTTTGTGTCCGGCTTGTCTAGCTCATCATGACGTTTTCCAGGTTCATCCACGTTGTAGCATACGTCAGTACTTTGTTCTCTTTGTGGTTGAATAATATCCATTGTATGGATAGACTGTATTTTGTTTATCCATTTGTGGAGGGGCATTTGGGTTGTTTCCACTTTTAGCGATTAATAGTGCTGCTATAAACATTCGTGTATACATTTTCGTATGGACTACTTGTATTTTAGAAGAAACCTCTGGGTGCTATGCAGAGAGTCAATTTTTTTTTTTTTTTCCAAGAAAGAGTCTCTTGGTCGCCCAGGCGGGAGTGCAGTGGTGTGATCTTGGCTCACTGCAATCTCTGCCTCCTGTGTTGAAGCATTTCTTGTGCCTCAGCGCCCTGAGGAGCTGGGACTACAGACATGTACCACCATGCCTAATTTTTGTATTTTTAGTAGAGAAAGGATTGACCAGGCTGGTCTTGAACTCCTGATCGCAAGCAATCCGCCCGCCTTGGCCTCTCAAAGTTCCGGGATTACAGGTGTGAGCCACCACTCCTAGCCAGAGACTCAAATTTGGGGGCCAGAGGTGACAGACCAGGGAGCCTGGCACCTGGCCAGCCTCAATTCCTCCAGCACCTCTCCTGTTGTCAAGCTCTTGTTCATTCACTCCCTCGATAAGTTCCTTCAGCGTTCACTGAGACAGATGTATTTGAGCTTCTGCTACCTGTCATTTTAGGCACTGACTGTGAAGAGTCTACTGTGGTGAGGTGGACACTGAATGAATGAGCACATGACCTGTGTTGTAGTAAAGACAAGAGCAGATGAGGGGGCTTGAGAGGGCTTGGAGAAAGCAGGGGTGCCTGGCTTATGACAGAGTCCCTGTCCTAACCCCCAGAACTGGTTATCTCAGACACTGGGTGAGCAAGAGGGTCAGAATTAGAAAGGTAAATGTGGCCACAGAAGCGGAGGTCAGCGAGAGAGAGTTGAGGATGCTGTGCTGCTGGCTCTAGAGGTGAAAGGAAGAAAGCCGCAAGTGCAGGCGGCCTCTAGGGACCGGAAGATGCAAGGGTTTTCCTCTAGAACCTCCCGAGGAGAAACAGTACTGCCAACACCTTGACTTTCGGACGTCTGCATTCCAGAACTGTAAGATGATAAATGTGTGTTTTAAGGCACAGAGGTTTTGGTCAGTTATTACAGCAGTCAACAGGGAACTAATGTACCTTGGCTTCATCGCCAGTGCGTGGCCCACAGCAGGTGCTCAGTAAATGTTTGTCGAACGCATGAAGCCGTGTTTGAGGGCACTTGATGTTGAAATAAGAGGAGAATCAGGGGACTTGCCAGAGCAGAGCAGCTAGTTAGGGTACTAGTTCAATAACATAGGCCTAAGGTGTTGGAGGCCGCCTGCCCATCTTCTTTTTTATCTCCCAACAGCTCAAAGATCTTTGGGTTTTGTTTCAGGCTGGGAGCCTCGATCTGAAGGCCAAGCATCAGACAGGGAACAGGGCCTTCCTGAAGAGGAGCCTTCCCCTGTCACAGGAATGGAGGGATTCCCGAGAGCTGCTCCTTGTCCCACCACGTTACGGAAAGGCTGGGAGTGTCAGAGCCAGGGCTCAGCACTCAAGGACCAGAATAACTTGAAGACGTTAGAATTTGGCCTCAAGGAAGCACCAGTTCAAGATGAAGGCTACAAAACTCTCAGACTTGGGGAAAACTGTGCCCTGAGTTCAAACCCAAATCCATTCCCGGAGATCTCTAGAGGAGAATATTTCTATACTTATGACTCACAGATTACAGACTCAGAACATGATTCGAGCCTAGTCAGTCAGCAGACAGGCTCCTCAGAACAACAGCCCAGCGAAAACAGCGACTGTCACAAAGCTTCCGGTCAGGCCATTCCGGTTATGGAACTCACAAAAAGCCAGGTGCAGGACAAACCCTACAAATGTACTGACTGTGGGAAGTCATTTAACCATAATGCACACCTCACGGTGCACAAGAGGATTCATACGGGAGAAAGACCTTACATGTGCAAAGAGTGTGGGAAAGCTTTCAGCCAGAACTCCTCCCTCGTTCAGCATGAGCGAATCCACACGGGAGACAAGCCCTACAAGTGCGCCGAATGTGGGAAGTCTTTCTGCCATAGCACACACCTTACCGTCCATCGGAGGATTCACACTGGGGAGAAGCCTTACGAGTGTCAGGACTGTGGGAGGGCCTTCAACCAGAACTCATCCCTGGGTCGGCACAAGAGGACACACACCGGGGAGAAGCCATACACCTGCAGTGTGTGTGGGAAATCCTTCTCTCGGACCACTTGCCTTTTCCTGCACCTCAGAACTCACACCGAGGAGAGGCCCTATGAGTGCAACCACTGTGGGAAGGGCTTCAGGCACAGCTCATCCCTGGCCCAGCACCAGCGGAAGCATGCTGGGGAGAAGCCCTTCGAGTGCCGCCAGAGGCTGACCTTTGAGCAGACGGCAGCTCTAACAAAGCAGGAGTGGGCAGAAGCTCTGGGCTGTGACCCACCTTTGAGGCAAGATGACAGGACTCACCGGAGCGACAGACCCTTCAAGTGTAACCAGTGTGGGAAGTGTTTCATTCAGAGCTCTCACCTCATCCGGCACCAGATAACTCACACCAGGGAGGAGCAGCCCCCTGGGCGAAACCGACGTCGGGAGCAGTCCTCCAGCAGGAACTCGCACCTGGTTCAGCACCAGCACTCAGACTCCAGAAAGACCTCTGCAGGTGGAGCAAAGGCAGGGCAGCCGGAAAGCAGAGCCCTGGCTTTGTTTGACATCCAAAAAATCATGCAAGAGAAAAACCCTGTGCACGTTATTGGGGTGGAAGAGCCTTCTGTAGGTGCTTCCCTGGTGTTTGACATCAGAGAATCCACATAGGAGAGACATTTTGCTGATGACTTTTAGCCACAGGTACAAAAATGTAGTAAGTCCACTAGTGTACTTATGGAAAGAGAGGGGCTGGGGGTAGTCATTGGTGACTTCTGACTTTCTAAGGAAATGATGCGTCCCAAGCACCTGCGATTGGTTGGTCCCAAATCTATCAAACTCAGTGCCCTCTTTACCAACATATTTTGTGACATAACGTCCATTACACCACAGCGAGTTCACAGGTAATATAATGTACCCACATGTGTAATGTCAAAAAATCAATATGCGGCCCCATTTTGTAAAGGACCATTAAAATGAAAGTAATTTATGGTAGAGTAAATTGTAGAGTAATGTGTACTGAGTTGGTGCAGTATTTCTCCTTGTCACTGTGTGTGGGCCTAATTTTGCTGGGAGACCTGGGACAATAGCCTGTTGCTTGTGGACTGGTAGAGGGTATGATGTTGGCCATCCAAATACTGTGAGGGGCCTTCCTGTGTGGAACGTGACTTTCAGATTAGTGACTAACTTGGAAAAGTTTTGAACAAAACAGTATGCTATTGCATTCCTGGGAAATTATGGGTAAATTTCAAGCATGCAGCAATTAGCTTGTGTTTACATGTGAAGTCAAGTTAGGTTCTCAGTTCATACACTGAAAACTGGTTATTCCACATCTGTTTATATGGTCCACAGGGGCCAGTTCTGTTCCTCACCATCTTTGCAGCAGGCTCCTGCCCACCTTTCAGCCACATCCCCAACCCAGTTAGGTGACAAGCCCCCATGACATTTCATAGCATTCCCTGTAGGGAGCGTTACACCTCCTCTTGGAAAACATCTGGCATTGCTATGAGCCACAGGTTCCTTTTCTTTTTCTTTGAGATGGAGTCTCGTTCTGTCACCTAGACAGGAATGCAGTGGTGTTATCTCAGCTCACCACAACCTCTGCCTCCCAGATTAAAGTGATTTTCCTGCCTCAGTCTCCCGAGTACCTGGGATTATAAGCACGTCACCAGGTCTGGCTGATTTTTGTATTTTTAGTAGAGATGGGGGTTTCACCATGTTTCCCAGGCAGGTCTCGAACTCCTGACCTCATGATCCGCCCATCTTGGCCTCCCAAAATGCTGGGGTTACAGGTGTGAGCCACCATGCCCGGCCAAACCAGAGGTTCTTAGCCGGTGGTGTTTTGCCTCTGGTACATTTGGTGACATCTAAAGACATTTTTGGTTGCTGTGACTGGTGCTTTTGACTCCAGGGTACATTCTGTGACATCTGAAGACATTTTTGGTTGCTGTGCCCTGTCACGTAGTGGGTAGAGACTGGGAATGCTGCTCAACATCCTATAGTGCCCAGGACTATAGGATTATCTAGCTCCATATGTCAGTAGTGCCAAAATGGAGAATCGACCGGGGTATAAATTCAGCCCAGCAACGTAGCCGACATTTTAAAAACCTAAAGCCGGGTGTAGTGGCTCACACCTGTAATCCCAGCACTCTAGGATGCTGAGGAGGGCGGATCACTTGAGGTCAGGAGTTGGGAACTAGCCCGGCTCACATGGTAAAACCCTGTATCTAAAACTGGCCCCTAAAAATACAAAAATTGGCTGGGCGTGGTAGCTCACACTTGTAATCCCAGCACTTTGGGAGGCTAAGATGGGTGGATCATGTGGTCAAGACCAGCCTGGCCAAGATGGTGAAACCCCTGTCCCTACTAAAAATACAAAAAATTAGCTGGATGCTGTGGCAGGTGCCTGTAATCCCAGCTACTTGGGAAGCTGAGGCACGAGAATCACTTGAACTAGGAAACAGGGGTTTCAGCGATCCAGGATTACACCATTGCACTCCAGCCTGAACGACAGAGCAAGACTGCATCTCAGAAAACAAAAACAAAACCAGAAAAAAAAGCAGCCTTCAAATTGATTGATCAGGCTGCGCTAGCAATCATATAAGCTTGATTTTAACAACTGGTGTCATTAGCTAGTTTCTACATACATGATGTACTTTTTAATATACCCTTCACTGTTCACAGTATTCATAGTTGGTATGAAATAAGGAAGATTATCCATTTATTTTATTTTTTTGAAACAGGGTCTCCATTGTGTTTTTTTTTTTGAGATGAAGTGTTGCTCTGTCACCCAGGCTGGAGTGCAGTGGCGCAATCTTGGCTCACTGCAACCTCCACCTCCCGGGTTTAGGGGATTCTCCTGCCTCAGCCTCCCGGTGAGCTGGGACTACAGGCGCGCGCCACCACGCCTGGCTAATTTTTGTATTTTTAGTAGAGACGGGGTTTCACCATGTTGATCAGGCTGGTCTCGAACTCCTGACCTTGTGATCTGCCCACCTTGGCCTGCCAAAGTGCTGGGATTAGAGGCATGAGCCACCATGCCCGGCCACTTATTTTTCTGAATAATCTTTAAGGGTTTATTGTGGAGATTTTCAAACATGAGTAATATATTATTGCTGGTACTCCCACCTGCCTCCCCCGCCCTCCTGCCCTAGATACATATATATATATATATATATATATATATATATATATATATATATATATAAAACTATGTTGGCCCACTGAGACAAAACCATTTGGCATTTTTGCTGTGCACTGATGGTGTGAAATCAATTGTGGGTAAAACTGCCGAGCCTGAGTTCAAAGCAGGGCAGTGGTTCTGAGGTTGTAAAACATTCTTCCCCACTGGGCATTACAGTAAAGCAAAAAAAGACAAAAAAGCTAATTTCACTCTAATTTCTTTCTTTTTCCTTTTGAGACTGAGTCTCACTCTGTTGCCCAGGCTGGAGTGAAGTGGCGCAATCCTGGCTCACTGGAACCGCCACCTCCCAGGTTCAGTAGCTGGGATTACAGGTGTGCGCTGCCATGCCTGGCTAATTTTTGTGTTTTTAGTAAGAGATAGGGTTTCATCCTGTTGGCCAGGCTGGTCTCAAAACTCATGACCTGAAGTGATCTGCCTGCCTTAGTCTCCCAAAATGCTGGGATTATGGGCGTGAGCCACTGTGCCTGGCCTAATTAGTTTTGTTGAATCTCAAGTAGAACTATATTGTCATTATCACATCTAAACAGATACCATTAAATATCTAGTGTTCAGGTGTTCTGGGTTGCCTCATAAATTTTGTTTTCTATTTGTTTTGTGGTAATCATAATCTAAACGAGATCTACAAAGTGCATTTGGTTGTAATTTCTCTCTCTTTTTTTTTTAATAGAGTTGTGAGTCTTGCTCTGTCACCTGGTTCCCTGAAACCTCCCAGGTTCAAGTAATTCTCCTGCCTCAGTGCCCCAGTAGCTGGGACTACAGGTGTGCGCCACCACACTGAGCAAATTTTTTAATTGTGTGTAGAGATAAGGTTTTACTGCATTGCCTAGGCCAGTTTCAAACACCTGGACTTAAGTGATCCTCCCGCCTTGGCCATCCAAAGTGCTAGGATTACCGGTGTGAGCCACTGCACCCTGCCAAACAGCAATTGGAATAACCATGTTGGAAAGGTCAAGCATTGGAACTCATTAGCATCAGAACTTCCTGTGTGCAGTTTTGCTCTTTGGATGTTGGGAGTGTCACAATCAGCTATCCAATCAGAGCAGAGCTGGCTTCCAGGATGATAGAGCCAGGCTTGTGGTTCATCTCTAGAGGTTCCGCAAGACCCTGTCGATGGCCAGGTTCGTTTCTCTGCACTTACTTCTTTGGGGTTGTCCTCAAGTCGTTTCCTGTGTCAGCTCTCACTTTTCACAGCAACTCTGGCCTCATACTTCAGCCTGCGCCACCTTCTATCTCCTTAGATACCCTTCCATTTGCATAGCTAAATGGTGCATCCTCAGACCGTGCCACAGTCATGGTTCTGAAAGTTAGTACCATTTTACAGATAGGCAAAATTAGGCAGAGGACAAGCAGTAGTAGTCACGAGAGCAAAAGTAACCAGCCCAAGCTGGGAAGTGGTGGAGTTCAAATTTGATGTCAGCACCCAGCTGACCGTGGCTTAAATTAGGCTCTGTTCAAAGGCTGTCTTTTCAATGGGCCAGCTGCGTCATAGGCAATGTTTTCCGCAATTCTCGTAACCTTTCCAGTGTGGTCCGGGGAGACTACTGTGGCTCCAGTCATTGCATCTACAATGAAGACCAAAAGAAGGGGGAAGGGGCAGGCCAACACTTACCTCTGATGATGTTTCAAAGAAAAGGCATTCCCAGAAGCCTCCAGCACATGCCCACCAAAGTCTCATTGGCCAAGGCTGGTCGGGGGGCCACCCTAACAACAATGGGGCTTAGAAAGGTCGTATTTACCTTTATAACCTCTGTGGTGGAGATAGGTATGAGAGAACAGTCTTGGAAAGTGGATGATGAAGGCAACTAGCATTATCTGCTGCTTTTCTCCTTCAGGCTTTTGGGAGAATTGCTTGTGCTGCCCATTCCCTTGGTGACCGCTCACACCACAGACCCTCTGTCCGCCCTGACTGCTTCACAGAACCCACTGCAACCACTGTCCTGGGCACCACCACCATGGTTGTGAAGCCTTCCGACCTCTTTGCAAACCTCTATCCCCTTGCACTGTGGGGTTCCTTCCAACTCTTGAGAGACTTCTTGACCTCCCGTCACCCCTCCTAAATGTTCGGGTCCCTGGGGTCTTGTCCCAGAGCCCACCTTATACTCCACGCCCTCCCAAGGTGTCATCCACATCACTACCTTTGTGCTGCTCACTCCCAAATCAGTCTGATGCTTCTGAGATTTGGGCTTTAGGCCCAAACAACTGCTGTGTGCTGCTGGGCAGTTCCCCAAACCCAGCCTACCCCAAACAAAACTCATTTCCCACCCAGACCAGTCTCTGCTCCCCTGATCCCTTTCCTAGGGACTGTTTCCACTCACCATCCTATCATGGAAGCCAGAAAATCAGTCTTCTTGACCTCTTCCCTTCCTCACTCTGTGGAGTTAGAAGTCCTGTTGATTTTGCCATGTAAACATCTCGGATCTGCTTAGTTCATTTCATCCCCACTGCCACCAACAGTGCAGGACGGCCCAAAGAGGAGAAGTAACGTGCTACCAAACAGCCCAGCCGGATTGTGAACCAAACAGTCTGGGACCAAAACCCTACTCTTGATCGTTCCTCCTTTCCGCTCCTCCAGCAGTTTGGGGCCCAGGCTTGGGAATCCAGACAGGAAAGCTCCTCTCCTCTGAAGACGTGGGACCAACAGTAACAGCATGGTTCTAGACAGCTCTGGAGTCAGGCCTGTGATGACCTCATTCCCTCCACCTTGACCCCCAGAACAGCCAGTCCTGAAGTGGTCATGGTTGATACTTCTCTGAGGGGACATGGGATTGGCTGACATTATAGCAGCCTCCCTGGGTGGTAAGCTGGGATTAAGTAATCAACTGGAGCTCAACAAGCCTTAAGTTGTCAAAGAGGGTATGGGAGGGTTCTTATACATATTCCGCGGAGGGCAGTTTATCAGTCACTAAATTACAAATACATAAACCCTTGGTCTCACCCAACCTGCTGGGAATGAATCCTATATATATATTTGTATGTGTGCAGGCTGCATGGATTTCATTATGCTATTGATTTTAAAAGTAAAAATTTGGAAACAACCTCCATGTCCACCATGGGAAACTGGCTAGGTCATTTATGGTGGAATGGTGATCATAACCTTAAAAAGGAAGACTCCTCATATACAGCTTGAATATATCTTACCCGAAATGCTTGGGACCAGAAGTGTTTCAGATCTTTGCATACTTTCTGTTTCTCAGTTCACATTTTCTAAGCACGATATTCCTACTGATTTCCTTGTAGATATTTTGAAACAGATAGAAACTCCCTCAGACTAGGGAAAAGACATGTTTTTTTGGTTCATAAAAGTAATGTGAGTTCTTTGTAGCAAAACTTCGAAAATGCATAAAAGTAAAAAAAAAAGTATGAAAACTTGTGTAAAATTCCTCATACTTTAGCCGTCCATAGATGGTCCTTACCATTAGGATTTTTTTTTTTTTTTTTTTTTTTGAGACGGAGTTTTGCTCTTGTTACCCAGACTGGAGTGCAATGGCACGATCTCGGCCTCACCGCAACCTCCGCCTCCTGGGTTCAAGCAATTCTCCTGCCTCAGCCTCCCGAGTAGCTGGGACTACAGGCACGCACCACCATGCCCAGCTAATTTTTTGTATTTTTAGTAGAGATGGGGTTTCACCATGTTGACCAGGACGGTCTCGATCTCTTGACCTCGTGATCCACCCGCCTCAGCCTCCCAAAGTGCTGGGATTATAGGCGTGAGCCACCGCGCCCGGCACCATTAGGATTTTATTAATTTTCCTTGCAATTTTTTCTTAAAATGTGCACATGTGTTTACACATACATGTAGTGTACACTAAATTTTGCATACATACAGAGGAATATATATGTGTATAGTTATCTTGTGTTTAGAAATTTGGAATTCCTTCTAGTTCTCTTGTAACATGTGCTTACTGTATTTTGAGGATTTGCTCTATGAATTTCATGTAGCTTTTTAAATTGACTTTCAGGAGGATTGTAACAATGTGCTCTCCACTCAGTATTTTACCAGGCTTGAGTTTTCTCAAAGTGGGCATTGGTGGGCATTCTTAGACATTTCCAGTGGGAATGTGAATTGATAGGACTTCTATGGAGGGCAGTGTATCAGCCACTATCTAAATTACAAATACATAAACTATTTGTCTAAGCAAACCTGCTGGGAACGAATCGTACAGATATATTTGTATTTGTGCAGACTGTTTGTACATGGTTTTCATTATGCTACTGATTTTAAAAGTCAGAATTTGGAAACAACCCTCCATGTCCACCATGGGAAGCTGGCTAAGTCATTTACAGTGGAATGGAGATCATAGCCTTAAAAATGAAGACTCTTTATATACAGGTTAAGTATCCCTTATCCAAAATGCTTGGGACCAGAAATGTTTCAGATTTTTGAATTAGGGATGCTCAAACTATACTAATGCAAGAAAAAGCTTGAAGATATTCAAAGGCATCCAAGATAGTTAAGTAGAAAAAAAGCAAGGTATAAAACTGTGGAATATGTTTCCATGTATGTAAAGACGAAACAAGCGGGGCATGCCCGAGGCGGGTGGATCACCCAAGGTCAGCAGTTCAAGACCAGCCTGACCAACATGATGAAACCGCATCTCTAATAAAAATATAAAAGCCGGGTGTTGTGGCGCACACTTGTAATCCTAGCTACTCAGTAGGCTGAGGCATGAGAATCGCTTGAACCCAGGAGGTGGAGGTTATAGTGAGCCAAGATTGTGCCATTGCACTCCAGTGTGGGCAGCAAGAGCAAAACTCTGTCTTAAAATAAATAAATAAACATTTGCTTATATGTACACACATCATCTCTGAAAGGGTAAAAGTAGCAAGCATACTGGTTGGCCAGGAGAATTGGGAGGACAGTGATGAATAATTTTCACTCTTTATCTTTTTATATTTTTGGAATTTTGAAATATGTAAAATTACTACTAGTTCAAAAAATAAATAACAAAAATCTGAACTCTTTCAAATCATAGTAAGTTTGATAATTTCTTTCGTTGTTTATTGTCGCTTCCCCCCCACCCAACAATGTTCACATGAGCAGAGACTGTGTGTCTTGGTCATATTCATATTGTTCTACATATACTTGTGTGTGTGTGTGTGTGTGTGTGTGTGTGTGTGTGTGTGTGTGTGTTAGCAGAACCAGTTGAGTGTAAAACAGCTTTAGCTCGATGATACCAAAGAGGTAAGGTAAGATAAAGGTTCCTGGAAGGTGGCTGTAGCACACATAAATTTCCAAGTTACTTTATTAAATTTCCTGTATCAATGAGCCCCAATTATGAGTCCCCTACATACAAGTTGGACTGAACCGCCATGTCCCCCATTTCCAGTGTTACCTGCATGTCCTCCAAGGTATTCAAGTTGCTTCTGTAATAGGTTACTGGGAAGAAATCTGCATCCAGTCTGAAAAACAGTCTCCCATAGGTCTCTTGTAAGGAGATCCAACATAAACATCTTCCAGAAAGCGCTATACAACATGGTAGCTACCAGTCATATATAGCTATTTAGATGTAATTTTTATCATTTTTATTTAAATTTTTTTTAATTTATAGTTACAGGGACACACTGTATTCCCCAGGCTGGTCTCGAATTCCTGGGTCTAAGGGGTTCTCCCACTGTGGCCTCCCAAAGTGCTGTGATTACAGGTGTGAGCCACCACACCTGGGCCTAGATGTAAATTTAAATTAATGAAAATTAAAAACAAAATTCGGTTCCTCATTCACTAACCCTATTTAACTTTTCACTAGTTAAAAGACATTTCCATTATTTCAGAAAGTTCTATTGGATGGTGGTGTAAAGGTAGATAGCTGTTAGAACTTTTAAAGTTCCCCCCGTGATGATCTGACTGTAGTGGGAATAGGGAGGAGTAGGCCGAGTCAGTTTGCACATTGGGAGCCTTTACTAGGTCATACAGTCCTTCTGTGTCAAGATTGAATTATGTCCCACATTGTCCCCGGGCACCTCCCTCAATTAAACTGGTTTGCATCATGCAGGGCCTGCCTGTTATTAGGGAGTCTCCTGGACATACAGAAATAGGAATGTATAGGGACTGCATACACGTGTTGCTCAATTTCTAGCTAAATGGCTGGAGGTTGGGGATAAAGAAATGGTATTCATATGGTGTAATACTATTCATGTTTCAAAAAGTTTTCAAAAAATAATTAATTTAGTGGAGAAATGTCCAGGGTGAGTGGAAGAAACCGAGTGTGTAAAATTAGATTATGATTGTTTTATACTCTATACGGACAAACCTAAATTGGAGGGCATTTTGGAAATCTCACTTGGATACATGAAAACTGCCAAGATCATTATAAAGAAACAACAGGATCCGTTCTGGATTGAAAGCAATTTGAAATGAGACAGTAGAGTGTAATGCGTGTTTAGTTTGTGCTTGAATAAAAGATGAAAACTACGTAAGGCATTGGGACAACTGGAGAGTTTAGCATGTGGACTGGATTAGTTACAGGCTTCAATGTCCTTCCTTGGGTGACTGGAAGAATGTACGTGTTCATAGGGGACATCTGCTTAATTATATACAAGGTTCAGGGGGAAAATATCTCCGATATACTTTTATGTGTGTACGTGTGTGCGCGTAGAGAAAGAAAAAAGTAAACATGCTATATGTTTAAAAGAACATACGAAACTATGGATGTCAAATATACTTTCCTTCTAGTGCTGACAGGTTCCCACGCTTTGCAGCTCCCACGCTCCCCTTCCGGTCCCGCCACGCTGTGAACTCCATTTCCCAGAAGGCCTTGTATCCTGTGCATGGCCGTTATGAAGCAGGTAGCGCGCAGGGTCTTCTGGGAGGTGAAGTCCTGGGCGGTCGTTGGCCACCTGGCGGAAGTGCATACCGGAAGTGCCGTCGGTGGGTGTGTAAGTCGCGGTCGGGCTCTCTGAGGAGGCTGCCGCGGTGGTGAGTCCGTGGATGTGGTAGAGCGGCGAGGGTGATTGTGAGGTACGGCGAGGCGCTCGTGGCCTGGGTGTGCTGGCGGTGGGTGTGACTGGGCGAGTAGGACCGGTGAATGAAGGGGCGCGGTCTCCCGTGTCTGGTCGAGTGTTACCGCTTCTGCGCCCCTGGGAGGGAAGTGTCCTGCATGTGTTGAGGCCACGTGTCTGCAGGTGTGGCCTCAGGTGTGGCCTCAGTTGTGTGCGTTTGCCTTTTCCCCTTCCCGTCACTCCCCATTCCGTCTTCCTTCAGCCTCTGGCAAACCCTGATCCGCTTCATGTGTCTGGATTCGCCTATTCTGAACACGTCATATAAATGGAGTCATACAGTATGTGGTTTATTGTGTCTGGCTTTCATCACTGAACATGTTTTCAGAGTCCATGTATTAGTTTTTCTTTTTTCTTTTTTTTTTTTTTTTTTGAGATGGAGTTTCGCTCTTGTTACCCAGGCTGGAGTGCAATGGCGCGATCTCGGCTCACCTCAACCTCCGCCTTCTGGGTTCAGGCAGTTCTCCTGCCTCAGCCTCCTTAGTAGCTGGGATTACAGGCACGCGCCACCGTGCCCAGCTAATTTTTTGTATTTTTAGTAGAGACGGGGTTTCACCATGTTGACCAGGATGGTCTCGATCTCTTGACCTTATGATCCACCCGCCTCGGCCTCCCAAAGTGCTGGGATTATAGGCTTGAGCCACCGCGCCCGGCCTCATGTATTAGTTTTTCATTCCTCTTTATGACTGAATAGTGCTCTGTTATGTGGATATACCACAGTGTGTTGACTCATGGACACTGGGTTGTTTCCAACTCTTCTGATATTACAAATGCTACTGCTGTAAACATTCATGTACAGGTATTTGTGTGGATGTATATTCTTTTTTTTTTTTTTTTTTTTTTGAGACGGAGTTTCGCCCTTGTTTCCCAGGCTGGAGTGCAATGGCGCGATCTTGGCTCACCACAACCTCCGCCTCCTGGGTTCAGGCAATTCTCCTGCCTCAGCCTCCTGAGTAGCTGGGATTACAGGCACGCGCCACTGTGCCCAGCTGATTTTTTGTAATTTTTAGTAGAGACGGGGTTTCACCATGTTGACCAGGATGGTCTCGATCTCTTGACCTTATGATCCACCCGCCTTGGCCTCCCAAAGTGCTGGGATTACAGGCTTCAGCCACCGCGCCCGGCCGAATGTATATTCTTAATTCGGGAAGGGGAGGCCATTGGTTGGACCTGGGCTTGGGGAGAGTCTAGCCTGGGTGTATTTGTGTCTGTCCCAGGAGCGCCCGTGTGCATGGCCATGACCACACCTGCTCCTTACTGCTTGTGCTCACTAGCCATACTTTATTTTCCAGAACCCCACGCCTGGACCCCTGAAGTCAAAGCCAAGAGCCTGGGGCTGCACTGGTGTATATGATCAACGAGAAGGCGGCAGTGGCCCTGGAAACAAACTCGTCTCTGCAAGAGTCATTAGCAACTTGGGACCTCTGCCCAGGACTGAGACCTCAGGCGCTTCCTACCCTGGAGCTGCTGAGCTCAAGCAGTGTGGAGACAGAGCAGAGGTGATGGAGCCTGAGGTACCAGGTGAGGCAGATGGTGGGGTGGTAGTCACAGTGGTACAGGGGGCAGATACAGGGCTAGATATTTTCAGAAACCAGATATCCCTCTAAAACACACCCTACTTCTGCTGCCTTTACTCCACTGCCCTGCCTTCCTCAGCTCATTCTAGGCCACTACCTCCTAATGGGACTCCTGCCTCCCATTGCCCTCTTCATCCCTGTCCACTCAGCATTGGGTAGAGAGGGTCTTTTACCCCTGTCTGGTGAGGCCACCCGTCACTTTAAACTCTTCATCACTGCCCAGGCCATCATAGTATGGTTGGCAAACTCTTCTGTAAAACACAAGCAGCAAATGTCAGCTTTGTAGGCTCAGAGGGAAAACCAAGGACGTTATGAAGGTACATATCTAACAAGAGAAAAACGCATGTCCATACGTTTTATTAATAAAATCCAAAACTCCAAAACTTTGTTAAATATAATTCATTCCTTAAATGAATGAATGAGCAAAAAGCTTTTCACAGGTAGTTCCATTTTATAGATATGAAACAGACCCCAAGGGAAGTGAGCAGCCCAGAATCATGGCAGAGAGTGAAGATTTGATCCTAGCTCTGACAGACTCTACCATCATGCTTGCCATTCTCAGCTTAGGAAAAAGATGGGGAGGAAGGTGTGGGTACTGGGCAAATCAGGGCCCAGATAGTCTGTTCAGTACTCTTACCTCTGTAGGAAGGAACAAAAGGCCCCACGTCTGCTCGTCCTTCCTGGGAGTATCTGTTAGGACCTGAATTTGGTACAGCTGGAATGACCGATGTTTCTCTCTATAGAGCTACTCTCTACTCACCTACTTGCTATCTCACTTTGTTCCCACATAGTCCTCATAGAGGTATCCTGTGGCTGCTGTCCTTGAAGCCTGAGAACATGGAGCTGAGGCCTCAGACTGTAACAGGGCACATAATTTTGTGTGAAGTTCAAGAATAGGCTGGGCTGGCTGTGGTGGCTCATGCCTGTAATACTAGCACTTTGGGAGGCCAAGGCGAGTAGGTCACCTGAGGTCAGGAGTTCAAGACCAACCTGGCCAACATGGCAAAACCCCGCCTCTACTAAAAATACAAAAATTACCTGGGCATGGTGCTAGGTGCCTATAATCCCAGGTACTTAGGAGGCTGAGGCAGGAGAATTGCTTGAACTTGGTAGGGGGTAGAGTTTGCAGTGAGCTGAGATCGTGCCACTGTACTCCAGCCTGGGCAACAGAGCAAGACACTGTCTTAAAAAAAAAAAAGTCTGGGACACCTTTTCTGGAAGGACTAATTACTACATGGGAGCTGTATAAGGTGCTGAAATGTCCTAGCCCTGCACTGTCCGATATGGTAGTTACTAAATTCAAATAAAATAGCAAGTTCCATTTCCCAGTCACACCAACTATGTTTCTAGTACTCACGAGCTTCATGGGGCTGATGGGGCCATATTGGACAGCACAACTTCACAACTTTTCCATCCTCACAGAACATTCTAGAGTTTAATTTGAATGTTACACGGTCCTTCACCAAATTCACTAACCTGAGCACTTGTATGTCTGTAAAAAATGCATATGTATTTTTGAAAGCACAAAGTTTCAAACCTCTGCCTGCCAGTCACTCACCAAACAACCTTTGGTTTAATTTCTCTGTGCCCCAGTTTCCCAACCTGTGAAAGAGGGTAATGATGACACCTCCCTTCGATTTGTTGAGAGTACCACCAAAGGTGTTTGCTGGGCAGCCTGACCTGCAGGAGGTGCTCAGGAAAGGGGAACTGCTGTCACTTGGTGGAAGTGGGTCCCCTTATCTGGCTAGCAGTGCCTGAACATTGCCACACTCCAACACATTGTCCCCGTGTTAAGGAACATTACACAGCAAGCCTTTGAGAAGCCCACAGCCAGGGGCAGTGTGGGGGCAGCAGCACAGGTGGCTGTGGCTGCCCACGGCACCCAGCCTAGCTCCAGAGGAGGTACCCGATGAGGTGAGGTTTCTGTGTTGAGGGCTTTATGTTTCAGAGGGAGGCATCTGAGGCACGGCTCTTTTTTTTGGCACAGCTGTTAAGCATCAAATCAGGAAGTCTTTTTCTGTGGAGCCCCAAGCCCAGTGATTCCCTTGCCCTTCCTGGGAATCAGGAGGGGAAGGAGGGTGTGAAAGTGCCTGGCTCTAGGCAGCAAGGATGCCATGAGGTGTTCGTGTTCTGTTTCACTAAAGTCTTTCCACAGAGTGATGCCATTTCATCCTCCTGGGAGTCTGTCCTCATTATTCGCTCCAGGAAACAGGGTGAGAGCTGGGATATAGTCAGTCAGTGGCATGCAGTGGAGTCGCAGGTCCCGGGCCTTTGCCTCCCAGGCTGTATCCTCCCTGGGTCACCCCAGATCCACAGAGGCTGCATGTACCTCTACACTAGTGCCCAGGGCAGCACCATATCCCCAGTCTAATTCTGAGGAACATGGGTCACCCTGTCACTCTCCGTACAGATGCCTTCTTCACGTGAAGGGCACAAGTCACCTCATCAGTCAGCATGGATACTGCCTTCTCCTCAGGCCCCACCTTCTTGGCTAGAGGTCTGATCCTAGGGTAGGGCACATGCTTTGCTGTAGAAGCTCGACTCAGACAAGCATCATACCCTCTCAGTACCTCATATCTTTCCCATAAATTTGGTTTCATTGTGTTGCCTCACTCGGGGGCAGAGTAAAGATCCAGTGAACTGATAACTAAGGTGTCCACAGCATGCTTGGCATATAAGTAAATACTGGGGGCTGTGGTTCAGTCAAGCCTTGAAGGGTGAGCAAGAGGAAGCAGGCCCAGGTTAGGTCTGTACTGCATTGGCAGGGCCTTGGGGCCTTGGGGCCTTAGGGTCTCTGGGACCTAAGGGCAGGTCTAGCCACCCTCATAATCCCTTCACTCCCCCTGCTCTTCTATCTCAGAGGAGCATCAAAGAGGATGAGGTGGAAGCCCAGGATGTTAGCCCAGGACACTGCATTCCTGGCATATGCCGTCCATGTGAGTTTCCCCAAATGGGCTCAGCATGCACATTCGTTTCCATCCCCTTCCCGTGGCACTTCTAATACCCACACAAGCCCTGGTGTGCACATCTCAGGGTAAGGTCTCTTCTTTAACCGCAGTCCCTCTTCCTCCTCTTCCTACTCCTCCCACTCATCCCTGGTTGCGTCTTAGAGATGAGGAAATGGGTAGAGGGACCCACATCTGAGCAGATCTGGGGCACAGGGGTTGTTTGTGACTGCACTGCTTATCAGTCAATACTCAGGACAGGGACAGAGTAGAGCCTGGCATGTGTGCTTGGACCCATGAGAGAGAGCAGTGGATGAATGAGTGAATAGTGGCACTGAGCCACACCTGCCTTGCAGCTGGCATCTGGATACAGGGTAGGGTTTTCGGGGTTAGGAATGGAACATAGGGACTGGACTCATGCCTGTAATCCCAACACTTTGGAAGGCCATGGCAGAAGGATTCCTTGAGATCAGGAGTTTGAGACCAGCTTGGATGACATAGTGAGACTCTGTCTACAGAAATTTAAATTAAAAAAATTAGGTGTAATGTCATGTGTCTAGAGTCCTAGCTACTTGAGAGGCTGAGGCAGGAGAATCACGTGAGCCCAGGAGCTCGAGCTTACAGTGAGCTGTGATTGCACCACTGTACTCCAGTCTAGGTGACAGAGCAAGACCACATATCTTTTTTTTTTTTAGAGATGGGGTTTCACCATGTTGTTCATGCTGGTCTTGAACTCCTGACCTCAGGTGATCCACCCACCTCGGACTCCCAAAGTGTTGGGATTACAGGTGTAAGCCACTGTGCCCAGCCAAGACCACGTATCTTTTAAAGAATGGAAAGTTGGCTGGGGTGTGGTGGCTCACGCCTGTAATCCCATCACTTTGGGAGGCCAAGGTGGGCATATCACCTGCAGTCTGGAGTTCTAGACCAGCCTGACCAACATGGAGAAACCCCATCTCTATAAAAAAGTAAATTAAAAAAAAAAAGAATGGAAAGTTGGGGTTCTGAAATTGATGTTGCCACATCACAGGTCCCTGGTCCTTGGGGTTTCCAGGGAGACACTGCACAGGCGAAGGGGCCGTTAATAATACAGCTAGGCTTGGGTCCTTAACCCTGGGTCAGATCTCTGAAGGCTGGGACAGCTTCTCAGCCAGAGCCTGGGGACACCACTATGGTGGCAGGAAGGGTCTGGGTCGGGCACACGTCAGGGATGATGCAGGCATGCTGTTGGCCTTCAGGCCACCCCTAGCAAGTCATGAAGGAGGTGGGGCTCACAGAGGAGGGACATCATCACTTCAGTGGAGGTGCGGGAGCTGATGAGGGCTCTCCAGCTGTCCCTCTAGAGTCTACAAAGCTGAGCACTTAGGGGCGATGATGACAGAAATCACAGTTCTGGAGGGTGGAAGTACAAGAACAAAGTGTCAGCATGACTGGGTTCTGGTATGGACCTTCTTTCTGGCTTGCAGATGTCTACCTTGGTGTGTTCTCACATGGAGCAGAGAAAGAGGGTTCCTTTTCTTTTAAGAAGGGCATAATCCCATCATGGGAGTCCCATCCTCATGACCTCACCTAAACCTAAATGGCTCTCAAAGGCCCCACCTCCAAATACTATAATCTTGGGGATTAGGGCTTCAACATGGATTTGGGGGTATACAACAGTCCATAACCCACTGTGACGGTGGGAGCTACAGTACCCAGCACAGAATCATGGTGATAAGAGCACCCCCTCTTTAATTAGGCCACTTAGTCTCCCCCAAGACAACAGGGCATTTTCCAGGATAGTAACCTACTGCCATTCCCCATGGGACTACTCTTGTCAAACATGGCCCATGACTAAGCCACCATGTGTGATGTTTCAGAAGCCAGTGACCTTTAAGGATGTGGCTGTGGACTTCACATGGGAGGAGTCGGGGCTGCTGGGCCCAGTGCAGAGGATCTTGTACCGAGATGTGATGCTAAGGAACTACAGCAACCTGGTGTCTGTGGATCAGGCCTCTGTCTCTTCATCCTTGTCACTCATGTGTATTTATCCCCTGCCTTGTCTTCAGTTACTCACATGTTTATGTGTCCTGTGTTCCCCAGCCAGATCCCCTCTGTGGAGAGACTGACATCCCATCCCATATCACCAGGAAGAGACTTTTCCCATTCTTTGGCTTATATGCTGCAGTGTCTGATCCTGGCTGACTCGGAACAATATCATTCACATTTTCTTCCTCCTTTCTCACCATTGACAGGACCTGATTCCAAACCAGATGTGATCTCTACGCTGGAGCAGTGGGAGGACCCATGGACTGCGGAAAGAGACATCCCAAGTGAGTGAAATGAGAGTTTCTATATCAGATTGGTGGGTTTATTTCTTCTCTTTTGGGGCAGAGAAGTACAATGTGCATCCACGGTAAAAGATCCAGTAAGTGAAACAGCCCCAAAACAAACCCTAAACAAACCCCACACTCATTAAGCAGTCACTTCTCCCAGCCCCTGACAACCTCTGATCTTCTTCTGTCTCTGTGGATTTGCGTGTTCTAGACATTTCATATAAATGGGAATTAGAAAAGTTGATATAAGTACATAAATTCACACATATATACATATGTGTGAATGTATATATACATATATGTGTGTTTGTGTGAATCCAAAGTGCTGGGATTACAGGTGTGAGCCACCGTGCCCCACCAGGGGACTCTTTTCATTTTCAGGCCTGACCCAGGCTCAATCACAGGGTCAGAAGCAGGTCCTGGTTGCAGAGAAGGCATTGATTGATTGGTCACTATATAGATTGACTGGTCACTATCATTGATTGTCAGTGTCTGGTAGTTTCACGGATCAGGACAAGTTATTCACTGGCTTAGAAAGTAGGGCTGTTGGCTGGGCATGGTGGCTCATGCCTGTAACCCATCACCCTTTCTTTTCTTTTTTTTTTGAGAGGAGTATCACTCAGGCTGGAGTGCAGTGGCTTGATCTCCACTCACTGCAACATCCGCCTCCTGGGTTCAAGCAATTATCCTGTCTAAGCCTCCTGAGTAGCTGGGATTACAGGCGCCCACCACCATGCCTGGCTAATTTTTGTATTTTTAGTAGAGACAGGGTTTCACCATGTTGGCCAGGCTAGTCTTGAACTCCTGACCTCAGGTGATCGACCCACCCACCTCAGACTCCCAAAGTGCTGGGATTACAGGTGTGAGCCACTGTGCCCAGCTGGCAAATTTTTTTTTTTTTTTTTTGAGATGGAGTTTCACTCTTTCGCCCAGGGTGGAGTGAAGTGGCATAATCTCAGCTCACAGCAACTTCTGCCCCCTGGGTTCAAGCTGTCCTCCTACCTCAACGTCTGGATAGCTGGGATTATAGGCACCCACACCACACCTGGCTAATTTTTATATTTTTAGCAGAGACGGGGTTTTGCCATGTTTGCCAGGCCGGTCTCAAACTCCTGACCTCAGGTGATCCACCTCCCTTGGCCTCCCAAAGTGTTGGGATTACAGGCGTGAGCCATTGTGCCTGGCCCGAAAGTCCAAAATTGTTATAACTGAGTTGAAATAAAGTTGTTGGCAGGACCACACTTTCCCTGGAAACTCCAGGGGAGAATCTGTTCAGTTTTCCTTCCAGCTTCTTTTGGCTGCTGCCATCCCTGGGATTGAGGCTGCATCACTCCAATTTTTGCTTCCATCTTCATATTGCTGTCTTTTTTCTGTGTGTCTCAAAATTCTCTGCTTCTCTTTTAGAAGGGTACATGTAGCCAAACATGGTGGCTCAAGCTTGTAGTCCCAGCACTTTGGGAGGCTGAGGCTGGTGGATCACAAGTCCAGAGTTGGAGACCAGCATGGCCAACATAGTGAAACCCCATCTCTACTAAAAATACAAAAATTAGCTGGGTGTGGTGGCGCACATCTGTAGTCCCAGCTACTTGGGAGGCTGAGGCAGGAGAATCGCTCAAACCTGGGAGGCGGAGGTTTTGGTGAGCCAAGATTGCTCCACTGCATGCCAGCCTGGCCAACAGAGTGACACTCTGTCTCAAAAAAAGAAAAAGGAAAGGTACTTATGACTACATATGGGGCCCACCTGAGTAATCCAGAATAAGCTTACCTTCTCAATCTCCTTTTACTTAAATCACCACCATTCCTTTACCATATAAGGTAATTGTAATGGAAAAAACTTCAAGTTCACCTGAATTAAATTATTATGATTCTGAGTCAGAGTCTTCCTCTGTCACCCAGGCTGGAGTGCAATGGTGATTACAGCTTACCGCAGCCTCGACCTCCTCGACTCAAGTTATCCTTCCCCTCAGCTTCCCCAGTATCTGGGACTACAGGCACATACCACCATGCCCTGATATTTTTTTTTTTTTTTTTGTAGAGACAGGGTCTCAATATGTTACTCTGGCAGATCTCAAACTCCTGGGCTCAAGTGATCCTCCCACCTCGGCCTTCCAAAATGCTGAGATTACAAGCGTGAACCACAGCACCTGGCTCCACTTGAATTTTAGAACACTACCTTATTTGGAAATAGGGTCTTTGCAAATGTAATTAAGGATCTCAAGAAGAATCATCCTAGATTTAGGGTATACCCAAAATTCCATGACTGATGGCCTTATAAGAGACAGAAGAGAGAACACAGAGAGATACACATAGAAAGAAGGCCGTGTGAAGACAGGCAGAGATTAGAGTAATACGTGCATAAGCCAAGGAAGGCCAGCAATTGCCGGGACGCACCAGAAGCTAGGGGAGGGGCATAGGATGGTTTCTCCCCCAGAGCCTCCAGAAAGAATCAACTCTGCTGTCACTCTGATTTCAGACTTGGCTTCCAGAACTGTGAGATCATACATTTCTGTGTATTTTAAGCCATCCAGTTTGTGGTACTTAGTTATAACAACCCTAGCAAATTAATAAAGTTATATTCTGAGAATTAGCTAATTAATATCTCTTTAGGGAGCCATTTTTTCCCAGCCTACCACACAGGGCCTCATGCCTTAGACAAATACCATTACTTATTAGCTAGAAGATAATGGGCACATTGCTTACCTTTCTTTAGGCCCAGGGCCCTGTAAAATACCTTGTTTTTTGAGGTTGTGGTGTGAGCATCTGCAAATAGTGGGTGCATGTTTGCTGAAACAGCCACAGTAATGCCCAGCAGGTGAGCTGGCTCTCTAACCGTGGCCTCTGCCTTTCTGTGGTCCCTTCCATCCCCTGTCTGCACCACTGTACAGAGAAGGTGAACACAGCACACCTCGGGCTGTCATTCCTGGAAAGGCCTGGTGCAAGACTGGCCCTTGGCTGGCATCTGGGAACTTGGATTTGAGGAAGGGTTCCCACCATTCCCTAATGGATGAGTCAGGCCTATATACTATGTGTTGTACGAACTGTGTGGTTCATGTAAAACACCTTCCTTCCTCCCTCCCTCCCTCCCGTCCATCCTCCCTCCCTCCCTCCCGTCCGTCCTTCCTTCCTTCCTTCCTCCCTCCCTCCCGTCCGTCCTTCCTTCCTTCCTCCCTCCCTCCGTCTCGTCCGTCCTTCCTTCTTTCCTTCCTTCCTTCCTTCCTTCCTCCCTCCCTCCCTCCCGTCCGTCCATCCTTCCTTCTTTCCTTCCTCCCTCCCTCCCGTCCTTCCTTCCTCCCTCCCTCCCTCCCGTCCGTCCGTCCTTCCTTCCTTCCTTCCTCCCTCCCTCCCGTCCGTCCATCCTTCCTTCTTTTCTTCCTTCCTTCCTCCCTCCCTCCCGTCCTTCCTTCCTGCCTCCCTCCCTCCCTCCCGTCCGTCCATCCTTCCTTCTTTTTTCCTTCCTCCCTCCCTCCCGTTCTTCCTCCCTCCCTCCCGTCCTTCCTTCCTTCCTCCCTCCCTCCCTCCCTCCCGTCCTTCCTTCCTTCCTCCCTCCCGTCCTTCCTTCCTTCCTCCCTCCCTCCCTCCCTTCCGTCCTTCCTCCCTCCCTCCCTCCCTTCCGTCCTTCCTTCCTCCCTCCCTCCCTCCCGTCCTTCCTTCCTTCCTCCCTCCCGTCCTTCCTCCCTCCCTCCCGTCCTTCCTTCCTTCCTTCCTTCCTTCCTCCCTCCCTCCCGTCCTTCCTTCCTTCCGTCCGTCCGAAATTTCGGTACGTGCCAGGCAGAGGGTGCCTGTGTGACCAACCCTTAATAAAACCCTGAGCACTGAGGCTCTAACAGGCTTCCTTAGAACACAGCACTTCTCACCAACCAAGGAAGCTCACCCGAGCCTTGGTGTTCAGGACATTTACTAGGGATGATCATATGGGCACGGACATGACTTTAGTCACTTAGTCTTCCCCCCCAGCCCAGTGGCCAGACTGTTACCGTGGGGCCCAAGGTTCGCCACCATAAATCACATTGTTGACAAATACTCGGCACGGCCGGAGGTCCTCAGGTAAACAGACACTCTTAGAATGATCACTTTCCTTGAACTAAAAGAAACTAGGATCACAAATGATTTTGTTGGCTTTCTACGTGGAAAGAAACCAAAAGGATTTTTGTAGTGGACTGAATTACTAGCTCAGTTCTTCCCCATTCCTTGCATATGTACCCATGGCCATATTTATGGATCTTCCTACCAAAGGCAGCATGGATGTCCCCACCCATTCCTTGAGTTTCAGTGTGGCCCTGTGACTTGGTTTGGCCAACAGAATCTGAGTGGAAAAGGAGAGCACGCTAGTATTGAGTCCAGGCCTAAAGCCTACTGTGTCTCTGCCATCAGGATGAGATGAATTTTTCCTGTGAGCCCCGAAAGACAAATGCAGCAGACCTGGACCCAACTGCAGCTTAGAGCCAAGCCCAGCTGAGCCCAGACTAGATCAGCCAACCCTCAGACACATGACAAAAATAAGCAGTTTTTTTTTTTTTTTTTTTTGCTGTGGGTCACAGAGCTGTTGTAGCTGTTTGTTACTGAGCAATAGGTGACACAATGGCCAAATTAAAGTGAATACTCCCTGGAAAAGATAAGGTTTGAAATTTGGGGAGGGGATAAGAAAGAGACAAAGGGAGAGAGAGGGAGGGAGGAGAGTCCAGAGGCCTGAGGGCAGACTGAACAGAGCACAAGCACAAAAGGGGTGACCAAGGGAAACGGCCTTCCAAATTCTGGGGTGTGGACTACAGGTGCCATGGTGGGTACGGGAGATGAATGGGAAGAATCTAGCTAAGAAGCTCCAGGCAAGGGAACATTGTTGTTCTTCCAGGCTGGAGTGCAGTGGCGCAATCTTGGCTCACTGCAACCTCCATCTCCTGGGATCAAGCGATTCTTCCACCTCAGCCTCCTAAGTAGCTGGGACCACAGGCGAGTGACACCATGCCTGGCTAATTTTTGTATTTTTAGTAGAGACGGGGTTTCACCATGTTGGCCAGGATGGTCTTGATCTCTTGATCTTGTCATCTGCCCGCCTCGGCCTGCCAAAGTGCTGGGATTACAGGTGTGAGCCACCGTGCCCAGCTCAGCCAACCCTTAGTACCTAGCCCTGTGTGAGGCATCAAGGATACCCTGTCCTCAGCTATGAAAAGGGCAGGACCTGTCTCAGGCCTAATAGCACAGACTCACAATCTAGGCAGAAAGGAAGCCAGTGAGGAGAGATTCCATTGGTTTTCCAAGTCACCCTATTCCCATTAACTGTCAACCAGGGCTCTTCTTTCTCTCCCTGGCACCAGAGTCCCTCCAGCTGCTACCCTGTCTCTCTCATCTCTTCCTTAGAGTCTCCCCAAAAGGGGGTCTCAGTGTCCCCACACTGATGCCACTGCCCTTTTCCTCCCTGTTAGGGAAAATTGTGTCCCCGAAAATTCATATGTTGAAGTCCTAACCCCCAGTTCACCTCAGAATATGACTGTATTTAAACACCTTGAAATAAGGAATTAAGGTTAAAGAAGATATGGATGGGTCCTAACCTAACATGACTGGTGTCTCTGTAAGAAGAGAGAGAGAGACAGCAGGGGCCTGTGCAAACACACACAGTGAGAAGGCAGCCATCTGCAAGCCAGAGAGAGGCCATGAGAGAAACCAACCAAATCTGCCGACACCTTGATTTTGGGACTTCAGCCTCCAGATCTTTCAGAAACTAAACTTACATCGTTTAAGCTACCAAATCTGTGGCAGCCCTAGCAAACTAATACACCTTCCCCCACCCATAATCAGAGGGCACTGTCAGGCACCTGGGTCAGCCTTGATCACCCGTCAGACACTAGTTTAACCCATCAACCCTATCATCTATACCAGACTTGTCCAACCCACAGCTCATGGGCTGTCTGTGGCCCAGGACAGCTTTGAATGCAGCCCAACACAAATTCCTAAACTTTCTTAAGACATTACGAGGTTTTTTTTGCGATTTTTTTTTTTTTTTTTTTTTTGAGACGGAGTTTCGCTCTTGTTACCCAGGCTGGAGTGCAATGGCGCGATCTCGGCTCACCGCAATCTCCGCCTCCTGGGTTCAGGCAATTCTCCTGCCTCAGCCTCCCGAGCAGCTGGGATTACAGGCACGCACCACCGTGCCCAGCTAATTTTTTTTGTATTTTTAGTAGAGACGGGGTTTCACCATGTTGACCAAGATGGTCTCGATCTGTTGACCTCGTGATCCACCCGCCTCGGCCTCCCAAAGTGCTGGGATTACAGGCTTGAGCCACCGCGCCCGGCCTTTTTTTTTGCGATTTTTAATAAACCTGTCAGCAATTGTTAGTGTATTCTATGTGTGGCCCAAGACAGTTCTTCCAGTGTGGCCCAGCGACGCCAAAAGATCAGACACCCCTGATACACCTTCAAAACAGATGCAGATCTGACTATTCGTCAGCATCTCTGCCACCACCACTGTGTCTGACCTCCCTGATCTGCTCAGGTTGCATCCGTGGTCTCTCTGACTCCTCTAGGCTTCACAGTCCTCCACAGCAGCCAGAGATTTCCTGTGAAGAGCTAAGTCACAGCTTAGTCCTCCTTTGCTCAGAGGTATCCCATGGCTCCCACTTCTCTCAAGGTAGAAATCAAGTTCTGTATGTGAGCCAAGTGTGGTGGCTCATGCCTGTAACCCCAGTACTTTGACAGGCTGAGGCAGGAGGATTGCTTGAGGCTGACTTCAGAAGGAGCCTAGGCAACATAGTGAGATGCTGCCTCTACGAAAAAAAAAGTCCATATGTGGCTCATAAGCCCTTCAAGATCTGCCCCCACAGGCCTCCCCATTCTGTCCTTGTCCCCTCCCATATCCTCCCTTGATCCACCCCAGGCAGTCCTCCTCATCCATGCCACCTCCTGACCTGGGCATTTGTGTTCCATCTACCTTGAACTTACTCTTCCCGAGTTCTTCCCTCTATTCAGGCCTCAGCTTAAATACCAACTCCTCAGAAAAATGTTTACCATCTGCCTCCCTACACAATAACATCGCCTCCAAAAAGGCAGTCCAGGCTTATCATCATTGCAGTATCCAGTCTGCAGTGGTGCTGGCTGCCTGTAGTGGGTGCTCAGTATTTATCTGTGGAAGGAAAAGAATATATGCTCATTCCAGCTGCTAGCAATCTGCACGGCAAAGTCTGAGAACAATAGGGGATGTGAGCACAGGCTGGGGCCAACGAACACCACCAGCACCACTGAACAATCATATATACCCCACCTCAACAAGGCCTCACCTGAATATAAACTGGGCCATCAACCTCCATGTATCAGGCCCCAAGCCAGAGTCTGCTGCTCAGTGTCTTTCACATGTACATACACACACGCGTACACAGAGAAGATACTGAATCACACAATCATACCACTACTCACAGTCACCCTAACAACATCACACAGCCTAGGGCCTTTGTACTGTGGCAGGTCCACCCCATACCTCTAAGGATCTGTCTCACAGACACAATTACACCTGCTGCAGGCAAACATAGTTGCCTGATTATCACATATGACGATTAGGTCACAGACACAGAGTAAGCACACAGAACAACCCACAAACCTGGTCACAGAGTGACCCATGCAGACAGACACCCAGCTCAAATTCAGTAAAAAATGATACACATTTATAAAAACCATTCCATGTGGTCACAGTGAACCACACATAGCTACACTCAATACACACCCTGACATGGGCAACCACACCTCTCACCTCTCACAAAGATACCTTCAGTACTCACCCCAACCCCTCAGGCAGGCACCCTCACCCTTCACCCAGGTATCCTTGTTACTGGTAGGGGTGCCCAGGCTCTTGGCGTCTCCAGCAAAGAACTGGACAAAACGCACAGAGCAAGAAAATAATGAAGCAACAAAAGCAGAGATTTTTTATTTTTTTTTCTAATTCCATTTCAACGTTATTATTCTTTGACGTGGCCGGTGCGTCTGTTCATTTCTGTTTACATAGAATTTTCTTTCTCTCTGCTTCTTTTTCTTAATGTCATACTTTTTTATGATCTCATATTGCTTTCTACTTACCTTTTGAATATTCCCTGGGTCTCTTTTTTTTTTTTATTTTTCTTGTATTTTAGGTTTTGGGGTACATGTGAAGAACATGCAAGATAGTTGCATAGGTACACACGTGGCAGTGTGATTTGCTGCCTTCCTCCCCTTCTCCTATATCTGGCATTTCTCCCCATGCTCTCTCTCCCTGTGTCCATGTGTTCTCATTGTTCATCACCGCCTGTGAGTGAGAACATGCAGTATTTCATTTTCTGTTTTTGTGTCAGTTTGCTGAGAATGATGGTCTCCAGGTTCATCCATGTCCCTACAAAGGACACGAACTCATCATTTTTGATGGCTGCATAATATTCCATGGTGTATATGTGCCACATTTTCCCTGTCCAGTCTATCATCGATGGGCATTTGGGTTGGTTCCAGGTCTTTGCTATTATAAAAAGTGTGCAATGAACATTCGTGTGCATGTGTCCTTATAATAGAACGATTTATAATCCTTTGGATATATACCCAGTCATGGGATTGCTGGGTCAAATGGAATTTCTATTTCTAGGTCCTTGAGGAATCGCCACACTGTCTTCCACAATGGTTGAACTAATTTACACTCCCACCAACAGTGTAAAAGTGTTCCTGTTTCTCCACATCCTCTCCAGCATCTGTTGTCTCCTGATTTTTTAATGATCGCCATTCTAACTGGCGTGAGATGGTATCTCAATGTAGTTTTGATTTGCATCTCTCTGATAACCAGTGACGATGAGCATTTTTTCATATGATTGTTGGCCTCATGTATGTCTTCGTTTGTAAAGTGTCTGTTCATATCCTTTGCCCACTTTTGAATGGGCTTGTTGGTTTTTTTCTTGTAAATCTGTTTTAGTTCTTTGTAAATTCTGGATATCAGCCTTTTGTCAGATGGGTAAACTGCAAAATTTTTTTCCCATTCTGTTGGTTGCCGACTCACTCTAATGACTGTTTCTTTTGCCGTACAGAAGCTGTGGAGTTTGATTAGGTCCCATTTGTCTATTTTGGCTTTTGTTGCCAATGAAAAGCAGAGATTTATTAAAAGTGAAAGTACACTCCACAGTATTAGGAGCAGGTCCGAGCATAGGGGCTCAAGAGCCCCGTTACAGAATTTTCTGTGGTTTAAATACCCTCTAGAGGTTTCCACTGGTTATTTGGTATAAGCCCTATGTATGTGAAGAGGATGAAGTAAAATTACAAAGTTATTTACTCACTGTACCCCCTATATAAATGGAGAGGATATTTCCTGAAGTTTCCATTTGATTTACTTCTAGGAAGTCCTTAGGTTGCCTGCCTCCAGACCCTATTTCCCTGCCTCACCCTCATCCCTCACCCTCAGGCCTCACAACACTTCCGAAACCTCTGCGTCTTGCCTTCCGCGCATCCCCTCCTTCTCTCCCGTTCACCGCCACCCCAGTCCCACAAAGGCCCGTGTGGGATTCCGCGGCCCTCGTGCAAACCAACAGCAACTACAATTCCCAGCTGGCGCCGCGCCTGGGTACGCCTGAGCTCCCGGAGCACGCCGGGAGTTGTAGCCCTGGCGGGCGCGGGCCCCTGGAACACGCTGGGAACAGTGCTCCGGGTCGGCGGGCGAGCAAGCTGGCTCGTCGCTGCCGGCGCCTCCCGAAGGGTCCGCCGGCTGTGCTGGTGAGGTGGGTTTCGGGGGTGTTCTCCGTCCTGATCCAGACCGGAGGGGAACACAGCAGATCCAGAAGCCGCGAACGTCTGGGGCGGCCGGAGCAAGATGCGGGGGACCGCCCAGCAGATGGAGAGTGAGAGGCGAACTAGGGGCCGTGAATAGACGGACTGTGAGTGCCGGACACACGCGTAGAGGATGTGACGGACGGACGGGCGGACGGACGGTCCGGGTGTGGAGCGGGCGGACAGATAAAATGTGGGACCAGTGGCCTGGGAGGTGTGGGACGGACCCGTTGCACGTGTCCTATAGGCGTTCTGTGTCTGACACTTCTTGGGTGTGCTTATCTGACTGGTTGGGACTGTGTGATTCTGATAGGTTGAGTGTCTCACTGACCATGGAGTGTGTGACTGACAGAAACCGTTGCTGTTTGAGACTTCGTAGGTGGGTTGTGTGATACTGTGAGAGGGTGTGTGTGACTGATATTCTTTAAGTGTCCTTGAGATGGTGACTCAGATTATGAATGTGATCAGAATAATACTGTGTGATGGAGATGCTGGTATTTATTTGCTTATTTATTTTTGAGACGAAGTCTCGCTCTGTCTCCCAGGCTGGAGTGCAGTGGGGCGATCTTGGCTCACTGCAACCTCCACCTCCCGGGTTCAATCTATTCTCCTGCCTCAGCCTCCCCAGTAGCTGGGACTACAGGTGCCCTCCACCACGCCCAGCTACTTTTTGTATTTTTAGTAGAGACAGGGTTTCACCATATTGGTCAAGCTGGTCCCGAACTCCTTACCTGAGGTGATCCACCTGCCTCAGCCTCCAAAAGTGCTGAGATTATAGGCATGAGCCACCATGCCCCGCTGGGCCAATCATCTCAACAATTATAGATGACATTGAGATATTTCCTGTGTCTACTATTTTGAGGGCTATGACTGACAGACTGAGATAATATGTGTTAATATGTAATTGACTGAGATTTTTTTTCAGGGAGACTAAAACTTGGGTGACCCACACACACTTTACCAAGTGTATGAGAGAGGATTTGTGCATTGCGATGTCTGCAGCTGAAATTGGGTGACTAGTGGTCGCTCAGCTGGTCTTATGGATATCTCCTCCAGCGTGTGTTTAAGTGTGACAGGGGGCTATGAAATCCATACATTTTACTGCATGTTTACTGTGCACCAGGCCTGTGCTGGACACTGGTAATAAATCGCCTCACGTCATCTCATAGCAACCCTCTGAGGTAGGTACCATTGTCAGGCTTGGTATAAGTCAGGTGTGAGAAATGAAAAGAACCACCCTCTTTAGTTGGTTAAACAGCTGTGCATGAGGAACCTCACCTGATAGGAATTGAGGTTGACTGAGGAGGCTGAGGCTGGTTCACAAAAATGTATTTCAGAGACTGTCATGAGGGATTTCTCCAGAACAGGTGTTCCAGGGTGGAAAAGAGAGCCACCATGCCCGACTGGAAAAATTGGAGATATACACGCTTCTGGGATTCACGTGCAAGTGTTGTATGAGGGAGTAATAATTAGGCAGAACTCAGAAAACACCTGTAGAAACTCGGGATCGAACCAGGGACCTTTAGATCTTCAGTCTAATGCTCTCCCAACTGAGCTATTTCAGCTACTATTTCTTAATTTCTTATGCCTAACTTATAAACTTTATCATGTGTGTGTGTGTATATATATATATATATAAGAAAAATATAGTGTCTATAAGATTCAGTACTCTCTGTGGTTTCAGACATCCACTGGGGAGTCTTGGAACACATCCCCTGCAGATAAGGCAGAACTACCATAGTATAAAATACCTTGGTAAGGATGTAGAGAAATGGGAACCCTTATCCACAGCTGGTGGGAATGCAAAATGATGCAGCCAATTTGGAAAACAGCCTGGTAGGTTCTTAAAAAGTTAAGCATGGCTAGATGCAAGGCTCACGCCTGTAATACCAGCACTTTGGAAAGCCGAGGCGGGTGAGTCACATGAGGTCAGGAGTTTGGGACCAGCCTGGTCAACATGGTGAAACCCCACCTCTGCTAAAAATACAAAAATTAGCTGGGCATGGCAGCGCACGCCTATAATCCCAGCTATTCAGGAGGCTGAGGCAGGAGACTTGTTTGAACCCTAGTGGTAGAGGTTGTGGTGAGCTGAGATAGCACCATTGCAGTCCAGCCTGGGCAACAGAGCGAGACTTCATCTAAAAAAAAAAGTTAAGCACAGAGTTATTGTATCATCCAGGAATTCCACTCCTAGGTGTATACGTTAGGAAAATTGAAAACATTTGCCCAGGCCAGGTGTGGTGCCTCACGCCTGTAATCCCAGCACTTTGGGAGGCTGAGGCGGGTCACCTGAGGTCGGGAGAACGAAACCAGTCTGACCAACATGGTGAAACCTCGTCTCTACTAACTTAGCCGGGCATGGTGATACAGGCCTGTAATCCCAGTTACTCAGGAGGCTGAGGGAGGAGAATCACTTGAACCCGGAAGGCAGAGGTTGCAGTGAGCTGAGATCTTACCATTACACTCTAGCCTGAGCAACAAGAGCAAAACTCTGCCCCCCACAAAAAAGAAAACATTTGCCCATACAAAAACCTGTACACCAATATTGATAGCAGCAATTTTCACAACAGCCAAAAAGTAGAAACAACCAAATGGCCATCAGTTGGTGAATAGGTTAGCAATATGTGGCATAACTGTACAACAGAATATTTAGTTCTGAAAAGGAATGAAGTGCTGATACAACAGGCTTTATCTTAGCTGCCACTTTATTCAGGTGTCATCCCAGATACCGGGTAGTAGGCTCAGTCCTCTTCCCAGAGCGCCCTGGAAAACTCTTTGCTAGCTCTGTACTGTTTCCTCAGAGAGGCTGTGCTGACCTGGAGCCACAGTACACAGGACGTGCCCTATAGCAGGTATACCATAAACAGGCATTAAGCAAATGGAATGACCAGGAAAGGCTGAGCATGGTCACCCACGGATGTAGGGAATCATTTGTGGGAGTGGGAGGAAGAGCAAGGGTAGCTTTCAAAGCCCCACAACCTCAGAAGAACCCACCATGTATAGGATAACTTAATACTTTCCAGTGTTTTTAATGCCTTTTTCGGGGGAGGTAGGAATGGTATATAGACAGGTCTCAATTCTCTGTACAGTTTTTCATTCTGAGTCTTTTTTTTTTTGAGACAGAGTTTTGTGCTTGTTACCCAGGCTGGAGTGCAGTGGCATGACCTCGGCTCACCGCAACCTCCGCCTCCTGGGTTCAGGCAATTCTCCTGCCTCAGCCTCCCGAGTAGCTGGGATTACAGGCACGTACCACGGTGCCCAGCTAATTTTTTTTGCATTTTTGGTAGAGACGGGGTTTCACCATGTTGACCAGGATGGTCTCGATCTCTTGACCTCGTGATCCACCTGCCTCAGCCTCCCAAAGCGCTGGGATTGCAGGCTTGAGCCACTGCGCCTGGCCCTGAGTCTTTTTTTTTTTTTTTTAACAAGACGGAGTCTCGCCCCATCGCCCAGACTGGAGTGCAGTGGCGTGATCTCGGCTCACTGCAACCTCTGCTTCCAGGTTTCTAGCAATTTTCCTGCCTCAACCTCCCAAGTAGCTGGGACTACAGGCTCGTGCCACCAAGCCCAGCTAATTTTTGTATTTTTTTAGTAGAGATGGGGTTTCACCATATTGGCCTGGGTGGTCTCAACCTCCTGACCTCGTGATCCACCTGCCTCGGCCTCCCAAACTGCTGGGATTACAGGCATGAGCCACCATGCCCAGCCCTGTTTATGTTTTTGGTTTTTTTTGAGATGGGAGTCTTATTCTGTTACCCAGGCTGGAGTGCAATGACGCTATCTCAGCTCACTGCAACCTCCGCCTCCCGAGTTTAAGCAATTCTCCTGCCTCCACCTCCCGAGTTTAAGCAATTCTCCTGCCTCAGCCTCCTGAGTAGCTGGGATTACAGGTATCCAACACCATGCCTGGCTAACTTTGGTATTTTTAGTAGAAACAGGGCTTTACCATGCTGGCCAAGCTGGTCTCGAACTCCTGACTTCATGATCTGCCCGCCTCGGCCTCCCAAAGTGCTGGGATTACAGGTGTGAGCCACCATGCCCAGCCCATTCTGACTTTTACTCTCACTGTAGCATAAGCAATTTGTCATATCATTAAAAACATGAACTTTTTGGGAGAGTGTGATGGCTCATGCCTGTAATTCCAACACTTTGGGAGATCGAGGTGAGGATCACCTGAGGATCCTTTGAGCCTAGGAGTTTGAGACCAGCCTGGGCAACATAAGGACACCTTGTCTCTACAAAAAAAATATTTTTTTAATTTTTTTAATTTTAAAAAGAAAGTATTATCCCCCTCTGAATGTCAGTAGCACCCCCATCTAGAAATGGGGCTAGATTCTGAGAAGTAGAGTTAATACTGAGGTAGAGAGTATGGCTATTTTAAAGCTCTTAACAACATACGGCCAAATTGTTTGCCGAAAATGTTCTCACTGATCGCCCTCACCAATACATGAATAGTACATGAAAGTAGCTTTTTGGTGGCCCTGACCAGTATTCAGTGCTCTCAGTTCTAGAGATTGGAAAGGCTGTTGTGAGTGTGGACGAAAGACCACAGATAGCCTGAGTTGAGACCCTAGCTGTGTTCCTACTGCACAGATGACTCTGGCAGCTCAGTTTCCCCCTCTTTGAAAATGGGAGTGGTAATTCTGACTCACAGGGTGGTGGTGAGGCTTCAATGGTATAACAGATGTAAAAGGCTGGTGTGACCTGTCACCCAGTAGGTTCCCATCAACTGTTCCCATTTTCTTATATTCCTACTGCACAGTATACCCATCCACATCATCACAGTGATTATCTTATGTGTTGGTCTGTCTCCTTCTACTGAGCTCACTGAGTGCAGGACCCATGTCTTCCTGATATGTGCATTCCTAATACGGTGCAGGGCATGGAGTAGGCACTGAATGGGGACGTGTTAAACAAACTTGTTATTATGGATGTATGTGCCCAGTAATGCTGCAGTCTCTGCTCACTGCAACCTCTGCCTCCCAGGTTCAAGCAATTCTCCTGCCTCAGCATCCCAAGTGGCTGGAATTATAGGCGCCCATCACCATGCCCAGCTAGTTTTTGTATTTTTAGTACAGATGGGGTTTCACCATGCTGGCCAGGCTCGTCTTAAACTCCTCACCTTGTGAGCTGCCTGCCTCAGTTTCCCACAGTGCTGAAATTATAGATGTGAGCCATCATGGCCAGCCCACATTATTATTATTTTTGAGATGGAGTCTCACTCTGTCTCCAAGCTGGAGTGAAGTGGCACAGTCGCAGCTCACTGCAACTTCCACCTCCTGGGTTCAAGCTATTCTCCTGCCTCAGCCTCCCAAGTAGCTGGGACTACAGGCAGGTGCCACCACACCCAACTAATTTTTTTGTATTTTTAGTAGAGATAGGGTTTCATCATGTTGGCCAGGATGGTCTAAATCTCTTAACCTTGTGATCCGCCTGCCTTGGCCTTCCAAAGTGCTTGGGATTACAGGCATGAGCCCCCGCACCCAGCTGACATTATTTTTTAAAAGTTTTATCGAGGTATGATTCATATATCATAAAACCCACTGTTTCAAAGTGTTCAGGCTGGGCATGGTGTTTCTTATCTGTGGTCCCAGCACTTTGGAAGGCCAAGGCAGGCAGATCACTTAAGGCTGGGAGTTTGAGACCAGCCTGGCCAACATGGTGAAACTCCATCTCTAATAAAAATACAAAAATTAGGCCAGATGCCATGCCTCACACCTGTAATCCCAGCATTTTGGGATACCGAGGCAGGCGAATCACCTGAGGTCAGGAGTTTAAGACCAGCCTGGCTAACATGGCGAAACCCTGTCTCTATTAAATATAAAAATGAAGCCGGGCGTGGTAGCAGGTGCCAATAATCCCAGCTGCTTAGGAGACTGAGGCAGGAGAATCACTTGAACCCAGGAGGTGGAGGTTGCAGTGAACTGAGATGGCGCCGTTGCACTCCAGCCTGGCCAATAAGAGCAAAACTCCATCTCAACAAGTTAATTTATTTATTAAATTAAAATACAAAAATTAGCTGGGCATAGTGGCAGGTACCTGTAATTCCAACTACTCAGGAGGCTGAGGCAGAAGAATCACTTGAACCTGGGTGGTGGATGTTGCGGTGAACTGAGATGGTGCCTTTGAACTGTAGCCTGGGTGACAAAGTAAGACTCTGTCTCAAAAAAAATAATAAAGTGTTCAATTTGGTGGTTTTTAGTACAGTCAGAAGGTTGTACAATCATCACCCCTATCTAATTCCAGAGCATTTTTATCCTGAAATATCTGTGCCCATTAGGAACCACTCCCTATTTTCATCCCCCATCAGCCTCTGGCAAACCCTGTTATGCTTTCTGCTTTTATGGATTTGCATATTCTGGACACATCAGTGAAATACGACAAGATGTAGTCTTTTGTGTTTGGCTTTTTTTTTTTAATTGAACTGTCACTCTCATGATACTTTTTTTTTTTGGAACGGAGTTTTGCTCTTGTTACCCAGGCTGGAGTGCAATGGCACAATCTCGGCTCACCGCAACCTCCGCCCCCTGGGTTCAGGCAAGTCTCCTGCCTCAGCCTCCTGAGTAGCTGGGATTACAGGCACGTGCCACCATGCCCAGCTAATTTTTGTATTTTTAGTAGAGATGGGGTTTCACCTTGTTGACCAGAATGGTCTCAATCTCTTGACCTCATGATCCACCCGCCTTGGCCTCCCAAAATGCTGGGATTACAGGCGTGAGCCACTGCGCCCGGCCCTAGGATACTTTTTTTTTTTGACAGGGTGTCTTGCTCGGTCGCCCAGGCTGGAGTGCAGTGGCGTGATCTCAGCTCACTGCAGCCTCTGCCCCCTGAGTTCCAGCAATTCTCCTGCCTCAGCCTCCTGGGTAGCTGGGATTACAGGTGCCTGCCACCACACCTGGCTAATTTTTGTATTTTTAGTAGAGACAGAGTTTCACCATGTTGGTCAGGCTGGTCTCAAACTCCTGACCTCAGGTGATTCACCTGCCTAGGCCTCCCAAAGTGCTGAGATTTCAGGCATGAGCCACTGCACCTAGCCGTGTCTGGCTTCTTTTACTTAGCATCATGTTTTCTTTTCTTTTTTTTTTTTGAGACAGAGTTTCGCTGTTGTTACCCAGGCTGGAGTGCAATGGCTCAATCTCAGCTCACTGCAACCTCCGCCTCCTGGGTTCAGGCAATTCTCCTGCCTCAGCCTCCTGAGTAGCTGGGATTACAGGCACGCGCCACCGTGCCCAGCTAATTTTTGTATTTTTAGTAGGGACAGGGTTTCACCACGTTGACCAGGATGGTCTCGATCTCTTGACCTCATGATCCACCCGCCTCGGCCTCCCAAAGTGCTGGGATTATAGGCGTGAGCCACCGCGCCCGGCTGTTGTAAGTTTTAAATGAGTCCACATGCAAGCAGTAGTAACCGAGAACACTGCTCAGCACCACGTGGGTGCTGTCCTAATTATTATGATCGTCTATGTCTCTGTGAGAGTGTTTCACATCTCACAGGCCCGAAGCCTGTGTTTCCCCTGCTCTGCAGGCATGAGGCAGGGCCCCAGGTTCCATGTGATAATGAAGCTCTGACATTCCTGCAGGCTCAGGTCCGAGGCTCCAGCATCCTGTATATCACTGAGCACTGCTGCCCGATGGCCATCCCCAAGCACTCCCTGAGCCCAGCACCATGGGAAGAGGACAGCTTCCTTCAAGTGAAGGTAGAGGAGGAAGAGGAAGCCAACCTCTCCCAGGACCAAGAATCCAGCCATGACCACATCGCTCACCCTGAGGCTGCACGCCTGCGCTTCCGGCACTTCCGCTATGAGGAGGCATCCGGTCCATATGAGGCCCTGGCCCAGCTCCGACAGCTGTGCTGTCAGTGGCTGCGGCCCGAGGTGCGCTCCAAGGAGCAGATACTGGAGCTGCTGGTGCTGGAGCAGTTCCTGGGTGTGCTGCCCCCCGAGATCCAAGCCTGGGTAGGAGCCCAGAGCCCCAAGAACGGAGAAGCTGCTGCTGTGCTAGTGAAGGATATGACTCAGGTGCTGGACAAGAGAGGTAAAGGGGGGCTATGGGCAGATTCACAGCATACCGGAGGTACACCCTGGACTGGAACACGGGAGCACAGGGCTCTGGTTTTCCTCATGTCCTCATTCTCACATTTGTACTTTACACGAACTCTCACACACTGTAGTAGACAGGTGTGCTTTTGTTTCAGGTGACCAAAAACAGCTCAAATTAGCTGAAGCAAAGAAGGGTAAGGAGGCATCATATGTGGCTATATCCAGAAGATCTGTTGACGGCATCAGAACTCTCTTCTTTCTCTCTTGTTCTGTATTAGAGAGATGGGTTTTTCTGTATTAGCTTCATACTTTTTTTTTTTTTTTTTTTTTTTTGAGACAGAGTCTTGCTCTGTTGCCCAGGCTGGAGTGCAGTGAAACGATCTCAGCTTATTGCAGTCTCCACCTCCCAGGTTTAAGCGATTCTTCTGCCTCAGCCTCCTGAATAGCTTGAGATTACAGGCATGCGCCACCACACCCAGTTAATTTTTGTATTTTTAGTAGAGACTGGGTTTCACCATGTTGGTGAGGCTGCTCTAGAACTCCTGACTTCGTGATCTACCTGCCGACCTCCCAAAGTGCTGGGATTACAGGCATGAGCCACTGCACCTAGCCCAGCTTCATCCTTATTTTAGGTTCTCTTTCCAAAGGGGATAAAGATAGCCAGGAGCCCCAGGCTTATATCTTTGCAGTGTAGAAACCCCAGGGGAATAACCATAAGAGGTTCCTGGTGTGAGTCCCCACTGAGCTGGTTGGGATCTTAGGTTTGTGTTTGGCCAATGAAATTCCAGGGACTGACAGTGAGCCACTGGCTATTTCTCAGAGGAAACCAGACGAGGGGCTGGGTGCCTGGGGTGGTGATTAGGGGAGACAGAAATACCAGATGTCCCTGTGTACTTCTCTGTGCCCACTCTGGGCTGGCCTCCAGGATTTGGGCGAGTCAGACCTGCCCCAGGCTCAGGTGGGCACTGTTACTCAGAGAGACCCACACAAACATCCCACCCTAGGGAGGTCCAGTGAGATGCAGGAAAGACCCAGCTCTGGGACAGTCCAGAACAGGGAATGACGGCTCATCTCAGATGGGCTTGGCCTGGCCTATTGGCAACAGGTAGGAGGTGGGCAAACTACAGAAAATGTGCAGTGAGCCGGGGAATGTGGAGGTTGGATACAGCTGGATCATCAAGGCTCGGTAGATCCAACCACTGCTTCTCCTGGCCATGTGACTCCCTTGTGCCCCAGTTTACTCTTGGGTAAAATGGGGATTGTAATTAAAATGCCCACCTTAGTGTTTAGGAGAGATGTAAACAAGGCAATACCTGTGCAGCACCTGAAATAGCGCCTGACACACATTAAATACATGGTAACTGCAACTGTTAGGATGATCTTTTCAGCTCTTGGAGAAACAGCCTCTCTGGAAGAGGTTGGTCTGTGCCCAAGCAGGTGTCACAGAGACAGGGAGAGGAAAGAGGGAGTGGCCCCGTCCTCCCACAGGGTTGTCAAAAGCTCAGACAAAAGGCAGAAATGCAGAGGGAATGGTGGGGTCAAAGGCCCAGCAGTGTGACCTGCACTGGTGCATTCTGGGAAAAGCAGGTGGTGTGATGTTTCTGGAGTGGAGGAAGAAAGGGGGAGGCAGGGCCAAGCAGGTGGCCAGGGGAGCAGGGAGACTGCCTCTGGACCTGGAGGAGATTCCGGAGCTGAAATCCCAACTTGGCCGCTAGCTAAGTGTGATCCTGTACCAGTCAGTCAACACCTTCCGTCAGCTGGATTTCACTTTCCCCATCTGCAACAGAATTATGGCAGTACCTCCTTCTGAGAGCAGGATGAAGCTGGTGAGGCAATGGAAGTCATCCACTGTACTTGGAGCCTAGCACATGACGAGAGCCTGATGATGGTTAGCGGCCCTGGGAGGCCAGCGGCACAGCCTCCATGGCTTACAGATGGGGAAACTGAGACCCAGATGAGGGCAGGACTGCTTAAGATGGTAGAGCTTGGGTTTGAGACAGTTTCTGCACTGCTAAGCCCCACTGTGGACCTGAGCAGCAGGTTTTCCACCTGTCTTTGCCTCCTCCCTGGAATCCATCCATTAAATGTGCCAGATTATGTGTCCTTTGTAGCCATCCAGGACAGGTCAACGCAAGCATTCCTCTCCTCACGCACACTATGATCTCCAAGAGCACCTCCACCACACACTGCCTTCACGGTACTTTATAGTGTAGGGGCTTGAGAGGCCAGGTAGGTACATCACCTTCTCATCCCCAGCAGCCATTGTCTACCTGGTGTTCTGCTTGCAAAAATTTTCACCATCAAGGGCATCTGGATTGATTCCTCATTCAGCCAGAATTCACTTACCACCTGTGGACACATCCAGGCCTAGAGGCAAGGTGTTGAATGTGAGGGACAGAACTGCAGCCTCACAGAGATCAGAGCCTGCAGTGGTACAAGCACTCAGGCTCCTGACAAGGACAGACCCTCCCTCTCTCTTGCTGTCTTTGTTTCTTTTCTTCCTTCCCTTCTTTCTCTCTGTTTTTCTCTCGCTCTCTTTCTTGAGACAGACTCTCACTCTGTTGTCCAGGCTGGAGTGCGGTGGTATGATCTCGGCTCACTGCAGCTTCCACCTCCCGAGTTCAAGTGATTCTCCTGTCCCAGCCTCCTGAGCAGCTGGGATTACAGGCATGTGCCATCATGCCCAGCTAATTTTTGTATTTTTAGTAGAGATGGGTTTCACCATGTTAGCCAGGCTGGTCTTGAACTCCTGACCTTGTGATCCTCCTGCGTCGGCCTCCCAAAGTTCTGGGATTACAGGTGTGAGCCACCGTGCCCAGCCTTGCTGTCTTTTAGATTAGTTCCACATTAGGGTTTCTCTTCTGATTCTTGAGCCAAAATTGGGAGCCTTGAAAGGTAGAGAGTTTGGTGGGAGGAGGAAAAATCAGAACACATGATGCAGTTTTGGATGGTGTGGGAGGACAGCCCTGCACCCTTTTGTCATCAGGACACCAAATAAGAAACTTCCCCCTTGGAAATGGGGCCAAATGTTAGGAACAGGCCACATCTCGCCTTACAGTGTGATGTGCCCTCAGCAGAGTTGGGGAGGCGCCTTACAGTGTGATGTGCCCTCAGCAGAGTTGGGGAGGCGCCTTACAGTGTGATGTGCCCTCAGCAGACTTGGGGAGGCGCCTTACAGTGTGATGTGCCCTCAGCAGAGTTGGGGAGGCGCCTTACAGTGTGATGTGCCCTCAGCAGAGTTGGGGAGGCGCCTTACAGTGTGATGTGCCCTCAGCAGAGTTGGGGAGGCGCCTTACAGAGTGATGTGCCCTCAGCAGAGTTGGGGAGGCGCCTTACAGTGTGATGTGCCCTCAGCAGAGTTGGGGAGGCGCCTTACAGTGTGATGTGCCCTCAGCAGAGTTGGGGAGGCGCCTTACAGTGTGATGTGCCCTCAGCAGAGTTGGGGAGGCGCCTTACAGTGTGATGTGCCCTCAGCAGAGTTGGGGAGGCGCCTTACAGTGTGATGTGCCCTCAGCAGAGTTGGGGAGGCTTGGTGTGGCAGGAGTAGTAATGCTGTGGTTGGGATTGTTTCAGGATGGGATCCTGAAGCCGAGCTCACAGAGGCAAGCTGCAAGCAGAGTGACCTGGGAGAGTCGGAGCCATCAAATGTGGTCACTGAGACCCTCATGGGAGGTGTTTCCCTCAGACCCACCTTTGTCAAGGCCTGTGAACCCGAGGGCAGCTCAGAGAGAACGTCTGGACTGTCAGCAGAGATCTGGACAAAGTCTTTCACCCAGCACATCAATTTCCAGAAAACTTCAGGGCCTTACAAGGATGCCCCCACAGAACAGCCTGGCCGTGAACCTGGTGCCTTGAGGAACAGTTCTAGTGTGTGGCCAAACTTTACCTCCCAAGAGAAGGCTCCTTCAGAAGAGAAATGTGATCTGGTGGATGCTTCTGGGACAGAGCCTGCACATACATACTCAGGGAAGAAGTCCTCCAAGTGTCACGAGTGTAGGAAAATGTTCCAGAGTGCTTCGGCACTCGAGGCGCACCAGAAGACCCATTCTCGGAAGACACCATATGCCTGCATCGAGTGTGGGAAAGCCTTCAGCCGGAGCACACACCTCGCCCAGCACCAGGTTGTCCACACAGGGGCGAAGCCCCATGAGTGTAAGGAATGTGGGAAGGCCTTCAGCAGAGTCACCCACCTGACTCAGCACCAAAGGATTCATACTGGAGAGAAACCCTACAAGTGTGGGGAATGTGGTAAAACCTTCAGCCGCAGCACTCACCTGACCCAGCACCAGCGGGTGCACACCGGGGAGCGGCCCTACGAGTGTGACGAGTGCGGGAAGGCCTTCAGCCAGAGCACGCACCTGACTCAGCACCAGCGCATCCACACCGGGGAGAAGCCCTACAAGTGTGACGCGTGTGGGAGAGCCTTCAGCGACTGCTCAGCCCTGATCCGACATCTGAGAATCCATTCTGGAGAGAAGCCGTATCAGTGTAAGGTTTGTCCAAAGGCCTTTGCACAGAGCTCCTCCCTCATTGAGCACCAGAGGATCCACACAGGGGAGAAGCCTTACAAGTGCAGCGACTGTGGAAAAGCCTTTAGCCGCAGCTCAGCCCTTATGGTTCACCTGCGGATCCACATCACGGTACTGCAGTGACTGGAAGTGGCCCCTGGGGCCATAGCACAGCCTTTTCTTGAGGCTCAACGTCTAAGAGAAATGCTGAGTTCCTAAAGAGCAACAGACAGGGTGGGTGATTGATGAGTTGCAGAAATGAGAGGTGCCTGAGGGCAGACTCTGGCGTCTAGGAACAACTCTGCATTTAGGACCCCTGATGAGCACAAAGCGATTCAGGCCAGTTGGAGAAGCTTCCAGAAGGGCCCTGCCCTGCTACCCACTGTTTCCCACTCAAGGCTGTCCCAGAGAGAAGGCAGCTGAGCCAAGGATTGAGATTGGTTCTGAGGGCCAGGGCAGGTGGAACTCCATTCCAGGATGCTCTGGCCAGGCCGACTGTAGCTCGTGCTCATGTGACTCTTCTTCCATTGAGATTGGTTCTGAGGGCCAGGGCAGGTGGAACTCCATTCCAGGATGCTCTGGCCAGGCCGACTGTAGCTCGTGCTCATGTGACTCTTCTTCCTGCTTTTCTGCTGCTTAGCCCAGAAGGGACACCTGCCATGCCCACCTCTGTGCCTTGGCACCTACTGTTTCCACTCCAGCCTATTTTGTGCCTGACTGCAAGGCTGACTTGTGAGGCCACCTCTTCGTTGATGCCCTCTCCACAGCCTCTGCCTCTCATGGTTTCCTGTCTTCATCAGTAGTGCTGCTTGACACCTGCCCAACCTGTTTCTCTCTCTCCTTTCCTTCCATATCCCACCAGTCACCAGCCCTGTCGGTTTAACCTAAAGCTCTTCTCTAATTCGTCTCCATTTCCACTACTGTCACCTTATGTGAGCCCTCATTGCCTCTTGCCTGGATTATAGCAGGAGTCTCCTTCCTGACCCCTTCTTGCCTTTATTCTCTGCCCCTCTGTCACTCTCCAGGAGAGCCCTATTACCCAAATCTGATTGTGTCGCTCCATGGTGGAAAGTTCTCTAATCCATCACCTTCTACAGGAGAGCTTCCTGAACAGGGTGTAAGTCTGCTGAGATAGGCCATTCTGGGCCCTGAGCAACCTTTCCAATTGTCCTCATATTCGTTTATGAATATCGTCATTTTTCTGTGTGCACAGCAACGTAAAATGGCCTCATCTCATACCATGGCTGCACCTTCCATACACCAGCCCGTGGAACTACTCTGGTTCCCAAAGGAACCATACATTTTCCCCACCTATGTGCCTTTGTACTTGTGCCTGGGACCCTCCTCTCCTTTTTTACCTAAGATGTTTCCAGTGTCTCCCAAAGAAGCCTCCTGATCTCCTGGAGCAGACTGCAGCTTGCCCTGTCTGCTTCCCGGGCACCTCCTAGTTACCTCTCTTACACCTCCTACCACGTTGTTTTACTTATTTGCTCCGGGTAGAGCTTATAGTATGTTTTTTTTCCAAGGATACTATGAGCTCCTGAGAGCAGGGGTCATGTCTTACTCAGAATCTACAACGCACACAAGACTCGGTAGGCCTTGACTGATGTCTCTTGCATGAACGTGACTGGTGCCTTCCAGGAGGTACTCACCATGCTCTGCCCCATATTGTCCTTACATATGTTTTCATGGATGTCTCCTCACCAGCTTGAACCCTGCAGAGTAAGAACAATCTGACTTTCCTGGGGGGCCAGCACCCAGATAAGCCTGGCATGCTGTGGTCTCAATAAAATGTTACTGTACTGAGTCTTCTCTTTCTAGGGCCCCAGATCCCCCTGGTGTCATGGACTTAGTATTTGCCAGCACTCTGTCCATGTGCTGTCTGGCCTCCTCAGTTCTGCATACTTGTCCCATTTTTAGGGTCCATGTCTATAACTGGTATAGCAGCTTCTATTCATTCCTGTTAGAAGGGTGTCATTCTTCATGCCTCTGTTTCTGTGATGGTCTCATGTGAACCATTTGACCTGCCGTATTGTGTACTAGTCACCGCCGCCATCTCTCCCTGTGTATCTCCCTGTGTTTGAGGCTCATTCCCTCTATGTCAAGAGTAAGTAGAGTCACAAAGACTGGTGGGAAAGGTTCATAACATGAAGGTGAGACTCAGGGAGACAGAGACCTTGTGGAAGTATCTCTGAGGGAGTCCCAGACACAGGCAGAGACTGCCACATATCGTGTGGCAGAGACTGAGAGACAGAGCAGGGTGACAGGCTTAGGGGAAAACTCGAGAGGAGAGATGCACGTTCCCAGTGAAATGACTGCACAGGCTTCCAGCAGGCTTCAGTGAACAGAGTAGGCATGGGCCTGAAATCAGGCTGCAAAGCCTCACTCCTTCCTGTGGCCTTTAGGGACCCAAGATTAAGTGACTTTCCTGAACCTCCATGACCTTCTCATCTGTAAACCAGGGACAAGACCCACCTTGTGCAGTGCCAGACCCAGAGCCTGGCCCTGGACACTGGCTCTGACTTGCAGCAATCATCGGCACCTCTCTGCCTGCCCCTTGCTCAGTCTCCGTCACAAGAATTGACTCTCCATCCCCTTGATGCTCAGCATCTTCATTCATTTGGTTGTGAGACGTGTCTGTCCGTGTCCGTTTAAAAGGGGAGGAGATCAGGGAGGAAAAGGAATCTACTGAGAACCTGTTTGCTTGTCAGTCTACGAAATAGTTTATACACATCTCACTTAATCCTCACACAACCATCCCCATTTTATAGAGGAGGAAGTGACGTGGCAAATATAACCAACTGGCCAGAGTCACACTGCCAGGAACTGCAGGCACCGGGATGTGACAGCACGTCCAAATATGTCAGCAGTTTCAGTAAACATGACTGTATGCAACAAGCCAAGTGTAAAGACCAATTCCAACAGATTGAATTCATTTTTGGTCCAGCCATATGTTCTTTAGAAACGATATGGCGCAGAGGCTCATGCCTGTAATCCCAGCACCTTTGCTGGGTCACAAAGTCAGGAATTCGAGACCAGCCTGGTCAACATGGTGAAACCCCGTCTCTACTAAAAATACAAAAAATTAGCTGGGCATGGTGGCGCATGCCTGTAATCCCAGCTACTAGGGAGGCTGAGGCAGGAGAATTGCCTGAACCCAGGAGGCGGAGGTTGCGGTGAGCCGAGATCGCGGCATTGCACTCCAGCCTGGGCAACAAGAGCGAAACTCTTATTTTAAAGAAATAATAAATTTACAAGTTCAAAAACAACTCCAAAAGAGCATAATCAAATCCATGCCCAGACACATCATGTTCTGCTGAAAACTAAAATTCTAAAATTTTTTGAACAGTCTGAGAAAAGTTATGCCTTACATCAGGGAGATAATTCGAAAGCTCACAGCGGCTTCTCAGAGATTATCGAGGCCAGAAGGCAAAGAACATTTTATACAAAAGTTAGCCAGGTGTGGTGGCACAGGCCTGCAATCCCAGCTACTTGGGAGGCTCGAGCAACCTGCCGATACCTGTTGGGACCAGGCAGAGGTGCCCAGGGAGTAAAAGGCAGCATGGTGGAAGAGCACAGATGAAAGAGGCCTTGAGAAGTGTTGGTTAGCCGGGTGCTGCGGCTCACACCTGTAATCCTAACACTTCGGGAGGCTGAGGCGGGAGGATCACTTGAGCCCAAGAGTTTAAGACCAGCCTGGGTAACATAGACCTATCTCTACAAAAAATAAGTAGCAGAAAAATGTGGGTTGGCCAGGCATGGTGGCTCATGCCTGTAGTCCCAGCTACTTGGAAGGCTGAGGTGGGAGAATCACTTAAGGCCAGGAGTTCAAGACAAGCTTGGGCACACAGTGAGACCCTGTATCTACAAAAAAAATAATTAGCCAAGCGTGGTGATGCATGCCCCTGGTCCCAGATACTTGGGAGGCTGAGGCAGGAGGATCACTTGAGCCTGGGAGGTTGAGGCTACAGTGAGCCCGACTGCACCACTGCACTCCAGCCTGGGTGACAGAGCGAGACCTTGTCTCAAAAAAGAAAAATGTGGGCTTAAGAGCCAATTCTCTCTTCTACCTCAGGAGCCACCCCAGGACCCATCATTTTCAGGAGGACACAGGATCCCAGCCCACTCAACCCTGGGAGTCCAAAGACATTTTAAACAAAGTCTCTCTTCACATTTATTAATTCCTGGGAGGAACGAGGGGGCACCCTCCAGCCCCCCAGGGAGCCCAGCCTTCTGCTGCCACAGGAAGGGTGGGAGCCCGTCCAGAATCCCTGGCAGTTCCGAGGACAGCAACAGTACTCTCAGCCCGCGGCTGCATCAACTTTCTAGACAAACGGGAGAAAAGAGAAGTGGTGGACGAGGGGAAATCCTATGCCCTCCTCCCTGACGCCCCCCAGGAAGGAAGCGCGTGGGCGGCTGCCATCCGAGACCTCCGTCTGCACCTCCCTCCAGGGCTCCAGCTGCAGGGCGTTTGCTGAACACTTCCCCAACCGCAATCCCCCACGAGCCCCCGGGGAGACCAAGCGCCAACCAAAGGGAGGAACAGGGAAAGGCCCTCCTAGAGGAGGGCACAGCCGAGGCCAACGCCGCGGATGGAACCGGCACACGGGACCTCGGGAAACGTCACCTGTCACCAGGAGCTCCACGGGGTCGCTGAGCTCCGATTCGAAGGTGTTGGGCCACCAGGAGCGGTAGCGGCACCTGTAGTTGCCAGCGTGCTGGGGCCCCACGAAGATGAGCGCGAGGTTTGCCGAGGCCTCGCGGGTGTAGACCGTCTCCACGGCCTTCGTCTCGCCCTCGCGCAGCAGCTCGAAGGTGACGTCGGGGATGGTCCCCTCGCAGCGCAGGACGGCGTCTCGGCCCGCGAGCACCGCCCCACTCCACGTGGCCCGGAGCTGAGGCCTGGGAGGGGGCCCTGGGCAGAGCAGGCGGGCGGTCGGGCCAGGCCACACCCTAGGCCGCGCCCGTGCCTGCGCCTCATCCCCGGCCTCATCTTCCCCTTCTGTCTTGTTCCTGAGCGCAGACGGCTCTTCAGGCCCCGCGGAGCTGCGCCCGCTGCCTTCACACCCCGGCCATCCGCGCGCAACGTCTGTGTCTCGTGTCCCCGTCAACCCTCCCCCAGGACCGTGGAAGACCCAGATTCGGGGCCACTCGGGACTTCCGGGATTCCCAGCCTCGGTCATTCAGGACGGGTGAAGGGAAGAAGAAATGATGAAGAAATCAGTGCTCCTTCATTGAGGAACCAAAAAAGGACATACAATTTGTGTTAATATATGAGGGTTTTTTCCCTCCGTAAATTTAACTTTAAAACTGTATTTAAGGGGCCGGGCGCGGTGGCTCACGCCAGTAATCCCAGCACTTTGGGAGGCCGAGGCGGGTGGATCACGAGGTCAAGAGATCGAGACTATCCTGATCAACATGGAGAAACCCCGTCTCTACCAAAAATACAAGATTAGCTGGGCATGGTGGCGCGTGCCTGTAATCCCAGCTACTCAGGAGGCTGAGGCAGGAGAATTGCCTGAACCCAGGAGGCGGAGGTTGTGGTGAGCCGAGATCGCGCCATTGCACTCCAGCCTGGGTAACAAGAGCGAAACTCCGTCTCAAAAAAAAAAAAAAAAAAAAAAAAGAAGTTCAAAACCAGCCTAGCCAAGATGGTGAAACCCTGTCTCTAATAAAAATTCAAAAATTAGCCGGGGGTGGTGGCAGGGGCCTGTAATCCCAGCTACTCGGGAGGCTGAGACAGAAAATTGTTTGCACCCAGGAGGTGGAGGTTGCAATGAGCTGAGATCGCGCCACTGCACTCCAGCCTGGGTGACAGAGCGAGAGTCCGTCTCAAAAAAAAAAAAAAAAAAAAATCCTGAAAGATGTTGGTAACGCTGTTGAATTCAGCGAATTTAATTAAGTACTTATATTGATTTAAAAGTGTATTTTATTCAATAGTTTGAGTATCTTGAGGATACTAGCCCAACCTAGCAGAAAAGTATGTATAGCATACTTTGACATTTTAAAAGTTATATTCCATAACCATTGAAGTGCTGGGCAAACTACATGAAGTTGTTTACAATTAATTGACAGCTAATTGGCCGGGCACAGTGGCTCACGCCTGTAATCTCAGCACTTTGGGAGGCCGAGGAGGGCAGATCATAAGGTCAGGAGTTCGAGACCAGCCTGGCCAAGTGAAACCCCGTCTCTCCTAAAAATACAAAAATTAGGCGGGCATGGTGGCGCGCGCCTGTGGTCCTAGCTACTCGGGAGACTGAGGCAGAAGAATCACCTGAACCCAGGAGGCAAAGGTTGCAGCGAGCCGAGATCTCGCCCCTACACTCCAGCTTGGGCAACAGAGCGAGACTCTATCAAACAGAAAAGAAAAGAGAAAAGGAAGGAAACGGTACTCCCAGCAAAGGGCAAGACCCCAAGTTCTGGAGGGCAGACCTGCGCCCGCAGGCTCTGCTGGCCTCTGAGTCCTGGAGACGTCGATGAGGAAATGAGAGGGAAAAACGGAGCTGGGGACTGCGGGGCTGGGGAGAATGACACATCAGCCCTGCGCCCGCGGGACCGGGGCGGGGCCAGGGGACCAGCATGACGACAGACCCGGCCAGCACAGGAAAACAGAGCAGGCAAAAGCTGCAGGGATATGCCCAAGAAAACCTGGGTCCAGCCTCCATGCTGCTGACCACGATGCCACACGTGACCTACAGGCACGCGTCGTGGGAAATAAGCCGAAATTCGAGGCGTCCCCAGGACCCTCCACCACCGATCGCCTGCTCCCCGCCAGAGGAGGCGGTGGGTGCTGAATCGAGGCCCAGAGCGCGGCCGTCGGACGCCCAAGGACAGGCGGGCAAAGGCAGGAGGCTCCAAAGGCACTGAACCCGCGCACGCGCCCTCACTGGTACCCCCGCCAGCTCACCGTCCACGCGCAGCTCCAAGCGCGCGCTGGGCGCGGAGCCGCTGAAAGGTGGCTCCAGGTCCACGTACACGCAGCTGTAGTTGGCGGAGTCGGCCACCGAAATGTTGCGAAGTTCGAAGTGGGCCTCGGTCCCAGCGGGGCTCTGGAAACGGTGCACGCGGCGCCCGCCCCTGTCCTCTCGCACCAGGGCGAAGCGCGCGCCTTCCAGGGGTGCCAGGCACCGCAGCCGCACGCGCGTGCCGGGCTCCGGGTTCGGACTCGCGGGCTCTGCGGTGAACACCGGCGCCGGCAGCCTCTCTGCGGAGAGGACGCGGGCTGACCGGGCGCCAAGCAGGTGACCCGGCCCTAAGGCGTGGTCCAGCCCCGCTCTCTTTGCCTTGGCTGAGTCTTCTGCCCGCAATGATCTGGCCAGCTTCCTACCTCGCCTCCTCTGGGCCCGCCTTTCCATCCCCAGCCCTTCTTGGATATCTCACACGCACCTTCCACTGTTTCTTACTCATTTGTTTGTCTATAGAAACAGACGAGGACATGTTTTGTCCGTGGCTTGATGCCTCGTGCACGATGTCGCTCGATAGTGGATTTGCTCCACGAGCATATTCTGGGCACTGCCGCAATGCCCACGCCACCCAGGGGCATCTGTGATTCGCTGGGAATGGGGTTCGCTGCCCGATGCTCAGAGTTTGCTAAATATCATCAAGCCCAGAGTAAGCGAGTGGAGGAGCTGCCTCAGCAGAGGCCCTCAGTGCCCACCCAGACCTAGACCTGGCAGGCTGGAGGGGACCCCAGCGAGGTTGTGCACCCTGTGGCCTGGGCCAGACCTGTTCACCCAGTTAGTCTTCCTGGGGCCAGAAGTTTGCCACGCTTGTGGTCCCATTTGCAGTTCAGGACCCTGAGTCGGGGGATGGGCAGGTAAAGCTGAGACAGGACCACGGCCCAGAGCACTGCACTTCCCCGACTCTACACCTGGTGCTGCTCCTGCTTCCCAGGGACCCCGCCAAGCCCCTGTCACTGCCAACCCAGGCTCACCATCGCTCAGAATCAGCTCCGCCGGCTCGCTGTCTGCAGACCAGCCATTTTGGTTGTCACGCAGCTGGTAGCGGCAGGTGTAGTGACCTCCATCCCCCAGGGCCACCTCGTTCAGGTGAAAGAAGATGCGGTCTGGGCTGGTGCTGCTCCTGGGTACCAGCAGCTCTTTCTCCCCGCGCCGCAGCTGGAACTCCACTCCACTCAGGGGAGCCACGCAGGTGAAGGTCGCTTTGCTGCCAGGGCGCAGGACCTGGGTGGACTCTCTATCCAGCCTCAGCGCAGGTGGTGGTGGTGAGGCTGCAAGGTAGGCAGCGTTACTGGGCTCCCCTACCCTGGAGCTACCCTCTGCCCAGGCCCAGACCTCTGCCCTCCGCCCTCCAGGTGGCAGCCCCAGGGACACCCTTCCATTCTTTTTTGTGTTTGTTTGTTTTGTTTTTGTTTTTTGTTTTTTTGAAATGGAGTCTCTGTAACCCAGGCTGGAGTGCAGTGGTGTGATCTCGGCTCACTGCAACCTCCGCCTCCTGGGTTCAAGCGATTCTCCTGTCTCAGTCTCCTGAGTAGCTGGGATTACAGGTGTGCGCCACCACGCCCAGCTAATTTTTGTATTTTAAGTAGAGATAGGGTTTCACTACATTGGCCAGGATGGTCTCGATCTCTTGACCTTGTGATCTGCTCACCTCCGCCTCCCAAAGAGTTGAGATTACTGGCGTGAGCCACTGCACCTGGCCCACCCTTCCAATCTTTGGGCATCCTCTGCCCAAATTCCTTTGCAACCATCAGACACAAGCAACTGTGTGGCCAGCTTCCTGGACCTGGTACTGAGTAAGGGCATTCAGCATGGAGGTCAGGGTGAATGTGGCCGTGTCCCCTGTAGCCTCCTCCCCCAGCAGCCCTCAGAGATGCTTCCCCAGTCACCGAGCTCCTTAATGGTCACAGTATCGCTGGGCTCCGAGGAGGTGCCTGCCACGTGGGTCTGGTAGCTGCAGCTATAGTTCCCAGCCCGGTGGACAGGAAAGGTGGCCTCCACATCCTCCTGGGCCTCAGACATCTCCAGAAACTCATGGTCGCCTTCCCGCCTCAGCAGAAAAGTCACACCCCGCAGCCCGCCTCGGCACACCGCTGTTGTGTTCAGGCCGGGTGTGATCCAGGACACTGGCTTCACTGAGAGCCAGGGCGGAGGCAAGGACTCTGTGGGTGGAGTGGAGTCAAAGAGTGGTTCTGGATAACTCGGGAGACATGGGAAGCCAGCAGAGCCTGGGCCCCACACTCACGAAAATGTGAGGGAGACAGGGATGGAGGCATTGGTGGGAAAAGGGAGGCAGGCACCGGTGGAAACAAGGCGTACAGCAAGAGCAAGGAGCGTGTGGGGGCTGTACGGCATGGGGCCTGCTGGGGGCTCAGTCATTTATTCCTGGCAACACTGGGGTTAGCACAGATGTCATCCCCATTTGACAGATGGAAGACTGAGGCTCAAAGACATCAGATGACTTGGAAGAAGGGAGGCCTCCCCCCCAGTCAGCCACCTGCCCACTGCCTCCTGGCCCCGATCCATGCCCCAGCTCACTTGGCCCTGTCAGCTCCAGGAGCTCGCTCAGCCGGGTCCATCCCCGGGACAAGCCTGAGCGGCAGCGGTAGCGACCCTGGGTGTCACCCGTCAGCAGGAACTGGTGCTTGATGGCAGGTGCATCAAGGTGCACAGGCTCCTGGGCCACCCCATTCTTGAACAGCTGGAAGTTTACGGTCTCCAGGCGGGCCTGGCATGTCAGCGTTACCTCAGCCGAGGGTTCCAGCGGCGATTTGGACTCTGCCCACAGGAGGGGCTGGGTCTCAAAAACTGCAAGGGGTGGCTGGGATCAGCTCAGTGCCACGGGGACAGGGCTCACCCATGGCCTGGGGTGGGGTCACCCACCATCCCCAGACCCCAGCCCTGCACTCACATGTGGCTGCTTCTGTCACTGGGCCCCGGGAGAGACCTGTGGAGACAGCCCCTGTGAGTCTCCCATTCCCACCCCTTCCAACCCCAGGAACCCAGGCCCCGGGAGGCCTCACCCCAGAGCAAGAGGAAGGCCACCAACATGGACATGATGGTCACACTCACTCTGGTGCAGTGAGTGTCTGGGGTGAGAGTCTGCAGCAACAAGGCCCCGAGGGAGGGCGGGGGGGGGTGTGGGGGCGCCTCAGGCACTGACCTCTTCCCGTGTTTGACCTTCCCGGAAGGCAGGGGCAGGACCAGCATGGGGTGGGGGCAAAGGGTGAACTTCTGAGGCCTTAGGATCCTAAGCAACAATTATGATCAATAATCATGGATAATTAACAAACTAAATCAATAACGAGTGAGAAAATGAGGCCAAAATAACCTCATTGTCATTTCGGTGCTGGATCCTTTTCTAGAAGGGGGCGCCGAGTTCTCCTCACTCCGCCTGGAGCTGCTGAGGTCAGTGCACACTGCCAGGGCTGAAGTCCAGCGTGACCCCTCCCTGTCACACCACACCACACGTGTGACACCAAAGGTGGGGTTCACCTGTGTTCAGACATTCTGCGGCTGCCATCGCATGGGCTGCCTGGAGGTGCTCCCTCACTCTCCCTGGGTACTGTGGTTTCTTCTTCTCCATCACTGGTTTATTCTGCATGGCGTGACCCACCACGGCTCTGGAGTCAGATTTCCAACCAGGACATTCAGCCGAGATCTGCACCTCCCATGCCTACCCGTGACCTGTGCTCAGTTACCTGAGCTGCTGGTGCTCATTCCTGTGGCTACAGCCTGCTGCCAGGAGGCCAGGCTTCCCCCTTCCCCTGCCTCCCCATCTCCCCGTGGCCTCTCTCTCTCTCTCTGTCTCTCTCTCTCACCACAGCCTGTTCGGATGGAACAGGACGGGGTGAGACTGTGATGCTCTGATACTCAACCTCTGTGGAAGTCCTGTCATTCTCACCCCTGGAGGTCTGGTTCCCACCCTGGGTGTCCCAGACTAGCTCTGCTACTAGGGTGAGGTCAGGGAAACCATCCAGCCCTCACCTGCCCCCTGCACTGTATCTTCCCCACTCATTTATTCCACAAGCATTTAAGCATCTACTGTGTGCCAGACGCAAAGAAGACAGTGGGATAACTGGGCAAGAAGCATTCCAGGCAGAGGGAGCAGCCAGTGCAAAGATGGGAAATGGGGTTGCAATGAGAAGGAGCAGAGGAGGCAAGGGGTAGGGACGGTTGCAGAGCTCAGGGACGTGATGGTGACCAGTCATGCTGGGCACTGCAGGGGCTCTGGCTTCTGCTGTGAGGGATAGGGAGCTGGGGAGACTCCCGGTGTCTGGTTTCATTTCCATATTGCTGAGCACCTGCTGCATGCTCTCTCCTGCTCAGAGCCAGCACCTGGAGAGGCTGTGTTCTGGTTGGACTGGGGGAGAATGCATTCTCTGCAGAAGAGACAACCAGGTGCTGAGGTCTGAAGTCATAACCAGGCCTGGGGCACTCAGACGAGGACTGGTGGCCAGGCCAGAGGAGCAGAGCTCAGGGTGTGCACAGAACTGAACCTTGAACAGTGACATTGAACCTTTCAGCCCACTGGCAGTGGGGCTGCCCAGGCAGCCAGTGGCATGGTCAGATCTGAGATCTGCCGAGGTGGAGCTGTCCGTCTGTAACTTCCCTTTGGCAGTCCCAACACCAGCCTCGCTGCACCCTCCTTTTGGCTCCCTGGGGTTCTCCAGCCCTAAGGGTGGTAGCGGCATCCTGCAAGCAGCAACCTCTGAGTTTCTGCAACATCCAGTTTTGCTCCCTGAGCCTTGTGAAAGCTGCACAACCAGTCCCTAACGTGTATCCCCTCTGTTTGAAAAAGCTAGTGTGGTTTCTGTTTCCTTACTGGACTCTGACTGGTGTAGTACTTGGTATCGAGAAGAGTCCCTGGCCAGGTACAGTGGCTCACGCCTGTAATCCCAATACTTTGGGAGGCTGAGGCAGGAAGAACACTTGAGTCCAGGAGTTCAAGACCAGCCTGGGCAACATGGTGAGACACTGTATCTACAAAAAAAAAAAAATTTTAATTAGCCACATGTGGTGGCAAAAGAAAAGTCCCATGAAACGTAAGTACGAAGGTGAGACTCTGGGACTGATTTGATTCTGACCTCGGTCAGGAATGCAGCGCTGAGCTTCTTGCCAACAGAATATGAGACACTAGGAAGCCACAGCGTGCAGTTGCATCGCGTTTGACCCTCACCTGTGGTTATTTGACATGAAGTGTCGACTGAAGCCAGCACCTTGGGAGACACGGTGGCCACTGCACTGAGCAGGTGGTAGCAGCAATGGCGACCATGTGGACTGTGGGGTGGGTTGGCTGCTTTTGACAGTGCTAGAGAACTTATAGAAATACGACAAGCCCAGGGCTTTAAATCCTTAGCTCAAGACACAGAAACTTCTGTAGTGTAGTGGTTAAAAAAAAAAAAAGCTGGGCGCGGTGGCTCAAGCCTGTAATCCCAGCACTTTGGGAGGCTGAGGTGGGTGGACCGCGAGGTCAAGAGATCGAGACCATCCTGGTCAACATGGTGAAACCCCATCTCTACTAAAAATACAAAAATTAGCTGGGCATGGTGGTGTGCACCTGTAATCCCAGCTACTCAGGAGGCTGAGGCAGGAGAATTGCCTGAACCCAGGAGGCGGAGGTTGTGGTGAGCCGAGATCGCGCCATTGCACTCCAGCCTGGGTAACAAGAGCGAAACTCTGTCTCAAAAAATAAAAATAAAAAGACACACAGGCCCAGAGAGCTTCCAGGTTAGCGCTAAAGGAATTTCTGACTTCTTGAAGCAAGGGCAAATGCAGCTGAAGCAGACACAGAACTTAATTGCATGCATTGCAGAATTACAGCCTGCACTGAATTCACAGATCTGCTAAGTGACATCTGTGAGATTTAGGACAAGCAGGGAGACCTGGGGCGTGGAATGGCATTGAGTGCATGCAGAGGAAGCTAAGAATTGTGTCGCTCTTGTACCAGAAGCTGAGCCAGCTTGCTCCAGTCAAGACAACACAGCTGAGTCAGCATCAGCATGACCTGATACCCCACCGTCATTCTCTAGGACCCGTCTGTCTTTTGCAAAGGCCAGTCAAGTACAATGGGGGTGTCGTCAGACTTGCCACCCCTGCATCTTTCAGGTCCTCTGACCTCCTAGCCCCTGGCCGGAGACAGAAACCCGTTTACAACCTCTGTTCTCGCTCACAGCTCACAAGGGAGGAGGGGTGGGGACTCACACCCTGCCCTTGTTCCCCACTGGAGCCCCAGATCTCCATTTCGCACAGTTCTCAGAGGAGGCCAGCACACCTGTTAGAGACGCCAGTCCATGCCCATCTCTGCAAGGACGATCCTCTACCAGAAGTAGAGCTTGCTGCCTCCACCCTCGGGATCCTTCTCTGGGGTCAACAGCCCACCGCACATGTCCCCAGCAGATCTGAGGAGAAAACGAGGGGCATGCAATGGCATAACCCACCCTTCTCTGCACCCTCAGTTCTCAGGACAGCGCAGAGCACACAGGTGTGGACTGGAGGACATCTCTGACTCTGCTTCCCAAGCCAGGACCACCAAACTCCCACGTGTCACTATCATTTTCCCACAGCCCCAGGCCCTCTCAGACACCAACCCCCTATCTGTCCCAATGCTGGCTCAGCTGGGGTTGTGAGAGGGAGGCACACCCAGCCCCCAGCCCAGCCCCTACTCACCTGGAGTCCCGGCTCAGCTGAGTCCCGCTGCAGCCCCTCCACCAGGGCGGTGGCCTCCTCAGGGCTGCCGGGCCACTGCTCCTGCGGTAGGCCTGGATCTCCAGAACCAGTGTGCCCAGTAACTGCTCTAGCACCAAGAGCTCCAGCATCTGCTCCTTGGAGCATGCCTCGGGCGTCAGCCACTGGCACACAGCTCACGGTTCCTCACTGCCCTGCTGCCTCCTCGTAGCAGAACCCCCAGAAGCTCTGGTCAGGGGTCTTAGAGCTGGGCTCACCCACCATCAGTGCGAGTAGACTCTGGAGGTCCTGGGGGGCCAGGGCTGAGGCCTTACGCATCTAGCAGCCATCCTGCCCCTTCACTGGGAGGGAAAGGCAGCTGCTTGGCCCAAAGTACTTTCTCCAGAGCTGGAAACACAAAGGTGAGGCTGTGAGCACAGCAAGGCCATGAAGGTCCCCTCCTTGGGACCAACTGAGACTGAGTAAAAATGTAAGAATGGGGGTGTCAGCGCTTCAGGCCCCCAGTGTCAGCATCTTTGCCCACCTGGGTATCCAGGTGCCTGAGGGACACACTGAGGTGCCATGGCTGCTTGTACATCCCTGTGCCTCTCCCTGCTTTTCCTGAGGGTCCCTGCCCTGCCTTGTCTCCCCACATCCCACACACAGACCACCTAAGGCAGAGCTTGAAAACAGGACACCCATAGTCAGACCAGCAGATGGGTCCTGTTTGACTGTCCCCTCCGGGAAGTGTTTTAAAATTTTAAGTTGGCTGCCAATGTTAACACTTAATCAGATGCTGGTGGGAATATAAAATGGTGTAGCCTATGTGGAAACAGCAATTCCACTCAGAGAGAAATGAAAATATGTCCACAGAAAACCTTGTACCTGGATATCATGGCAACCTTATTTATAATAGCCAAAAAGGGGAAACAAGGCAAAATGCCCATCAGCTGATGGACGGACAAAATAAAACATGATCCATCTCTCCATACGGTGGAATATAATTCAGCCATGAAAAGGAATGCCCACCCCGGTCAACATGGTGAAACCCCATCTCTTCTAAAAATACAAAAAAATTAGCCAGGCGTAGTGGTTTGTGCCTGTAGTCCCAGCTAGTTGGAAGGCTGAGACACAAAAATCACTTGAACCCAGGGAGCAGAGGTTGCAGTGGGCTGACATCGTGCCGCTGCACTGCAGCCTGGGTGACAGAGTGAGACTCCATCTCAAAAAAATAATAATAAAGTACAAGAAGGTGGAAGAGTCTTGAAAATATTGTAAGTGTAAAAAGAAAACAAAAAAAATGTTACGTGAAAATTCAGACACAAAAGACTTCATATAATGTGATTCCATTTATATGAAATGTCCAGAACAGAGAAGTCCATGAGACAGAATCGGTTAGTGGTTGCCAGGATCTACATGGAAAAGAGAAAGGGGAGATACGGTTTCCTTGGGAGTGATGGAAATATTCTGGGATTAGTGGTGATGACTGCACAACTCTGAATATACTAAAAACCACTGAATTGTACACTTTACAAGGATAAATTTTGTGGCATTTAAATGATGTTTTTTATTTTATTTTATTATATATATATTTTAAGAGACGGGGTCTGGCTATGTTGCCCAGGCTGGAGTGCAGTGGCTTTTCACAGGCTTGATCCCACTACTGATCAGCACAGGAGTTTTGACCTGCTCCATTTCTGACCTGGGCCGGTTCACCCCTCCTTAGACAACCTGCTGGTCCCCTGCTCCCGGGAGGTCACCATATTGATGCCGAACTTAGTGCGGACACCCGATCGGCATAGCACACTACAGCCCAGAACTCCTGGGCTCAAGCGGTCCTCCCACCTCAGCCTCCCGAGTAGCTGAGACTGCAGGCACATGCCACCGCACCTGGCTAAATTATGTTTTGTTTTTTTTTTTAAGTTACCAACCAGTCTCAAAAGCATAAGAACTGTATGATTCTATTTACGCAACATTCTTTTTATTTTCTTTTTGAGACAGGGTCGTCTGTCACCAGGCTGGAGTGCAGTGGTGTGATCTCATCTCCCAGGTGAAAGCCATGTTACCGCCACAGCCTCCCAAGGAGTTGGGACACCAAGTACGTGCCACCATAAGCGGCTAATTTTTATTTTTATTTTTTATTTTATTTTATTTTTTTTGAGACTGAGTTTCGCTGTTGTTACCCAGACTGGAGTGCAATGGCACAATCTCAGCTCACCGCAACCTCTGCCTTCTGGGTACAAGCAATTCTCCAGCCTCAGCCTCCCAAGTAGCTGGGACTACAGGCGCACACCACCATGCCCAGCTAATTTTTGTATTTTTAGTAGAGATGGGGTTTCACCTTGTTGACCAGGATGGTCTCAGTCTTTTGACCATAATCCCAAAGTGCTGGGATTATAGGCATGAGCCACCGCGCCCGGCCTATTTTTATTTTTTGAGACAGAATTTTGCTCTTACCCCAGGCTGCAGTGAAATGGCACAATCTTGGCTCACTGCAACCTCTGCCCCCCAGGTTCAAGTGATTCTGCTGCCTTCAGCCTCCCGAGTAGCTGGGGATGACAGGCGTGCACCACCGTGCCCAGCTGATTTTTTGTATTTTAGTAGAGAGGGGGTTTCACCATGTTGGCCAGGATGGTCTCAATCTCCTGACCTCATGATCCGCCTGCCTTGGCCCCCCAAAGTGCTGAGCCAACATTATGCCACAGCACTACAGTCTGGGCAACAAAGTGAGACTCCGTCTTAAAAATAAATAAATAAATCTTTGGGGCATCGCGGGGGTGCCCAGCGCCGCGCCCGGGCCACCCGGACCTCCAGAAAAAATAAATAAATAAATAAATAATAATAAAAAAGTCGTCCGATTTCAATGAAAATCCGTTATTTTTGTATTGAAGAATAAGAAATCCGGACCCCCCAGGGGCCCACGTTTCTCAAGGCGGACCCAGGCAAGGCTGCCCCTCCATCCAGGGCCTGTGCTGTGCGACCCCAACCTGCCAGCCCCCAGCCCCCAGCACCGGCTAACAGGGCTGCCGTCCTGGGTCCGCCCTCGTCGTGGGGTAGCATGTGAGCCGCGGAAGGTCCTTGGTGTCTGCCTCGCTGCTCCAGCCTCCCCGCGGTCCTCACATCCACGCTGCGTGCCCTCTCTGAGCCTGGACGCCGCCTCCTCACCGCCAGACGGTCAGAGCCACCTCCCGCGTCAGTCCCGGCGGCCACGCGCCCAACAACGGGCACTCGTCTGACGGGTCACGGGTGCCTATTTGTGTCCTCCCCACCACCAAGGCCCAGGCTGGACCAATACAGGGTGGGTAAAGGGGAGGAAACGGCGGCCAGGTGGCGCGAGGCCTGTGCGGGCAGCTCCCCAGGCTCGGAGGTGAGGCCCCCCGCAGCCTGCGGAGCTCAGGAACTCCGCGGGGCGTGGGCTGATGAATGAATGAATGAATGTGGGAAGAAATGATGGCGCGGCCCGGGGCACGAAGGCGAAACCACAAGTCTGGAGGAGTGATGAGTGAATGAGTGACGGGCCGGGCGCGGTGACTCAGGCCTGTGATCCCAGCACTTTGGGAGGCCGAGGCGGGTGGATCACGAGGTCAAGAGATCGAGACCATCCTGGTCAACATGGTGAAACCCCGTCTCTACTAAAAATACAAAAAATTAGCTGGGCATGGTGGCGCGTGCCTGTAATCCCAGCTACTCAGGCTGAGGCAGGAGAATTGCCTGAACCCAGGAGGCGGAGGTTGCGGTGAGCCGAGATGGCGCCATTGCACTCCAGCCTGGGTAACAAGAGCAAAACTCCGTCTCAAAAAAAAAAAAAACTACAAAGATTAACCAGGTATGGTGGCTTGCGCCTGTAATCTCGGCTACTCGGGAGGCTGAGGTAGGAGAATCGCTTGAACCTGAGAGGCAGAAGTTGCAATGAGCGGAGACAGTGCCACTCCACACTCTGGCCTAGGCAACAGAGCAAGACTCCATCTCAGAAAAAAAAAAAAAAAAAAAAATAGACCAGGTGCTGTAAGCTAAAATAAATTAAATAAATAGCTAGAGAGAGGATCTCACTATATGGCCCAAGCTGGTCTTGAACTCCTCGGCTTAAGTGATCCTCCTGCCTTGGCATCCCAAAATGCTAGGATTACAGGCATGAGCCACCATCCCCGGCCTCCATGAGCTTTTTGATGCCAATTTTTCGAGTTTGCACTGGGAAGCCCCCACCCCAGCCCAGGTGGTTTGGGCAGTCCTTTCCTTGATCCTCAAATAACCGGTAACATCTTACTCTTTCTCTAAGTTTAAATATTTAACTTATGTTCATTTTATCTCATTTGCATGAGAGTCGATTTTAGCTTAAAAATTTTTCTTGGAATAGTCTCAAAGAACAAGAAAAGATACATAAATAATAAAAAAAAATTTTTTTCTTTTTGAGGAGGAGTCTTGCTCTGTTGCCCAGGCTGGCGTGCAGTGGCGTGATCTCGGCTCACTGCAACCTCCACCTCCCGGTTTCAAGCAATTCTCCTGCCTCAGCTTCCCAAGTAGCTGGGATTACAGGCGCTTACCACCACGCCCAGCTAATTTTTGTATTTTTTTTTTAGTAGAGACAAGGTTTCACCAGGCTGGTCTCGATCTCCTGACCTCGTGATACAGCCGCCTCGGCCTCCCAAAGTGTTGGGATTACAGGCGTGAGCCGCCGTGCCGAGCCCAGCTCAAAAAATTTTTTATCAGCCTGGGCAACATGGTGAAACCTCATCTCTACAGAAAAATACAAAAATTAGCCAGATGTGGCGGTGCATGCCAGCCAGCTGCTCATGGAACTGAGGCCCTTGGAAACCGCGGTGAAGGCTCTGGCTTAGAACTCATTCTTGCTCCTGCCCCTGCTGCCTCTGACAGATGCTGATGCTTTCTCATGTGTCCTTCCTCAGGGGACACACCTCCTGTTTCTAGGATGTATGAGCATAATGAATTTTGTTTTCCTGAGCTTGTCCTGTGTCTCCTCTTCTGGTCACACCTGACAGAGCAGCACATAAAAGCCACAGAACGCCAGGAGAGCTGCTGCTTGGGGAATCCTGCAGGAAGAGTCCTGAGGGATGTGGTGGGGGGAAGGCAAGGACGGCTCTCCCTCTCCTGGAGGCTGGGGAGGGCTTCAAGGAGACTACAAGGTGGGAGGAACGTTGGGCAGGGCCTGCCTCATCAGGATGCTTTCCCCAGAAAAGAAGGATTTAAGCCACTGGTGGGTGAGTCCTGGATTAACCAAGACCTGGGCCTTCTGGGGGCTGTGGAGGACTGAGGACATTATGAGGTGAGTTTCTCCCTGGGTGGATTCCCCAGGGGCTCCGAGGCTGGTTTCAGGCCCTGCCCTTTGGCTGCCCCACTGGAAGCTCTGAGCATCCACCCCTCAGAGGTGCTTTTCCTGGTCTGACCTTGGCAAGGGCAGATAAAGAGGTACCCCAGGGAGGGTCACCAATGTCTGGGGCGTAAACAGCGCCCATCTGCACAGTACCATTAGGGCCACAGAGTGTGGTAAATGTCAATGGCCGGCTCAGGTGGTCCCCAGTGTGGCTGCGGGGACCATCTAGGAATCTTCTGCCTCGGGGTCCCAGGCCACACTTGGGGAACTCTATTGGAAGCAACAAGGCCCAGGCCCTGAGGGCCCAGCTCTGTCCTCTCCCGGGCTCTGGTTTAGCCATGTGCAAGCCCTCCCAGCTGGTGTGAGGAGGAAATGCACGCCAAAGGGCAATGTCCTGACACAGGTCTGTCCCTAGACAGTGTTCCCGGTCAGCCTCTGGAGTGGGGAGCCTTGGGTCTGTCTGGAGCCAGTGTGGATGAAATGTAGGAAGAAATTGGAATCACAGCCATGGACAGCCACTCATATAGCAGGGAAGAGGTGGACTCCCACCTCTGTGGTGCTGGGGGCATCATGCCAACAACTCTGGCACCCACTTTACTTCCACTCACACCGCGGAGCCTTGGGGAGATGCGACTCAGCCTGGAGTGCCTCAGGGGAAAATAAGGAGACCCCGCTAGTTAATCAAACCAGGGCAAGCTCGCCAGGGCATCACACTCCACCTAAGGGAACCCCTTCTGCAACGACTCCTGAGCTGCCAGGGCCGGGACAGGCAGAAGCCTGCCGCGAGGTTTCACCTCTGGAGGGTCAGGAGCTGTGCCAGGCCGGCTACGGCAAAGGGTGTGCAAACACCCTGAGGTCCCAAGGCTCCTGAATCCGCCTAAGGGGCAATAAGAGGTCCTAGGTTCGAATCCTGCCTCCGGAGAGTCATTTTTCCCTGTTTCCTCACATACCAGAGAGCCCAGTAACACGCACCGTATCTCTGCGGAGAAAAAGACCCCAGAGATCGTGGACACAGTGCCTGGGCCACATAGCGCCCCGTAGAGATTTTTTTTTGAGACGGAGTTTCGCTGTTGTTACCCAGACTGGAGTGCAATGGCAGGATCTCGGCTCACCGCAACCTCCGCCTCCTGGGTTCAAGCAATTCTCCTGCCTCAGCCTCCCGAGTAGCTGGGACTACAGGCACGCACCACCACGCCCAGCTAATTTTTGTATTTTTAGTAGGGACGGGGTTCACCATGTTGACCAGGATGGTCTCGATCTCTTGACCTCGTGATCCACCCGCCTCGGCCTCCCAAAATGCTGGGATTGATTATAGGCGTGAGCCACCGCGCTCGGCCAGAGATCGTGGACACAGTGCCTGGGCCACATAGCGCCCCGTAGAGATTATTACTGCTTTTGCCTGCAACTGGATGCTGCGTGCCCAGTTAGAAAAGGTTAAATAAAATTCTAGGGGCCGGGCGCGGTGGCTCAAGCCTGTAATCCCAGCACTTTGGGAGGCCGAGGCGGGTGGATCACGAGGTCAAGAGATCGAGACCATCCTGGTCAACATGGTGAAACCCCGTCTCTACTAAAAATGCAAAAAATTAGCTGGGCGTGGTGGTGCATGCCTGTAATCCCAGCTACTCAGGAGGCTGAGGCAGGAGAATTGCCTGAACCCAGGAGGCGGAGGTTGTGGTGAGCCGAGATCCTGCCATTGCACTCCAGCCTGGGAAACAAGGGCGAAACTCCGTCTCAAAAAAAAAAAAAAAAAACTCTAACAGTGGAAGCCTGTGGACACCATGCGTACAAAGCCTAAGTTTAATCAAGGTTACAAACGTTTGTGGGTTTTCCGGGACAACGGCCTCTCCTGGACGCAGGGTTCGCTTTGGCGACGCGTCGACTCTCCACCCCTGGCGGTCAAGGCGCCGCGCGGCCGGTGTCCCGCTTCTGGTGCTGGCTGAGGTTGGAGCGCTGGCTGAAGGCGCGGCCGCACTCCCCGCACGCGTAGGGCCGCTCGCCCGTGTGGGTGCGCAGGTGGCGCACCAGGGTGCCGTTGCGCACGGAGGCCTTGCCACAGTCGCGGCAGACGTAGGGCTTCTCGCCCGAGTGCAGGCGCAGCTCGGAGCAGCCGCGGAAGGTCTTGCCGCAGTCGGGGCACGCGTAGGGCTTCTCGCCGGTGTGCACGCGCCGGTGCTGCCCCAGGCCCGAGCGGCCCTCGAGGGCCTTTTCGCACGGTGGGCACGCGAAGGGCTTGGCGCTACTGTGCGTGCGCCGGTGCCGGCTCAGGTTCGAGCGCTGGTTGAAGGCCTTGCCGCACTCGGGGCACGCGTAGGGCTTCTCGCCGGTGTGCACGCGCCGGTGCTCCACGAGGTGAGAGAACAGGCCGGAGGCCTTCGCGCACTCCACACACTCGTACGGCTTCTTCCCGGCTCCCGACACCCGTCGGGGACTCCGCTGGCCACAGTCCCCCAAGGGCGGGCACTGCAGCCGGAGGGCACGCCGGACCGGGACGGGGCGGCGGCGGTGGTGGTGGCGGTACAGGCCGGAGGTGCGCACGAACGCCTTGCCGCACTCGTCGCAAGCGTACAGTCGCTGGGCCGCGGGTTCGGGAACACCCGGGCAAGGTCGCGAGGTTTGGTCGCACTCAGGACACGCTGGGGGGCCTTTGCCCGGCTGCTGCTGGTTGGGGCGAAAGCGCTTCCCGCAACGGGCACACAGACTGGGCTCCTCCGTCGCCTGCAGCCGCCCTTGGGGGATCCGCGGGGCCCTCCAAGCAAAGGCCTCGCCGCACGCGCAAGCCCGGGGCTGCTCCACCGAGGGGCTTCTTCCGCGGGAGGTCGGCGTTGGGGTCCGCGGGTAGGTCGGAGCGCCAGTCCCCTGTTGGCACGGCCAACAGTCCGTGTGGACCTCACACGGTTGAGTCCGGGGGTGGTTCCGGAGCCACTCTGGACAAGGGTCACACACGGGGGCCTTCTCCCCAGCGGGCGCCCCGCGATGCAGGGCCAGGCAGGAGTTCCTGCTGCAGTCCCTGGCGGGCGCCGGGCTTTCACAGGGGCCCTCCCCAGCCAGCAACCCCTCGGGGGTAACTAAGTCAGGGTCCTCAGAATATTCTTTTGAGTGGGGCGGCTCCCTGCTAGGTCTTCTTCGAGGGGCCTCAGCTCCTCGGGCCTCTTCTCCCGGGTCCCGGAGACACCTCGGGCATCAGCCTTGGGGATTCCTCCCTGCCCAGCCTTGTGGGCCGGACCGTCCATCCTGGGGTTGGCCCCTGGCGCAGTGTCCTGGCTGTAGGATCTGGAAAGCAGAGGAGAAATGGAGGTTGGCAGTTCCCAGGAGAAGAACTGGGACAAAGAGCGACCACCCCACAGCTGGCACCTACTGGGAGGTCCCCAGCTCTCTGCAGACTCGAAAGGGGAAACGGAGTGATATAGTCAGGGCCTCCTGTCCCTCTTCAAATTGTCAACACCGAGATCCCAGAGAACAGCTTCCCAGGCTCTCCCTGCCCACATCACTGCTCCTCCTCCACACTAGATCCTAAAATATTGTGCCCCTGGCTAAGGCCCTCCCTGGTCCCCCTTCCCCAAGCAACAGGGACTCCAGGTCCTCCTGGCTCCATTCACTGCCATTGTCCAACTCTTTTGGGAGGTGTGAGGTGGGACTCACCTGACAGCTGACAGCCTGGCCAGGAGATCCTCACGGCAGAGACCAATGCTGGGCTGCCTCTCCCCTCTTCAACCAGCTAACCGTGGTCGTCTCAAGCCTGGCAGCCTCATCTACAAAATGGGTATGATAGTCGTAAGTGTAAACAGCCGAGCAGGGAGACAGGCAGCCCAGATCATTCCAGCAAGTGTGGACATGAGCAAGGCCTGGTGCCTGCTGTTACTGTTTTAAAATTCTGCCTCGGCTATATTAGTTACCTACTGCTGCTTAAACAAACTGCCGTCACCACAGTGGCTTGAGACAATGCAAACTGGTCATCTCACGGTTCTGGGGGTCGGAAGTCCTAAACGAAGGTTTCAGTAGCGTGGGTTCCTCCTGGAGGCTCTTGGGGAGGACGTTTGCTTACCTTTTCCAGCTTCCAGATGCCACCTACTTTCCTTTCTTCCATCTTCAAGCCAGCAGTGAGATATCTTCGTCTCTCACTTTCTGGGCTTGCCGTCAAATCTCCTTATTCTCCTCATAGGACGTGGATCCTTCTGCCTCTTGTGATCACACTAGGGCAAGCAGACATAATCCAGGAATCCCCCCATCTGGGGGTCCATAACCTCATCACACAGTTCTTTTGCCTTGTGAAGCAACATACTCACAGGTTCTAGGGACCAGGTCATGCACATCTTTTAGGAGGACATTATTCTTTTTTTTTTTTTTTGGAGACAGAGTTTTGCTCTTGTTACCCAGGCTGGAGTGCAATGGCGCGACCTCCGCCTCCTGGGTTCAGGCAATCCTCCTGCCTCAGCCTCCCGAGTAGCTGGGATTACAGGCATGCGCCACCATGCCCAGCTAATTTTTTTTTGTATTTTTAGTAGACATGGGGTTTCACCATGTTGACCGGGATGGTCTCAATCTCTTGACCTCATGATCCACCCACCTCGGCCTCCCAAAGTGCTGGGATTACAGGTGTGAGCCACCACACCCGGCCAGGAGGCCATTATTCTGCCTACAACAGTTGACTTTGCCCAGGTCTTCACACCTTACAGGGAAAACACAGTACATGCATCAAGATGCCATTTAGGTGAAACACACGTTTAGCCTGGAGTTAGGAAGGATACACGCTTAGCTCAGACCACTCTCACCTGGGGAGGGGCTCACTTGGCTGGGCTCGGTGGTGATTTGCATAGGGAGGACTCCAATCTTTGGGCACTATGCATGGAGGGGTTGGGCAGAGGAGAAGGCCCACCTGGTGGGCAGACTGGTTACTTACAGGGAAATCGAACAAGTAGGGGAGAAGAATGAAGCTTATGAGAGCAAAGTTTTTCACTGTTGGAGAAAGAAGTGACAAAAGGGGAAAGGAAAGGCTACATCAAACCCTGCAGCGCAAACTAGAGACACTGTGAGTTTCTAATCTGTAGTCTGCACTGACAGGAGATACACACACGTGCATATGTAAATATTTGTCTCCTAACCTAGCAGCTGAATGGCTGAAAATAGAGGAGGAGAAAGCAGAGGACTTGCTTCCTGATCAGGAAACCCCTAACTCAACGACAGTTACTGAGAATCTGAGAACTGACTTACAAAATGCCCCATGGATAAGAAAGGGAATTTTCAGCCGGGCGCGGTGGCTCATGCCTATAATCCCAGCACTTTGGGAGGCTGAGGTGGGTGGATCACGAGGTCAAGAGATCGAGACCATCCTGGTCAACAAGGTGAAACCCTGTCTCTACTAAAAATACAAAAATTAGCTGGGCATGGTGGCACATGCCTGTAATCCCAGCTACTCGGGAGGCTGAGGCAGGAGAATTGCTTGAATCCAGGAGTTGAAGGTGGCAGTGAGCTGAGATTATGCCATTGCACTTCAGCCTGGACAACAGAGTGAGACTGCATCTCGGAAAAAAAAAAAAAAATTAACCAGGCATGGTGGTGCATGCCTGTAGTCCCAGCTATTCAGAAGGCTGAAGAAGGAGAATCACTTGAACCTGTGAGGTAGAGGTTGCAGTGAGTCAGAATTGGGCCACTGCACTCCAGCCTGGGTGACAGAGCGAGACTCTTGTCTTAAAAAAAACAGGCGGCGGGGGTGGAATTTTCCTCACTGTATTGGGATGTGAGGTCTCTCAGCCTCACACTACACAATCCTCCTGTCCCCTCCCTAGAGCTCATTGTTTCCAGAACAAAGATGGATCTGTCCAGCACAGCCTTTATGAATCTCGGTGGCTAACATCACATTCAGAGCACGAGATGGACATGCTTGTGGCACCCTTGTAAATCACTGCTTCACTGAGCACAGGAGCACAGAATCTTCTCCTTTTGTTCTGTGTTCTTTTTTCTGTGGAAGGTAGATGTCCCTTTATTTATTTTTAATATTAGTTAATTTATGTATTTATTTAGAGATGGAGTCTTTCTCTGTCGCCCAGACTGGAGTGCAGTGGCGAGATCTCAGCTTACTACAACCTCTGCCTGCCAGGTTCAAGCAATTCTGCTGCCTCAGCCTCCCGAGTAGCTGGGACTACAGGTGTGTGCTATTCATGTCTGGCTAATTTTTTTGTATTTTTAGTAGAGACAGGGTTTCACCATGCTGGCCAGGCTGGCCTCAAACTCCTGACCTTGTGATCCATCCACCTTGACCTCCCAAAGTGCTGGGATTACAGGCGTGAGCCACCATGCCCGGTCAGATATCCCTTTTTAAATTTTTTATTTTGTATTTTTATTTATTTGTTTATTTGAGACAGAGTTTCACTCTGGTGGCCCAGGCTGGACTGCAGTGGCATGATCTCAGCTCACTGCATTGTCCACCTCCCGGGTTCAAGCAATTCTCCTGCCTAAACCTCTCGAGTAGCTGGCATTATAGGCACCCGCCACCACACCCAGCTAAGTTTTGTATTTTTTTTTCAATAGAGATGGAGTTTTACCATGTTGCCAGGCTGGTCTCGAAATCTTGACCTCAGGTGATCCACCCGCCTTGGCCTCCCAAAGTGCTGGGATTACAGGTGTGAACCACCATGCCCAGCTGATATCCCTTTATTAAATGTCTCAGAAATCTAAGTATTTAGTGAGATGTCCTTGACCTGATGTCACTTTTTCTGTTTTGCAAATTTCTTTTTTTCTTTTTTTTTTTTGAGACAGAGTCTTGCTCTGTCACCAGGCGCCAGGCTGGAGTGCAGTGGCGTGATCTTGGCTCACTGCAACCTCTGCCTCCCGGGTTCAAGCAATTCTCTTGCAAGTCCCAAGTAGCTGGGACTACAGGTGGGTGCCACCATGTCCAGCTAATTTTTTTTGTAGTTTTAGTAGAGACGGGGTTTCATCATGTTGGCCAGGATGGTCTCGATCTCTTGACCTGGTGATCTGCCCACCTCGGCCTCCCAGTGTGCAGGGATTATAGGCCTGAGCCACTGTGCCTGGCAGGTTTGCAAATTTCGAAGGCAGTTGCCCTGGGCCACCTAGTGGCCTGAAATAACTTAACCCGAGTTAAGTTCATTTAATTCGGGAAGCATTTAACCAAGCCTACACATGTCGACTTTTCAGCCGAGGGCACTTCAGAGCGACTGGCTCCAGTTCTTTGAAGGAAGGAAGCGATGACCAGTTGTCCCTGGTGGATTATTTCGTCCTTGGACGTCATGGCCACATGGCAGAAACGCACTGATGGTCAGTACTCTGGGGACGAATGTTTTTGAGTGGATATTTAACATGCCAAAACCGGTTAAAAGATGCAGAGTTAGACAAGTTCTGCAGGTCTTGAAGGGCTCTGAAGCAGCGTTGGTTCCTGTTCTGCTCTACGGGAGGCTCCTGGCGTGGGCTGCAGAGCACACAGGCCCAGTGCCAAGGGTTCAGCTAGTACTGGTTCCGGGCATTTGCTAATAAACCAGGGTGACACCAAGGACAAGGAGACTCTGTTGTGATGTGGGGGTTTCTCAGCCTCACTTGTCACATGTGACAACTGCACAACCCTCCTGTCCCCTCCAGGCCTGTGTGAGACAGGGAAGGTGAGGCTGCCCTTCCCCGTCTGCACCTTAAAGCCACTCAGGGTCTGGATTTTCCTGAAACTTCTGGAGCTGCATACAGGCTCACAAAGGCACTGATCCTTCCTCAATCTCTGTCCCTCAAGAGTGGCCCTAATCAGGACTAATTTATAGAAAAATCCATCACCTTTCCCCCACTGTGGGCTCTGCCGCTTCGTGCCTTGGTCTCTCCGCCTATCAAATTAGCCAGCTGGAGCTTTGAACTCAAGGAGGTTCGCTTGGAATTAAGGCACTTCTCTGAGTATGAGGACGGCTGGGTGGTGCTGAACACCAGCAGGCCTTGCCGCATGGTCTGGACCGTGCACGGGGCTCCTAGAGTGGCCTGTCACCTCCCAAGCCGGTGGAAGTCTGTGAGAGAGAATGGGCACTCAGTTACAAGCACCTCCTTCCCAAACCTTGTGCATCTGAGTCTGAGCCTTCCCACCTGGCTGGTGGGGATACAGATAGTGCAGCTGCCATGGAAACCTCCAGTTCCACAGAAAGGTACAGATGGAGTTACCACACCCCCAGCAACTCCACCCAAAAGAAATGGACAGAGGCACACAAGCAAACACTGGCTCACAGATGTTCACAGTAGCCAAAATGGGGAAACAAGCCAAGTCTATGAAACGAAAAAGGCATAAATAAAATGTGGTGTATCCACAGAATCGGATATTATTCAGCCATAAAAAAGGGATGAGTACTGGCTCAAGCCTGTAATCCCAGCACTTTGGGAGGCCGAGGCGGGTGGATCACGAGGTCGAGAGATCGAGACCAACCTGGTCAACATGGTGAAACCCCGTCTCTACTAAAATACAAAAAATTAGCTGGGCATGGTGGCGCGTGCCTGTAATCCCGGCTACTCAGGAGGCTGAGGCAGGAGAATTGCCTGAACCCAGGAGGCGGAGGTTGCGGTGAGCCGAGATCGCGCCATTGCACCCCAGCCTGGGTAACAAGAGCGAAACTCCATCTCAAAAAAAAAAAAAAAAAAGGGATGAGTACTAGCACATACTGCAACATGGATGGACTTTAGAAAACATGTTAAGTGAAAGAAGTGAGTCACAAAAGACCACATATTGCATAATTCCATTTATATGCTATATCCAGAATAGGCAAATCCATAGGGACAGAAAGTAGATTAGTGGTCGCCAGGGGCTGAGGGGAAAAAGAATGAGGAATAATTGCTTTATGGGTATTGAGTTTTGTTTTGGGTGATTAAAATGTTCTGGAAATTATAGTGGTGATGGTCGCACAACATAGTGAATATATTAAAAACAAAAAAAATACTAAAAGCTGGCCAGGCGCAGTGGCTCACACCTGAAATCCCAGCACTTCGGGAGGCTAACGTGGGTGGATCACTTAACGCCAGAAGTTCAAGACAAGTGCAGCCAACGTGGTGAAACCCCATCTCTGCTAAAAAATACCTGAGTAACTGGGTGTGGTGGTGCATGCCTGTCCTAACTACTCAGGAGACTGAGGCAGAGAGCTGCTTGAACCCGGGAGGAGGAGGTTGCAGTGAGCCAAGATCACACCACCACACTCCAATCTGGGAAACAGAACAAGACTCCTTCCACCCCCACAAAAAATATATATTTATATATATAAAACATAATGTATATATTTAATGAGTATATATTACATATGTATATATTTATATATAATCATGTTTTCTATTTCTGTTAACATTTATATAGAATATAAATATATACGGGGGCTCACGCCTATAATCCCAGCGCTTTGGGAGGCCGAGACGGGTGGATCACGAGGTCAAGAAATCGAGACCATCCTGGTCAACATGGTGAAATCCCGTCTCTACTAAAAATACAAAAATTAGCTGGGCATGGTGGCGCGTGCCTGTAATCCCAGCTACTTGGGAAGCGGAGGCAGGAGAATTGCCTGAACCCAGGAGGTGGAGGTTGTGGTGAGCCGAGATCGCGCCATTGCACTCAGCCTGGGCAATAACAGCAAAACTCCGTCTCAAAAAAAAAAAAAAAAAGAATATAAATATATATTAGATATATACTAAAACCCAACCTGAATTGTAAAATGGTTCATTTGTTACATGATTTTTATCTTGAAGAGAAAAAACAGAATGCACCCATGCCACAGTGCTCCTGCCTCCAGCGTGTCAGGTGTCTGCCCACCCTGCAACATCTGGGATGGCATCTGAGCCCTGGTCACACGCACAGAAGTGCATGGAATGAAGGTGGTTTCTTTTATCTATTTATTTCTTTGTTTAATTTTTTTGACATGGAGTCTCGTTCAGTTGCCCAGGCTGGAGTGCAGTGATACAACCTCGGCCTCCCAGGTTTAAGCGATTCCCCTGCAGCAGCCTGGCGAGTAGCTGGGATTACAGGTGCCTGCCACCACGACTGCTTAATTTTTTTTGTTTTTGAGACAAAGTCTCATGACCTCATGATCCACCTGCCTCGGCCTCCGAAGGTGCTGGGATTACAGGCGTGAGTCACCATGCCTGGCCTGCCTGGCTAATTTCTGTATTTTCAGTGGAGATGGGTTTCACCATGTTGGCCAGGCTGGTCTCCCAGTCCTATTCTCAAGTGATCTATTCACCTCAGCTTCCCATAGGTGCTGGGATTATAGGCCTGAGCCACCGTGCCTGGCTGAAGGTGTTTTCTTTTAAATAATACATTTATATTGAGAAAAACAAGTTATTTTAAATCTCTAGGTAAAAATAAAATAATCTCTCACACATAGCCAAGTCAACTGTGTACCAGATCACCAAGCACAGCTTCCACATCAGAGGCTTAAGCTGTGGGGTAAAAGCATTTTCTTCAAGCAGGTGCTATTAATTCACCCATATCAAAGAGAAAACTTGGCTGGGTGTGGTGGCTCATGCCCATAATGCCAGCACTTTGGGAAGCCAAAATAGTGGATAGCTTGGGCCCAGGAGTTAGAGACCAGCCTGGGCAATATGGTGAAACCCTGTCTCTACAAAAAATAAAAATATGTAATCCCAGCATTTTGGGAGGCCAAGGCGGGTGGATCACTAGGTCAAGAGATTGAGACCATCCTGGTCAACAAGGTGAAACTGCATCTCTACTAAAAACACAAAAATTAGCTGGGCATGGTGGTGCGTGCCTGTAGTCCTAGCTACTCAGGAGGCTGAGACAGCAGAATAGCTTAAAACCAGGAGGCGGAGGTTGCGGTGAGCCGAGATTGCGCCATTGCACTCCAGCCTGGGTAACAACAGCGAAACTCCATCTCAAAAGAAACGGAATATACAGGGCTGGGGGCGGTGGCTCACCTCTGTAATCCCAGCACTTTGGGAGGCCGATGTGGGTGGATCACTAGGTCAAGAGATCGAGACCATCCTGACCAACATGGTGAAACCCCATCTCTACTAAAAATACAAAAATTAGCCAGGCATGGTGGCACGTGCCTGTAGTCCCAGCTTCTCAGGAGGCTGAGGCAGGAGAATAGCTTAAAACCAGGAGGCGGAGGTTGCGGTGAGCCGAGATTGCGCCATTGCACTCCAGCCTGGCGACAGAGCAAGACTCTATCTCAAAACAACACCACCACACACACACAAAAGCAACTGAACATGCTCGCTGGGAGTGATGTTTAGGGCACAGAGCAACTCCTTATGGTGGCACACACCTAAGGGCACTGCTGTCACCAGATGGGAAGCTGTGCCTTGGGAGGGAGGGGACTCAGGGCAGGACACAGGACATGGAGACACAGATTCTGGTCTGTCTGACCATGGAGCTCCGTCCACACCCAGGCTGACCGCCGCGTCCCAGCCACCATCCACAGTATCTGGTGTGTGTCTCTCACAGGTGTAGGCTTCTCCCTCTGGAGAGCATCTGCTGGCTGTGGACCTGGGTATTCAAGGCAGGCCCATTCTGCCCACCTCCCCACACTCTCTCTCAAGCCTCTGTCTCTGAGTACAGCAGGTTTTGCAGCTTTTTTTGGTCTGTCTCTACAAGACCAGGCTGACTGAAGAGCTCTTGGGAAAGCCACCAGAACCCACTGCTAAGGGGGTCAGTCCAGGGTCATTGCCAGGCTGGGATCTGAGGTCCCCACACACAGGAACAGGAACTCCCCAGCCATAAACACTGTTGGGGGTACCAGTGTGGACTCTAGCCCCTTACATGGAGGAGGGAGCATGCCACTATGGATGCTGAGCAGCAGAAGGTCAGGTGCCCTGCTTTTGCAATGTGCCATCCTAGAAGCCCCACAGCCAGGATCCTGACCTCTCTGACACAACTCCAGATCATAGGGATCCAGGTGTCAGGGATGGAGGGACTTGGGCACTTGCCTTGCTATAGCCCAAAGGCTGATGGCTTCATGTCACAGTCTATACAACAGCTGGAGGCATGAGCAGGGATAGGACAAGCACTCAGCATGACTTCCTAGAATTCTAGGGACTTGGGGGCTGAGGATTTCCCAAGATGAAAGACCATACCTGGGGCAGCCTGGTCAAACCAGGACAATTGATCACCATGGAATCAATGGACAGGCCCAAGAATGGATGCATGCATGAGGTCACTCAGGGCCAGGCAGGTTCCACTGAAGGAGGCTGAAATCGGTTGAAAGATATCCCTCACCCTGCAAAACATATGTCCAGCACCCTAACCCCTGGAACTCTCAGAATGTGACCTTATTAGGTCTTTGCAGGCATAATTAAGGATCTTGTGATGAGATCACTCTAAATAACCCGGGTGTGCCCTAACTCCAGTGAGAGGTGTCCTTATGAAGGAGGCAAAGGGAGTTTTGACATGGAGAAGTGGAGGCTGATGTTGGAGTGACACAGCCACACTCCAAGGAATACCTGGAGTCCCCAGAACCTGGAAGAGGCGAGGAAAGTTCCCACCCAGAGCCATCAGAGAGCACAGCACTGTCGACACCTTGATTTCAGACTTCCGGCTTCCAGGACTGTGACAATAAATTTCTGTTGTTTTAAACTGCCCACTTTGTGGTAGTGTGTTGTAGCAGCCTACAGAGACTGGTTTAGCACCCTCGACAGAATGAGTGTGTTGTGCGGGGCTCTCCTGATCCCTAGTAATGGGGAGTCAGATTAGTGTCTGAACTGCTTAGTGTCTGAACAGAGGGTTGGGGAAGCTGGGTTGAACTGAAGAACCAGCAGTCCCCACTTGGCAGGAAGGGGCCTTGAACTCGTGGGAGGTGGGGGCTGTGGGGTGCCTGCTAGCCATGTGCAAAAAGCATCTTTGGATTGGTCCCCAGATGCCCTGCTCCCATGGGTGGCTCCTCTGTTGCCACAAGAACCTGCCTCCCAGCACCAGACTGTGGAAGCTGTGGAGCATAGCTGAGTCTCTTCACCTCCTTGATCTGCTCCCAGGAGGCACTGTCCAACTATCCACTGTACATGGGTGACATTCCAGCCATGGACCTATGATCTGAGGCTGAGCACAGCAAAGACAATGGAGACTCTGGACCCTGAGGCCCCAGGAGCCTGTCCTTAATGGTGCATTACAGCTCTCCCAAGCTGTTCTGACGGTGACCTCCCATCTGCCCCAGGTGAGCATGCTTGCACCTGGGTGCTCACCCAGCGTTTCTAGTTGTCCTCAGGGCTTCTGGTGTTGGGAACAGGATGCAGAGCTACCAATTTAGAGGACTGAGAGGTTAACGTGGTCAAGGTGCAGCCCGGCAGAATTGCAGAGCAGCAGCACACACAGGAAACCTAATGAGGTTCCACATCCTCATGGAGGTTGGACGTGGCACAGTGAGGTCTTATTTGCCCAAGAAAATGTGCAGGGAAGTCGCCTGGCGCGGTGGCTCACACCTGTAATCCCAGCACTTTGGGAGGCCGAGTGGTCTGATCACCTGAGGTTGGGAGTTCGAGACCAGTCTGACCAACATGGAAAAACCCCATCTCTATTAAAAATACAAAATTACCCGGGCGTGGTGATGCATGCCTGTAATCCCAGCTACTCAGGAGGCTGAGGCAGAAGAATCGCTTGAACCCGGGAGGCGGAGGTTGCAGTGAGTCGAGATGGTGCCATCGCACTCTAGCCTGGGCAAGAAGAGCGAAACTCCATCTCAAAAAAAAAAAAAAGAGAGAGAGAGAGATTGAGAGAGAACAGGGAAGTCAACATGAGTGGCTCTGAGGTGTGGAAGACACAGGCTAGTGCCCAGCTCAGAGTGGCTCCATCTCTTTGGGCCACAGACCAACCTCACCCACACTCACAGTCTCAGGGGACACAAACCCTAGCCACTATGTCCAGTTCTTTTTTTTTTTTTTTTTTCAGACGGAGTTTCGCTCTCGTTACCCAGGCTGGAGTGCAATGGCGCGATCTCGGCTCACCACAACCTCCGCCTCCTGGGTTCAGGCAATTCTCCTTCCTCAGCCTCCTGAGTAGCTGGGACTACAGGCGCACGCCACCATGCCCAGCTAATTTTTTGTATTTTTAGTAGAGACGGGGTTTCACCATGTTGACCAGGATGGTCTCGATCTCTTGACCTCGTGATCCACCCGCCTCGGCCTCCCAAAATGCTAGAATTACAGCCGTGAGCCACCGTGCCCGGCCCCAATCTGATTTCTAAGACTTGTGATAAAATTTTTTTTTTTTTTGAGATGGAGTTTTGCTGTATCAGAAACGACTTGCAGTTGGAGGCCTCCCTCGGGTGGGAGAGTTGGGCTGGGAAGCTCCTGGGGAGTTTTGAAGTGTCCTGGTAGGCTCGTTGCGAGTCATACCGATAATACCAGAATCTGGGAGTGGGTCCGAGCATCTGCACATCAAAACTCCTCAGTTGATTCTTTTTTTTTTTGTTTGTTTTTTTCGGTTTGTTTCTTGAGACAGGGTCTCTCACTGTCGTCCAGGCGAATGCAGTGATATCATCATGGGTCACTATACCCTCCACCTCTTGGGCTAAAGCGATCCTCCCACCTCAGCCTCTGGAGTAGCTGGTAACACAGGCTTGTGCCACCACGCCTAATTTTCTTTCTTCTCTCCCTCCAATTCCCCTTCCCCCTCCCCCTCTCTCCCCTTTCCTCTCTCTCTCCTCCTCCCGTCTTCCTTCCACTGTGTCGCCCAGGTTGGTGTCGAACTCCTGTGCTAAAGCAGCCCTCCCGAGTAGCTGAGACTGTAGTGAGTATAGGCGGGAGCCACCATGTCTGAACATATTTATTTATTTATTTTAAGAGATAGGGTCTCCCTATGTTGCCCAGACTGGTCTGGAACTCCTGGGCTAAAGCGATCCTTGTGCCTCAGGCTTGAGCCACTGCCAGGCCCCTAGTCCGGTCCCCAGTTCATTCTAACATGTGTGACCCCATTGGGGAATCACAGCCTCCCCCAGCTCCTTTGGTGTTGCTGACTCTACGGGCCTTCCCAGGTAGAATGAACTGGTCAGGCCTCCTACCCATTTGTCACCCAGCTCTTGCCCCCATCTATTGTGTCTCCTGCCCTCCATAGGGACATCTAATTTCGTTGGCCAGTCCAGCACATATATTGCATGTAACGACCCAGTATGCCCCTTCCTGCCTCTACTGCATCTGCTTCAGGGATGCTGTGACTGTTCCATTCCCTTTCTCCGTCCCATGGGTGTCTGCACATCAAAATCCCTGCCAAGCAGTCTATTTCCCTGTCCAAGCACAAAACTAACCCTAACCCTACCAAGATCACAGCGGGTTGCCTGCCTGGTGGGTCCCCTGGTGGCTCAAGAGTGAGTTATACACGAAGGCCTTGACAGTTGTCAGAGAAAGGACTGCAGCTGCTGGCTCTGTGGGTGTGCAGATGTCTGACAGGTTCAGCCACTTGCCCCAATAGGGACACAAGTAGGATTTCTCACTCCTGTGGATGCACTGCTGCTGGAGGAGCCTTGAGCCCATGTGGAAGAACGTCCCACTCTCAGGCACAGAAAGGGCCTCCCTCTGGAATGAAGTACCTGGTGGTGCCACAGGTCTGGCCACCGTGCAAAGACCTAGTCCCTGCAGGGCTGGCAGGAGTCACTGGGAGCCCTAGAGTGTCATAGGTGTGGGGGACTTGTCTGGAGGGGACTGGCTACGGGGGCTGTGAAAGTCTGTAAGGCTTTCTTCACTTCTACACAAGCCTGTCGTCTAAGTAGACCCTGCAGTGTTCCTGTAGGGGCAGCACCAGAGAAGCATCTTGTGACAATGTTCACACAGGAGGGATTTCAGGAATGAGACTCTGAATCAGGCAAGGACCTGGAGAGGAAGCTCCGCTGGGGCTCCTACCCAAGGGGTCCAACTTTACTAATCCCATAACCTAGACTGGGGTTCATTCTGTGTCTACTGTAGGCCTAGGACCCTGCACCCTGGAGAGTTGTCCTGCTGCCAGCCATCCCTCCACAGAGGTCTCCCTCTTGGCTGTATGCTGTCCTCAGCAAAGGGCCTCTGCTCCATTTCAGGCCTCTCCTGAGGGCCCAGGGCAGCTTGCTGCGAAGCAGCCTCAGGGAATGGAGGCTTCAGCGGGGCATCTGGGCCCCCAACACAGAATTCTGGTTGTAGGATCAGGAAAAACAGAGCAGAAATGGAAGTTAGCAGTTTCCAGGAGGGGAAAAGGTGCTGGGAGCCATGAAAGCCAACCCCAGTGGCTGAAGCATCTTGAATGACTAGGTCAAATTTCCTTAAGAATCTTCTTTTTCGGCCGGGCGCGGTGGCTCAAGCCTGTAATCCCAGCACTTTGGGAGGCCAAGGCGGGTGGATCACGAGGTCAACAGATCGAGACCATATTTGTCAACATGGTGAAACCCCGTCTCTACTAAAATTACAAAAAAATTAGCTGGGCACGGTAGTGCGTGCCTGTAATCCCAGCTGCTCGGGAGGCTGAGGCAGGAGAATTGCCTGAACCCAGGAGGCGGAGATTGCGGTGAGCCGAGATCACGCCATTGCACTCCAGCCTGGGTAACAAGAGCGAAACTCCGTCTCAAAAAAAAAAAAATCTTCTTTTTCTGCCTGGCATCACTATAAGAAAAAATATTTTTATTATTTTTTTCAGACAGAATCTGGCTGTTACCCAGGCTGCAGTGAAGTGACATGATCTCAGCTTACTGCAACCTCTGCCTCCCTGGTTCAAGTGATTCTCCTGCCTCAGCCTCCTGAGTAGCTGGGACTACAGGCACGCGCCACCACACCCAGCTAAGTTTATTTATTTATTTATTTTTTGAGACAGTTTTGCTCTTGTTACCCAGGCTGGAGTGCAATGGCGCGATCTCAGCTCACCGCAACCTCCGCCTCCTGGGTTCAGGCAATTCTCCTGCCTCAGCCTCCTGAGTAGCTGGGATTACAGGCACGCGCCACCATGCCCAGCTAATTTTTTGTATTTTTAGTAGAGACAGGGTTTTACCATGTTGACCAGGATGGTCTCGATCTCTTGACCTCGTGATCCACCCGCCTCGGCCTCCCAAAGTGCTGGGATTACAGGCTTGAGCCACCGCGCCCGGCCCCAGCTAAGTTTTTGTATTTTTAGTAGAGATGGGTTTTCACCATGTCAGTCAGGATGGTCTCTGTCTCCTGACCTCATGAGGTAGAAGGACTGCCTGACCCTGGGAGGCAGCGGTTGCAGTAAATTGAGATGGCACCACTGCACTCCAACCTGGGTGACAAAGTAAGACCCCATCTCAAAAACAAAACAGCCAAATGTTCTATGATTCTGTTACTGTAAAGTGCTCGGGTTAAGCAGATCCCCACAGAAAGTTTCACTAGGATTCACTGCCAGGGGCTGCGGGGAGTGTGGCAAATGGTGGGACGATTCTCTGTGGGGTGATGGTAACATTCAGGAATTAGACTGGTCATGGCTGCACCACTTTATAAATATACTAAAGACAAAGCCACTGGATTGCACACTTGAAAATCATTTTGTGGTACATGACTAGTATCCTAACTTAAAAGTTACAAGCGGCTGGGCGCAGTGGCTCATGCCTGTAACCCCAGCACTTTGGGAGGTCGGGGCAGGCAGATTGCCTGAGGTCAGGAGTTCGAGACCAGCCTGGTCAACATGGTGAAATCCTGTCTCTACTAAAACTACAAAAAAATTAGCTGGACGTGGTAGCATGCAGCTGTAATCCCAGCTACTTGGGAGGCTGAGGCAGGGGAATCGCTTGAACCAGGGGGGTGGAGGTTGCAGTGAGCCGAGATTGTGCCACTGCATTCTAGCCTGGGTGACAGAGCAAGACTCAGTCTCAAGAAAAAAAGTTACAAGAAATAAATAGAACAGTCAGTGAAGGACTCATGGAGAAGGTAGGATTCGAGGCATGACCTGAGGAGTGGAGGGAGTGAGGCATGGAGCTCTCTGGGAGAAGCAGGTTGGGTGAGGGAACAGCAAATGCTAAGGTCCTGAGGAGGCCTCTGTGGCTCCACATGTAGAAAGAGGATGAAGGGTGACAGGGACCTATTTCATGGGCTTAGCAGGCCACTGTGCACACTTTGCCTTTTCTGGTGAGTGACACAAAGGATTCTGAGCCAGGGAGGGATGAAATCTGCTCCCCTGGCTGTCATGGGGAGAATGGACATTTTCCTCTTCCGGACCTGGCTGACCCTCTAAACTTCTGGAGGACTAAGAATTGTCTGAAGCCCTATAGGTGGGCCTGACTCCCAGGCACAAGAAGCTCCTCCCTCAAAACCTCATCTTCCTTGGCTGGACATGGCCAGTTTTGCAGCCAGAAATCCAGATGGACTTGCCTCCAATCCCCAGCCCCACCTAGCCTGGGTCTGGGGGCCAGTCACTTAGCAAATCCTGCAGTCTGTCTGCTCTTCCACTTCCTCCCTTGACCTTTCCTCTAGCACATGGTTTGATGTTTCAGGTGATATCAAGTTTCCTTTTCAAAAAATGATTCCAAGCACAAACAAGTGAATTCATGTAAATCACGTTTGAGTTAATGTGGGAGTCGAGGGGCCTCTTGAGTCTTCTTCCCCGTTCAGCTTTCACAAAGCCCTCTGAGGATCTAAGACTCCACACTAAAGTTACCACGTGAAAACACAGGATGCAGGCCAGGTGTGGTGGCTCATGCCTATAATTCCAGATATTTGGAAGGCGGAGGCAGAATAGCTTGAGGCCAGGAGTTCAAGACCAGCCTGGGCAATGTAGGGAGACCTCATCTCTACAGTAATAATTATAATAGCCAGGTCAGATGGTGTGTGCCTGTAGTCTCTGCTGCTGGGGAGGCTAAGGTGGGAGGAACCCTTGAGCCCAGGAGTTGATGTCAGGGATTTCTTTCTTTCTTTCTTTCTTTTTTTTTTTTTTTTGACACGGAGTTTCGCTCTTGTTACCCAGGCTGGAGTGCAATGGCACGATCTCGGCTCACCGCAACCGCTGCCTCCTGGGTTCAGGCAATTCTCCTGCCTCAGCCTCCCGAGTAGCTGGGATTACAGGCACGCGCCACTGTGCCCAGCTAATTTTTTGTATTTTTAGTTGAGACGGGGTTTCACCATGTTGACCAGAATGGTCTCGATCTCTTGACCTCGTGATCCACCCGCCTCGGCCTCCCAAAGTGCTGGGATTACAGGCTTGAGCCACCGTGCCCAGCCTTCCTTTCTTTCACAGAGTTTCATTCTTGTTGTCTAGGCTGGAGTGCAATGGCGTAATCTTGGCTCACCACAACCTCCAACTCTCAGGGAGCTATTTCTGTTTTTGTTTGTTTTTGAGACGGAGTCTTGCTCTGTCGCTCAGAGGGAGTGCAGGGGTGTGATCTCAGCTCACTGCAACCCCCACCGCCCTGGTTCAAGCAATTCCCCTGCCTCAGCCTCCCGAGTAGCTGGGACTACAGACATGTGCCACCATGCCCAGCTAATTTTTTGTATTTTTAGTAGAGGTGGGGTTTCACCATGTTGTTCGGGATAATCTCAACCTCCTGACTTCGTGATCCACCTGCCTCAGCCTCCCAAAGTGCTGGGATTACAGGCGTGAGCCATCGTGCCCTGCACTATTTTTGTTTTCTGTTTTTAGAGATGGGGGTCTGACTGCCTCCGAAGTGGGAGTGCAGTGGTGTGATTATGGCTCTCTGCAACCTTGAACGCCTAGGCTTAAAGGACCCTCCCACCTCAGCCTTCCACCTGAGCAGCTGAGGCTACAGGTGTACACCACCACGTCCAGCTAATTTTTTAATTTTTTTGTAGAGATGGAGCCTCACTGTGTTGCCCAGGGTGGTCTTGAACTCCTAGCCTCAAGTCATCCTCCTCCCTTGGCCTCCCAAAGTGCTGGGAATACAGGCATGAGCTACTGGCCCGAATAACCAGTTTTAGATGAACTGAACCAGGGAGGCAGAGATTGCAGTGAGTGGAGAACGCACCATTGCACTCAAGCCTGAGCGACGAAAGCGAAACTCCGTCTCAAAAAAAAAAGAGGTTTACTTGTCCATGATAGCAGCCAGGAAGGAGCAGTTATGAACACTCAGGTCCACAATGTCTCTTGTGTCCACATGTTCCACGTTTGTCGTGTGACCAAAGGCAGGCCCTAAAATAGGGCCCACCTGTGAGCCCCAAAGCTGCGGCCACGGACTCTGAAGACCTGACAGAAGTTGGCCTTACAGTATCCAGGCACCGTCCTAGAGCTAAGTGCCTTGCCTCCCGGGGCCCACGGAGAGCCTGAGTGCAGTCGAATCGTTCCAATCAATGAGAAGTCGGCCAGGTGCGGTGGCTCACACCTGCAATCCCGGCAGTTTGGGAGCCTGAGTTGGTGGGATCGGTTGAGCTCAGGAGTTGGAGGCGTCAGTGAGCCGCGATCGCACCACTGCACTCCAGCCAGGGTAACGGAAAATCCCCTGTCTCAAAAAACCAGACGAAAGCCAGCCAAGTAAGTGACAAATCCGCGTGGGAGCTTCCGAGAGGGAGGGGTTGGCCCGGCGAGGCTTGAACGCCTGGCCGCAGGGGATCCGCCAGCCTCGGCCTCCCAGAGTGCCACGGCGCCCGGCCGGCCCTTGCACCAAGCTTAGAAAGGCGGCGGCATCCCGACCGTTTTGCAGACGGGGAAGCGGAGGCCCAGAGGGAGGAGGCGGTTGTGCGTCACCTCGCAGCCTGGAGTGCGCCAGATTCTCAGCGTTAGAGTCTCGAGGCATCCGGGTCATCACAGGGCTTGTCACTGCAGACCCTGGTTTAGAGAGGAACCGACAGAGTATCCAGAAAGCTTTAAAGTGGGATGGCTGCGTGACCCACACTTTACAGAAGGGAACACTGAGGCCCGGGCTGGGCCCACGCAGACTCGCAGCCGCCGGGGCAGGGCGCCCTCCCCGACCTCCAACCGGCAAAGGGAATCTCCCGCGTGGGGTCACGGGTGGCTCCTCGGGCGCTGAGCCAGCCCTCTGAGCGGCCTCCGACCCGGGTGCTGACGCGGCAGTGGCCCCAACCGGTCGCCCACGCCGGGCCGCAGTTCTCCCGGCTGCCCGAGCCACATCCTGCGGCCGGACCAACAGCTCGACCCCGCCCGGAACTCAAGCGCCGAGGCCCAGCGGCTAGATCCTCAGAGACTCCCGGGTACGTCGCTCTGGGCGCCCGGAGGACTGCGGTCTCGATGGTTCTACAGACCCGCGCAGTGTCCGGATTCCTCCCACCAGGTGGGGCGCTCCAGAGGGGCCCAGGACACAGCGCCTCTTCCCGCCTTCTTAGGGCCTGAGAGAACCAGTAGGAAAGGCCTGTGGGGGCAGCGCAGAGGCTTGCGGGAAATGCAGTTCCGCTCGGAGTCCTATCCGGACTTGGCCCGGAATTCTGCAGCCGAGAAGGCAGCAATCACTGTCCCGGGGCACTGCGCGTCATTTACCTTAGCAACTGCCAATCTCCCCCGACCCTTCTCCCGCCATCTTGCGAGGAGTGCGGGTGGAGACTTTTGTCTTCCGGCGCCTTCATGGGATTGGCCATTGCCCTGGAGATGCCGCACGTCATCCCGCCCTCCCGTGCTCGGTGCTGGTGCCAGGATCCTAGGAGGCCGAGGGTGCTAATGTAGAGACTCCGGACAGGACCGAGTAGTACCAGGACGCCCCCAAAGTACCTGAACTGTGCGCTTAGACTTCCCCTATCCCCATAACCAAGTGCTTCCGGCTCCGTGATCCATAGTTTTCTAAATCTCAACCTCCAGCTACCCCAAGCCCAAAAGCCTTATTCTGTCGCATTTCCTACCTCTGAGTTTCCCTGGTATTCATCGCTAGCTAATTCTTGCCTCCAGGACTCCCAAAACCCAGGTCCCCATTTGTTCCCCCACTTTTTGCCTTGCACCCCTCAATCTCAGCTGTGGGAAAAGATGGCCAGGGGCAGACTTGTGTTACTTATAGTTAAATGGTTACAAGCTTGCTTTGCCTTTTTTTTTTTTAAGACGGAGTTTCGCTCTTGTTACCCAGGCTGGAGTGCAATGGCGCCATCTCGGCTCACCGCAACCTCCGCCTCCTGGGTTCAGGCAATTCTCCTGCCTCAGCCTCCCGAGTAGCTGGGACTACAGGTGCGCACCACCATGCCCAGCTAAATTTTTGTAATTTTTAGTAGAGACGGCGTTTCACCATGTTGACCAGGATGGTCTCCATCTGTTGACCTCGTGATCCACCTGCCTCGGCCTCCCAAAGTGCTGGGATTACAGACGTGAGCCACCGCGCCCGGCCTACTTGCTTTGCCTTTTATACACTGAGGTTTGTTCAGGAATCATATCCAAACTACGGTGTAGTAAAATAAAAGGACAGATCAAGTGGTAACACGAGGCCTATGGTAAAGACCGTCTGAGAGCGCCCTACAACCTCGGAACACTGAGCTGTGGCTGCAAAGCAGAAAAGAAAAACTGCTTTGGTCTCACAACTCTTCCCAACATAGAGTTTGTGTAAGGATCTCCTAAAGGGAGTTTATGCAAAAGAGTATAGGAAGGAAACACGACATCTGCTCATAACACTCGGGGTGGGTATTCGCAGACAGGAGTTGAAGACCAGCCTGACCAACATGGAGAAACCCCCGTCTCTAATTTAAAAAAAATAAAAAATTAGCTCTTTCGTGGTGCATAACCTGTAATCCCAGCTACTCGGGAGGCTGAGGCAGAAGAATCGCTTGAACCCAGGAGGTGGAGGTTGCAGTGAGCTGAGATGGCACCATTGCATTCCAGCCTAGGCAACAAAGCAAAACTCCATCTCAAAACAAAACAAAACAAAAACACATCACGTTCTCCTGGGCCAGGTGCAGTGGTTCACGCCTGTAATCCCAGCACTTTGGGAGGCTGAGGTTGGGGGGATCACCTTTAGTAGACAGGGGTCTCTACTAAAAACACAAAAAATTAGCCAGGCTTGGTGGTGCACGCCTGTAACCCCAGCTACTGGGAAAGCTGATGCAGAATAGCTTGAACCTGGGAGGCGGAGGTTGCAGTGAGCTGTGATTGTGCCACTGCACTCCAGCCTGGGCAGCAGAGTGAGACTCCATCTCAAAACAACAACAAAACAAATTACCACAAACTTAGTGGCTTAAAACAACCATAATTTATTCTCTCAGTTCTAAAGGTCAGAAGTTGAAATCAAGATGTTTCAGGGCCACGCTCCCTCTGGAGGCTCTAGAGAAGGATCCTTCTTGCTTCTTTTAGTGCCTGGTGGCTCCAGGCATTCCTTGGCTTTTGGCTGCAACACTCCACCCTCTGCCTCTGTGGCCCTATAGTTGTCTCCCCTGTGTCTCTCCTCTTCTGTGTCTTATAAAGATATCTGTCACTGGATTTATGGTCCACCCCATTCATCCAGGATGATCTCATCTCGGGATCCTTGACTAAATTACATCTGCAAAATTTTTTTTTCCAATAGGTCACACTGACTGGGTCTGGGTATTAGGGCATGAACTTTTGGGGGCTGCCATTCAATCCATTATAGGTGGGCATCCCATGGGAGCAGATAGTGGCTGGGCCAAAGTAGCCCATGAAGGATCAGCCATGGGCACAAGACCAGGTTTGGGATGCACCAGGGCCAGGCTTGGCTCTGCCAGGCAACCGGGTGGACTGAATCCAGCATACTTCAAATGAGTTGATAATTAGGCTCCAGACTTCAACAGAAAACCAAGGAGCCAGTAAGGGCATTAAGGAGCCATCACAAGGGCATAAGAGCAGCTGACAATAAAAGACTGGTTGGTAGGGAGGACAGGTGAAGTGAATGCCTGACAGTGGCCAAGTGGCCCAGCAGGGCCCAGAGGGTGGCTTCCCAGAAGTGGGGAGTCCAGTCTGGGGCCGGTCACTCAGGATGGACACAATGTACCAGGAAGTGAGATGGGTCTCTGCAGAGTTCCTGGGGTCCTCATCCAGGCCGAAGAACACAGCACCAGCAGCCCTAGACCTATGGGGTCAGACTCTGCACCTTGTCCTAGCACCCTGGGGACCTGGGGAGGCTGAACCACCCTGGGCCTGTCAGGGGGGTGCATGAGTCTTGGCTCTGCAGTATTCCCCACCCCACCCCACCCCGCACCTGCCCTGTGCACCATGGTGGGTCATTCTCATGAGGTCTATAAAGATGTACGTTATTAAGTGACCATGGTGGCCGGGCCACAAGGTTCACATTGACCTCACCTGATTGCATTCTCATTTCCACACTGAAGGGGAAAACAGGTTCAAAGGGGTGGGCCCACTGTCCTGATGACTGCTGCCTGTTTGCTCCCACCCTCCCTACAACCAGCACCCTCCATGCCCCTCACCCAGGACCAAGGAGAACCCCACCTAGTCCTTCCTGCAATCACACAGACACCAGTGGGAGCCCCAAGGCTGCTGCTCTGCACAGGATGGAGAGCAGGGGTAAAAGCCATGGGTGGCAATGGTCGGCCATGCCCCCGCCACCAGAGGCTGAGGTCTGACCCCCTGACCAGGTCAGCTTCAGGGCATGTGTCCTTTCATGAGCTGTGACTGACCACGGTCCTAGGAACCCCCTGTGGGGAGTCACCAGCAGTATTGGGACAGAAACACCCCTGGAATTGGGGTAAGAAGAGGCTTTACAGTTAGGCAGTGAAAAAAAGGCTGCTAGGCACCTGCTATGTGCATGCCCCAGGGGTGGGAGTAGGAGGGCAGGCCCAGCCCTGGGACTGACTGTGAAAAGGCTGCCCTGGGTCAAGTGCCTGGGCCCTTGGAATCCCGAGTTGGAGAGACACCCCCTTGGAAGCAGAGGTGGGCATCAAAGAGCAGCACCATGTGGTCCTAGAGTCTGACTTCGGAAAGGCCGCATCTAGGCATGCTGCAGGCAGAGACAGTGACCGTGGTGGCTACGTCTGGAAACGCCCAGTTCTGCTCATGAGCCGAGGTCTAAGAAGCTGGGACAGGCAGAGGAGTAGGAAGGGGTCATGGGCCGGCAGACTGTTCACACTGGCTGCCAGGGTGGCCAAGCGAGTAGTGTGAGCTCGGGCACTCACTACCGTGCCAACTCCACGCACGGATGAGAACCTTGGGCTCGAAGGCCCACGTCCTTCAACACGCATTAGCTCAAGCCCTGAGAGGGTTCACTGACTGCCCCCAGTCAGGGCTGAGGGGTTCAGAGGCCCTACCAGGGGCAGCTGGGGGAAGCGATAGAAGTGGGGGGCAGGGGATTGTGTGCTGGTGGGAATCACCTCCTTCATCTCATGGCTTAATCGTTTATCCTTCCTTTCAGCCTTGGAGAGATCGGCCCGTTCAAGAGGCACCCCTGAGAGCCAGGTCTGTAGACACGAGAGCCTCGTGTCGGGAACCCTGAGGGCAGGGGTCTGCAAGCCCTCGCGCGGGCCCCCCGGCCGTGGAGAACGCAAGGACAAACACGAAGGGTCCCCGACCTACCGACCCCCTCCTCCAGGACCCCGCGCGTAGACAGGTCTCCTCTCTTGCACGCGCGCGATTACTGCACAGCAGAGGTGAAGGGCGCGGAGGTTGTGGGGGTCCCAGCGTGGTATGACAGGAGGGGTCCAGCGGGAAAAAGACCCAGCCCGAGGCTCAGGACCCAGGACACGAGAGCCTGGGACTCCTGGGCCGGGAGGTTGGGCGGCGGGGGGGGGGCGGGGGGGGGTGTTAACGTGTGCATATGCGCATGCGCGCGACGACCCGGCCCTACAAAGGGCGGCAGTGACCACTGGGCCCTACTCCGCCAACCCAGGGCCGCATCGCGCGCGTGCCTGTGAGGCGGCCGTGGCCCGGCGAGGAACCAGAGGGAACTGAACTGGCTACTCCCGCGGCAGGTGGGACCTAAGGTCAGCAGCTGAACAAAGAAGAGAGCGCGGGCCGGACGTTTTCCCTTATTAGACATGGCGGCGTTGGCCTCAGGGGGATCTCTGCGCTTGTGCAGGCGCCTACAAGCTAGGGCAAGTACTGGATAGCCGACATCCGCCAGGCACGCTTCTAGGTCCGCTTCTGAAAGTGCGCATGCGCTTGGGCTGCATGCGTTTCGTCCAGCCCAAAACGCTCCTCTACATCCTTCCTCCGGATTGGTCCGTAGGGACACGATGGCCTTTTACGCAGACGTCGCTCCTGCTGACCCGGAAGTTTTCCTCCGGTTAAAAGCCTTGGATCGCTGCGCGCGGCCTTTTCCTGTCTGTACCAGGGCGGCGCGTGTTCCACGCCGAGAGAGAGAGACGCGCAAGCTGTGCTCTCAGGTGAGACCGCCTTAGGACCGGCGGTCCTTGGGACGGTTCAGGGTCTTTCGGGAATCATGTCCCGCGGCCTGAGCCTTTTTTCATTAGATCTCACTTCTGCATCCGGGAAAGAAACGGATGCGGGACGAGTTCCTCTTGACTTCTTTTGCTCCGCCGCTTCTAGCTTTTCCGCATGGCGGGGCTCGGGGATCTTGGTTTGGACGGTGCAGTTGCACTCTGAGATAGGAAGTTTCCATTCTTAGGCACACGAATGTTGCCTTGGGTCAAAGAGGATGTAAATGGCATGGTTGGGGTTTGAATTACAGCCGTTGCAATGTCAGGACATTTGGCATCTGCTGAGGCGTTATAACTTGGTCCTATGCGGCAGCTGTTGACTGATGACTGCCAAGCCTTGGGCCCAGGGGTTTTAGGTTAAAGACAGATGCTTCTTGTTCAGAGCTGAATAATTTTTCTAGTGCTTAAAAACACGTTCACAGCCTTTCTTGGTCCTTTGCAGTGCCCCAGTTCAACACTGGATGGCGGCTAGCCTCAGAATTGGGATGAGTGTGCCTCTGCTCCGCGCTAGCTGGGCTCTGACATTTTTTTTTCCTGTTGTCACCTTGCCCCAGGATGACCGAGTGGGAGACAGCAGCACCAGCGGTAGCAGAGACCCCTGACATCAAGCTCTTCGGGAAGTGGAGCACCGATGATGTGCAGATCAATGACATTTCCCTGCAGGTGAGGGGAACTTGGGCCTTCCCGGCTGGGGACTAACATGATTCCCGGAAGGAACACATCAAACTTGTTGCTGTGCCACTAAGTCAAGAATAGAGGTCATAACAGGTAAAGAAGGCATCCTACGACCACCACGTCTACCACATCCTTTCTTACGTCCTGTTCAAAGATTACTACAACTTTTGTCATGAGACGGCTCTTTAATCAGAAGGAACAGAATCACGGCACCAAAATAAAAAATTTAAAAAAGGAGCATGACATCTGACATACGGTACTTTTGTTACCGTTTTTGTAGTAAAAATGCATACAACATCCGCTGTCATTCTTTTGCAGGTGAATATCTAATTAGCACCATCTCTTAAAGGGATTATTTTTCTCCTCAATTGAATGGCCTTGGGCACTTGTTAAAAATCCGCTGGCAATAGATGTATGGGTTTCATTATGGAGGCCCAGTTACATTCCATTGGTCTGTATGTCTGCCTTGATGCCAGTACCACACCTTCTTGTCTTACATTAAGTTTTGGAATTAGGAAGTTGTGAGTTGTCCTAATTTGTTCCTACTCTTTACAGTTTTACAAACCCCTTTTGTACCCTCCCCACCAGGGCATCATTATGAATGTTGTGGGCCTTAGGAACTTTTGCTTCTGTTAGCCCTATTTTGTGACTGCATTGTTATAAAGATGAATATAGTTTGGGTTGTACTTCACTCACTTCCCTCTTTGAGACAGGATCTCTCTGTCACACAGGCTGGAGTGCGTGATCACAGTTCACTCTGCAGACTTGATACACCTGGGCTCGGGATCCTCAGCTAGCGGGAAACACAGGTGCATGCCACCAAACTTGCTACCTTTCGTTTTAGAAAGAATGAAAACTTTTTTGTTGTCTGTAAAGATGTCTTATTTTTATTTTTGAGACAGAGTCTCGCTCTGTCGCCCAACCTGGAATGCAGTGGCAAGATCTCAGCTCACTGCAACCTCTACCTCCTGAGTTCAAGTGATTTTTTTTAAGAGACGGGGTTTCACCATGTTGGTCAGGCTGGTGTTAAATACCTGACCTTGTGATCCACCTGTCTCAGCTTCCCAAAGTGCTGGGATTACAGGCTTGAGCCACCGCGTCTGGCTAATTTTTGTATTTTTAATACAGACAGGTTTTCACCACGTTGGGCAGGCTAGTCTCAAACTTAAGACCTCAGGTAGTTCACCCGCCTCACCCTCGCAAAGTGCTGGAATTACAGGCTTGAGCCACCACACCTGGCCTCTGTTACTCATTTTTATGTGTTACTTTTCTTCTGTGTGTGTGTGTGTGTGTGTGTGTGTTACTTTTCTCTTTAAAGCTTTTGCGAAACAAATTTAAAATATCAGTTATTGTTCACTATCTCTTGTTCTAGTAAACATTTATTAAGTGCTTGTTCTGCTAGGGAAATAAACATCGATGGGAGTTCACTGTGTTTTAAACACCTGTGCAGGAGGGCTCCACTGTTGGGCCAAAAACCCTTGCTGGGAAATTTGGTGTTTGGATTTTTTTTTTTTTTGACGGAGTTTCGCTCTCATTACCCAGGCTGGAATGCAATGGCGCGATCTCGGCTCACCACAACCTCCGCCTCCTGGGTTCAGGCAATTCTCTTGCCTCAGCCTCCTGAGTAGCCGGGATTACAGGCGCGCACCACCATGCCCAGCTAATTTTTGTATTTTTAGTAGAGACGGGGTTTCACCATGTTGACCAGGATGGTCTCGATCCCTAGACCTCGTGCTCCACCCGCCTCGGCCTCCCAAAGTGCTGGGATGACAGGCATGAGCCGCCCCGCTCGGCCTTGGGAACATTAGGTAATGGAACTGTCAACGGCAGTTTCCTTTGAATACACATAGCTCTCCTCAGTCTTACCTTTTACACATGCAAGTTTAACTTTTTGGCATTTATAGATTTTTGTGGAGGGATGGCTATGTATGTATAGTATAGGAAGGCAGCTGTTTTTCTGGGCCAGGCACAGTGGGTGGCTCATGCCTCTAATCCCAGCACTTTGGGAGGCCAAGGTTGGTGGATCATCTGAGGTCAGGAGTTCGAGACCCGCCTGACCAACATGGTGAAACTCCATCTCTACTAAAACTACAAAAGTGAGTCACGTGTGGTTGCACATGCCTGTAGTCCCAGCTGCTTGGGACTTGTCCAGTCTGGACATTGAGAGTGAAACTCCATCTCAAAAAAAAAAATAATAACTGAGCTGGGCATGGTGGCATGCACATGTAATCCCAGCTACTCAGGAGGCTGAGGTAGGAGAATAGCTTGAACCTGGGTGGCGGAGGTTGCAGTGAGCCGAGATGGCGCCGTCCAGCTTGGGTGATAGAGCGAGACTCTGTCACAAAAACAAATGGTGGCTCACGCCTGTAATCCCATCACTTTGGGAGGGCCAGGTGGGTGGACCACCTGAGGTCAGGAGTTTAGACCAGCCTGGCCGACATGGCGAAACCCCATCTCTTCTAAAAATAAAAAAGTAGCCGGTTATAGTGTCGTGTACCTGTAGTTCTAGATACTGGGGAGGCTGAGGCAGGAGAATCGCTTGAACCTGGGAGGCAGAGGTTTCAGTGAGCCTAGATCGCGCCACTGCACTCAAGCCTGGGAGACAGAGTGAGACTGTCTCAAAAAATGAAACAGAAAACCAAAAATCTTTCTCAGTCTGGTGGTCATTCCCCTGTGTTAGGGGACACTTCTCAGTGTCTATTTTTAGTTGTCAAAACCGAAGGTGACGGGACCAGACACAGTGGCTCGTGCCTGTAATCTCAACACTTTGAAAGGCTGAGGCAGATGGGTCACTTGAGGTCAAGAGTTCAAGACCAACCTGGCCAATATAGTGAAACTCCATCTCTAATGAAAGTACAAAAAATTAGTAAGGTGTTGTGTGACACATGCTTGTAATACCAGATACTTGGAAGGCTGAGGCAAGAGTATCACTTGAACCAGGGAGGTGGAGGTTGCAGTGAGCCAAGATCATGCCACTGCACTCCAGCCTGGGCAACAGAGCAAGACTCCATCTCAAAAAAAAAAAAAAAAAAAAAAACCAGGCTGGAGGCTGGGCGCAGTGGCTCATGCCTGTAATCCCAGCACTTTGTGAGGCCAAGGCAGGCAGATCACCTGAGGTTGGGAGTTCAAGATCAGCCTGGACAATATGGTGAAACCTCATTTCTACTAAAAATACAAAAATTTGGCCTGGCTTGGTGGTGTGTGCCTGTAATCCCAGCCACTCAGAGGCTGAGGCAGGAGAATTTCTTGAACCCAGGAGGTGGAGGTTGCAGTGAGCCAAGATTTGCACTCCAGGCTGGGTGACAGAGCAAGACTCAGTCTCGAGGGGGGAAAAAAAAATTTGGGCCAGGCATGGGGGCTTACAGACTGTAATGCCGGCATGGGAGGCTGAGGTGGGCAGATCACGAGGTCAGGAGATTGAGACTATCCTGGTTAACACAGTGAAACCCTGTCTCTACTAAAAATACAAAAAATTAGCTGGGTGTGGTGGCGTGTGCCTGTAGTCCCAACTACTCTGGAGGCTGAGGCAGGAGAATCACTTGAACCCAGGAGGTGGAGGTTGTAGTGGGCCAGAATTTCGCCACTGCACTCCAGCCTGGGCAACAGAGCTTGACTCCCCCTCAAAGAAAACAATTGAAGGGGTTGCCAGTGGCATAGCAGATGCTGTTAAATGTGCTGTAGTGCAGAGTTAGAGAAACTGGAATCATGGCTCTCGTCTCCTTACGTTCCCACTCCCATTCATTATGAAGTAAGTATCCTTTTTGGTGACTTATAAAGTCACCTGTTCCAGGTTTTTTTCCTCATGGTGCGTGGGGCTTACATCCCAGTCCCCTGGAAAGGCATAGCAGGACCCCAGACAGCTGTCGGGCTACCTGAATGGGTACTCGTTTCCTCCTCTGGTCCCTGGCCAAGGCCCATGCTGCTCCTGACCACTGTCCCTTCGTTTCCTGCTCTCTGCTGCCCAGGATTACATTGCAGTGAAGGAGAAGTATGCCAAGTACCTGCCTCACAGTGCAGGGCGGTATGCCGCGAAGCGCTTCCGCAAAGCCCAGTGCCCCATCGTGGAGCGCCTCACCAACTCCATGATGATGCATGGCCGCAACAATGGCAAGAAGCTCATGACTGTGCGCATCGTCAAGCATGCCTTCGAGATCATCCACCTGCTCACAGGCGAGGTAGGGCTCTGATGGCACAAGCCCATGGTGTGTATGCCGCGCTTATCTCGTGTGGTGTGGTCACTCTGACAATGGGGGAGGCATGCATGGGGCTGGATGTCGGGCTCAGAGCCCCCTTCTCTCTAGAACCCTCTGCAGGTCTTGGTAAACGCCATCATCAACAGTGGTCCCCGGGAAGACTCCACACGCATTGGGCGAGCCGGGACTGTGAGGCGACAGGCTGTGGACGTGTCCCCACTGCGCCGGGTGAATCAGGTGAGCCTAGAGCTTATGCACGTGGGAGGGTGGACACAGCCACAGGAGTGGGTGGAGTCTTGCCTAGGGCAGGAAGGCTTGTCTCTGTTGCATGTTTTACCTGCAACATCACTTCCTCTAGGAAGCCTTCCTGGATTCCCACCCTCCATGGGGGCAGATCCAGGCTCTGGATCTTCTGGACCACATTTGGCTGAGGTTTATTGGATAGTTGAAGAATCAGTTGCAGACATTACAGTAATTTTCCCCTTAACACAACAGATATCTTAAAAACAGGGATGACCTATCCCCATCGTCACTCCCCCCCAGAAGGAATTTAACAGCGATAGAATAATCAGATTAGTCATTGTTCCATTTATGCCTCTGTTCCCAGAATTCCCAGAATGTCCCTTTTTTTTTTTTTTTTTTTTTGAGATGGAGTTTCGCTCTTGTTACCCAGGCTGGAGTGCAATGGCGCAATCTCGGCTCACCGCAACTTCCGCCTCCTGGGTTCAGGCAATTCTCCTGCCTCAGCCTCCTGAGTAGCTGGGATTACAGGCACGCGCCACCATGCCCAGCTAATTTTTTGTATTTTTAGTAGAGACGGGGTTTCACCATGTTGACCAGGATGGTCTCCATCTCTTGACCTCGTAATTCACCCGCCTCGGCCTCCCAAAGTGCAGGGATTACAGGCTTGAGCCACCGCGCCTGGCCTCAGAATGTCCCTTATAGTGGCCAGTTGTCAATTTTGGGTCCCAATTAAGAGCATATGTATTGCCCTTTTTTTCTCCCCCCACTTTAAAAAATTGTTTTTGGGAATGACTGAGATGGCGTCTCTCTGTTTCCCAGAGTGTTCTTGAACTCTATCCTGTCCCCTCAGCCTCCCAAAGTGCTAGGGTTTCAGGCGTGAGCCGCCACACCTGGCTGCATTTTTTGTTGTTGGGGTTTTTTTTGTAGAGATGTGGTTGCCCAGGCTGGTCTCCAACTCCCAGCCCCAGTGATCTCCCACCTCAGCATCCCAAAGTGTTGGGATTACAGGTCCAAGCCACCACACCAGGCCATGTGGCATTTTGCTGTTGCGGCAGGTCTCAATCTCCTGTCATTGGGGACCCAACATCAGCCTGTGTGTGTCTGTTCTGGACACTTGCTCTTGTGGCCCTCTTCCTGATTGCAAATCTGGCATGATGTCGTCATCTCCCCTAACATCTTGTCTCAGTGGGCCTATGGGAGACAGCATGGCTGCCAGCATCTGTTGGGGGTGGGCCCAGGGTGCTGGCGGACCGCAGCCTGTCATTTTAGCCTGAGCCTGCTCTCTCCCTAGGCCATCTGGCTGCTGTGCACAGGTGCTCGTGAGGCCGCTTTCCGGAACATCAAGACCATTGCTGAGTGCCTGGCAGATGAGCTCATCAACGCTGCCAAGGTTTACGAGGGCACTCTGGTGGGGGGATCTTAAGTGGACCATTTGGTGGGGGTCCTTCAGATTCAAAACTAACTGTCTCCTTGCAGGGCTCCTCCAACTCCTATGCCATCAAGAAGAAGGACGAGCTGGAGCGTGTGGCCAAGTCCAACCGCTGATTTTCCCGGCTGCTGCCCAATAAACCTGTCTGCCCTTTGGGGCAGCCCCACCCACCTGTGCCGTTGTCTGTCTTCAGTGGGGGTGTGGGTGGCATGGCCCTGGTGGCCTTGGGAGTTGGTCGCCTTCCTGACCTGTTGCCTGTGGGGACCTGGAAGCATTGCTGACTTAGAATCATGGCACCCAGGGCTAGCAGGTGGGGCACTAGTGGTAGGCCAGGCTGCCTGGAGTGTCCCAGCAGGTACTAGAAATGAGAGATGGGGTTGTCCATAACTTCTGGCACATGAATTATCGCTGTGGGGTGGGTGGCCTGCGTGGCTGTGAGTTCTGGGTAGTTACAAGGCCATCCTGAGAGGCTTGTTGAAATAGCCCTGGGGAGAGAAGGAAAGTTCAGGTGTTTGGGCCACACTATTGCAGACCTGGTTTCACCCGCTTGGAGTGTGGGTTGCCCTCCTGGTTACCTCCCCAGCCATACTGGTTGTGGCTGCAGCCTGAGCCTGTACGCCCAGTTCCCTTCCACCAGTTTGCATGCAGTATGATCAGGCCGGTGGCACAGGTTGGGACCCACCCAGGGCCACAGGCTGGTGACTCCAATAGAAGATTCATCAGGTTCTGATGGGTGTGGTGGGCCCAAGCCCGCCCACCCTGTGCCGTCACCTTTCCACCGCCCCCATCTCACCAAGGCAGGCTTGGTGTTCATCCTGGTGGGGCTGGTCCAGGGGGCGGGGCAGGCAGTCAAACGGGTCCAGCGGGTATCGGACCTAGAGGGGTGGCCCCAGATGAGCACCCTCCTCCTGGGAGGGTACTTCTGAACCCAGCTGCAGGTAGGCCAGAGACGGGTCAGAACAGGCAGGGACACGCCACGGGCCAGAGGGAGGAGGCATCCACAGGTAGGTAGGGTCCCACAGCCTGGCTGGGGTCTGTCATTTCTCTGGACAGCCCGTGGCCTTGTGCTGGGCTTCTCAGCAGCTGGGATCCTTTCCCTTCGCTGGAGTCTTTGGTCTTCCAGGTTGTCTGCTCCTGTCGGTTGGGTCCTTTCCATCCCTGTCTGGTGTCTTCCCCAAGTCTGTGTTGAGCTCCATTCTGTCTCACCGTTTCCAGTTAAGGAGCCGGTCCCCCGTGGGTTCATTCCTATCCCCAGTCCCTGCCACGGTCTCCCCATCTACTCTGCTCCTCGACGCTGGCCACACGCACCCTTCTGGGGAAGGTCCTGTTCTGTACTACGGGATCCTCTGCAAAGTCCAGTCCCGTCTTCCCTGGAGTTCCTGCTGGTCTCAGAAGCGGCTCCATGCTCCACCCCACTCCTTCCCTACCTGACCACCCTCTCCTCGCAGGTCCGTCCGGATGCCCTGCCCTCGGCCGCCCTGGCTCCGCCGTTCCCGGGCCCTTCAGGGCTCGGGTCCCAGCTCCCCAGGCTCGCTCTCTGCACCCCGCTCCCCGAGCAGAGGGGAGGACCAGGACCAGGACGAGGAAGAGGAGGGAGACTGCAGCCCAGGCTCCGACCCCGTCCTGCTCCCCGCCTCCCCTGTGGAGTGCCTCATCTGCGTGTCGCCCTTCGACGGCGTGTTCAAGCTGCCCAAGCGCCTGGACTGTGGCCACGTCTTCTGTCTCGAGTGCCTGGCGCGCCTATCGTTGGCCACGGCGGGCGGCGGCGACGCGGTGGCCTGCCCGGTGTGCCGCGCGCCCACGCGCCTGGCCCCCCGCCGCGGACTGCCCGCGTTGCCCACGCAGTCCGCTCTCCTGCCCCGCGACGCGCGCGCGCCACCCTCGCGCCAGGGCTCCGTGCGCTTCGACAGGCGCCGAGGCCTCCTCTACCTGCGGCCGCCGCCGCCCCCGCCCGGGCCACGTAAGTCCCGCGCCCCGCGCGCCCAGCCGCCCCCGCCACCTCTGCGCCTGGGCCGCCCGCTGTCGCGCCGCCTGACGCTGGACAGCCCGGCCTGGGTCTTCAACGCGGCCGTGGCGGTGGCCGTGCTGGTGACCGCGGGCCTGGTGGTCTCGGGCGTCTACATCTTCTTCCTCATTCCACACGCCACCTCCTCTGGCCCCGCGCGGCCCCAGCTCGTGGCGCTCGCCCCGGCGCCCGGCTTCTCTTGGTTCCCGCCGAGGCCCACTCCGGGGGCGCCCTGGACCCCCGCCTGGACGCCGCGCCCCACAGGCCCTGACCTGGATGCGGCCCTGCCAGGAACTGCAGAAGGTGTGCTGGAGCCCAAGGGGGGTCCCGAGGACCTGGCAGAGGCGGAGGAGGGACCCGAGGCCCCGGCGGAGACCAAGGGGATGCTGGACAAGCAGCCGGACAGCCCGTGGGGCACAGAGGCTGGACCCGGCTGGGCCCCGTGGGCACGGGGCGCAAGGAGGCTGTGGCGCCCACAGTAAGTGCGCCCGCGCTGCAGTCCTACCGCCAGGCCTGGCACCTCCGTGTCATCTGAGGGCCTTAGCAGGGTGCACGGCACTTACCTGTTTGTCCAGATTGGGGCCTGGAGCAAGCATTCTTGGCATTGTCACCATGAGGCAGGTCCCTCTCAAGGAGCAGCCACCGCAGTCGTCCCACAGGGATCCGCTGGTAACACCCCGACCCCCATTCTTGTGGCTGTCCAGTGCTGGGATTACAGGAGAAGGGTGCCCTAACCATGACTTCTGTAAGGGTCCTGCTGGGGCTTGGTCTAGAACCCAGACTCCTTGGGGGTGCAGTTGGAAGCATCCCTAATCCTCATCCCTTGTGGGAGTCCAGCTGCGAACACCCCCCGACCAACATCCATGCAGGTGCCCAGCCAGAGGCAGCCCCACAGTGATCCTTGAACGGGTCCTGCTGGGAGTGTCCCCAGTCACCCTCACCCCAGAGCCTGGGGAAGCATCCTTATCAGCACCAGAGGCCGAAGGCCCTGACCCATCCATCTTTTGAACTGGCTACAGGTGGCAGGGGCCCACCCATCTTTGGAGGGCAGAGCTGCTGCTGCTATTATTCCCTGGTCACGTGTCTCTTCAACTGGCCCATTGCGGGGGCCCTCGCACCACTCCACTGTCTGTGGAGTTTCTTTTCTACTGTCTGCAATCTGGGCCTGAGTGGGCTCCAGCTGTCTACCCGCTGATCCCGGGCCTATGGTTGCATCCTGCACACCTCGTTGGGGCTGGGGAGGAACCTGAGTCTTAGAGACTTGCTCTCACCCCAATCCTAAATCCCCAGCTGCTCTGGGAGCCTCAACTTCCCCCTGGGTTGTGGCTTCTAGGATCGTCTCAATATGCTGTGCTCATGATGACTCAGAGAGGCCAAGGTCACCCCAGGGGTCACATAGTGGCAGACAATGGTGGGAATGGGAGTCCTGGAACTCCTTGGTTAGCCATAGGGATCCTAGTCCCTTTCCCTGGCCACCAGAGTCCCCATCAGCCCTGATTAATATCTTGGTGCCAGTTTCTGCACTTCTTCCTCCAGGGCTCCATCTGTCACTCAGCTTCCTTTCTTGTGCCTCAAGGTGAAGCCTGAGCCTTCCTGATAGCAGCCTCCAGGGAAGGTGTCTCGTGGGCTCCTGTCTTCTTCCTTTCAGAAGTCTTTCTGGGTTCGTTATTGGGGGTTGATGGCAGCTATCCTCTGTGCAGATTCAACATGGGGCTTCTGTCTCCTCCCAGGCCCTGCACCCCCCGATCCTGCCTCACTTTATTCTGGGGAGGAGTGCTGTATTTTGGGAATGGGCACCCAGCATGTTCCAAAGGGAAACATGACTTCTCTGTGGCTGGAGGCTCCTGTTTGATTTATGTGTGTCCTCAGCACCAGCATACAGTAGGTGCCAAATAGGGGAGTGACAGAATTGCAGGTGACCCAGGCAGCCTGGGAATAAACGCTGGGTGCAGGACTGTTTAGAGCTAGCTCTGGTGTGAGATCCCGGTGGGATCCAGAGGAGGAATACTAGGGAGTCCATGGGCATGTCTTCTCAGACCAGTTCTTGCCCACACTCACATGCCAATGTCACCCGCAGGGGCTGGGACCAGTGTACTGGGTCACTGGGCAGCCACAGCTCAGCCTCATAGGGAAGGAACCTCGTCAGAGAGCATCCGAGTTGGTGGTCTATTCATTTCATCTGGCTGCTGTGACAAAATACCCCCAACCCAATTCTTTAGAACACGCGTTTATTTTAATTAATTTATTTTAAATAATAATAGTCTCACTCTGTCACCCGAGCTGGAGTGCGGTGGTGCAATCTTGGCTCTCTGCAATCTCCGCCTCCTGGGTTCAAACAATTCTCCTGTCTCAGCCTCCTGAGTAGCTGGGATTATTGGGCACCGGCCACTATGCCCAGCTAGTTTTTGTATTTTTAATAACGACAGGGTTTCACCATGTTGGTCAGGCTGGTATTGAACTCCTGACCTTGTGATTCACCCACCTTGGCTTCCCAAAGTGCTGGGATTATAAGTGTGAGCCACCGTGCCCGGCCTTATTTTATTTATTTATTTCGTTTGAGACAGAGTCTTGCTCTGTGGCCCAGGCTGGAGTGCAGTGGCGTGACCCCGGCTCATTGCAACCTCTACCTCCTGGGTTCAAACGATTCTCCTGCCTCAGTCTCCCAAGAAGGGATTACAGGCCTAAACCACCACGCCCAGCTTTTTGTATTTTTTTTTCTTTTTTCCTTTTTTTCTCTAGTATGCAAATATCTTAAGCTTTTTGTATTTTTTGTTGTTGTTGTTAATCAATGAGAGCTTGTTATGTTGCTCAGGTTGGCCTTGAACTCATAACCTCGCCTCCTCAAGCGCCAGGACAACTGGCCAGAGCCACCGCGGCTCCCAAGCTTTTTGTATTTTTAATAGAGACAGGGTTTCGCCATGTTGGCCAGGCTGGTCTTGAACTCCTGGTCTCAAGTGATCTACCCACCTCAGCCTCCCAGAGTGCTGGGATTACAGGCTTGGGCCACCGTGCCTGGCTAAACACACACTTACTACCTTACAGTTCTGCAGTTCAGAAGTCCACGATCAGTTTCACCGGGCTAGAGCTGAGGTGCCCAGAGGGCTAGTTCTTTCTGCAGGCTCTAAGAGAGAATCCATTTCATTAGTTTTTTTCCAGCTTCTAGGGCTCCATTCCTTGATTCCTGGCTCCTTCAAAGACAGCAGTGCAGCATCTTCAAATCTCTCTGACCCTCCTGCCTCACTCTTTCACTTCTAAGGACACTACGTGTATGTTGCACACACCCAGATAAACCAAGATAGTCTCCCATCTCATGATCATTAATTTAATCACACATGCACAGTGCACTTTGTGGTGTCAGGTAAAAGACTCACAAGTTCCAAGGATTCAGACCTGGATATCTTTGGAGGCCATTATTCTGCCTGCCATAGCATCTGAGATCCTCTTCATTGCCTCCCTGTCCCACCCCAACCTAGGGGAGTGGGGGTGTACAATAATAGATCTGACCCAGGTGGGCCAAGGAGAGGGGTTAGAAAGGGGCCCTTGCGTGGTGGTGAGCAGAAGAGAGAGGATGCTCTGTGTCTGAGGGTGGTCCAGGAGGGCTTTCTGGAGGAGGAAGCTGTATCCTAAGGGATGCTGAAGAGCTGGTATTGAAGCCAGTGGCATAGCCTATTGCAAAGACGGGTACCTGGGGAGGCCAGGGGTGGGGCTGAGGGTAGTGGGTGGGGCTGACCCCATTCTCTCTTAACCAGCTCCCTCCTAGGGGCGTTTCTGGCTTCTGCATTCTACCAGCTTGGAGCCAGGAGCCTCATTCTCTCTTGCAGTAAAATGAGTCTGATAACTGAGCCTAGGGGTTGCTGAGCATCTGGTCTGCTCATTACTACCTTGGTTCCAGGTGTCTGCCTGTCTACCCCTGCCTTTAAACAAAGGAGCTGCCTGAAACCACCGAGGGGGAGGCCTCCCACCTTTGTCCGGCCTCAGCTCTCCTCTTTCTCTTCCTCAGAGCTGATGTTGCGCCCTCCTAGACTCCCTCTGCCCACCCCATCACTGCTGTAAACCCTGCCCCTTGGCACCTTGACCCCAGACTTGCTTCTCCTGGGAGGTCTGGGTATTTGTGAAGCGCGGTGCCAGGGATCAGCATGGGACAGCCTTTTATTCTCTTTTCTGCGTATCGACGACAATAAATCTTTTTCCTTCATCCACAAGTGTTTACTGAGCGCCTTCTATGCACCAGGCGGCACCAGGGCACGTTGGGAGCGAGGACCAACTTCAGGGGGCAGATGGGGTCCAGGAGGCTGAGCCGACCGAGCCATGGTTCTGGACTCACTGCCTCCTCCGTCACTCTCAGGGGGGCCTCTGCTCTCCAAGCCTTTCCCAAATCCTCCTGTCCAGCTCTCCTCCCCACCTTGCAGGAAGTACGCCAGGGTCCGGTCTACGGGTTCCGCCATTCTTTCCTCAGTGAGGGTCGGAGAGGTCCCTGCCCATGCCAGACCCGTCGCCGGCCGTCGTCGGGGCACCCTCTCGTGATCAGGCCGAGGGACCAAGGGCCAAGAGGGGGGCTTCGCGAGACGCTGGAAGCATCATTGTCCAGACTGACATATCGGGAAACTGAGGCTGACCAGCTGGGCAGAGCGTGCATTCGAACCCGGGTCCTGGAAGCGATCTGCAAGATCCCTTCTCACCTCAACCGCACGTGGCGGCATCCTTGGGCTTCCCTCCTTCCCCAGATCACAGACGCAGTTCTCTCCTCCGCCCTCGAGTCACTGTCCTGCCTTCTCCCTCCTCACACCGGGGGTGGGTCCCGGCGGGCCCAGAACGCGTAGAGGCCTTCGGAAAAGCGCGGACCAATTGGAGGCGCAAAGTAGGGCTGAGGAGGCGGGACTCTTGTAGCCATAACAACCCATCCCGCCTTTGCAGCGCGCACACTGCTTCCGCCACGCAGCCGTACTAGGTGCGGCAGGGAAAGCGCGCCAAAATCGACGGCCAATCAGGGGCCGAGGACAGTGTTGCCACGACGACCACGCTGCGCGGACAGTGCGTCAGGCCCTGGAGCCGCTGGGAACTCGGGGTGCCGGCGAGAGAGACCAGTGGGTTTCAGCGCTCTGATGGTGCTGGCGCGAGCAAAGGCCGCGACGCGTAGAGCGACGCTTTGGGACCCAAGATTGTGAGACCCGAGGCTGCGGGGCCTTAGTGAGCAACGAGCGAGAGAGTCAGGCACCTCGAGCACCCTCCCACGTTTCGTCTCCACGCCACGCCGGGGCTTAAGTTGTTAGGGGCCGGTGGCCGTGAGTACAGTTCATATAATTATGAATACTTTTTTTTTTTTTTTTTTGAGATGGAGTTTCGCTCTTGTTACCCAGACTGGAGTGCAATGGCGCGATCTCGGCTCACTACAGCCTCCGCCTCCTGGGTTCAGGCAATTCTCCTGTCTCAGCCTCCCGAGTAGCTGGGACTACAGGCACGCGCCACCATGCCCGGCTAATTTTTTGTATTTTTAGTAGAGACGGGGTTTCACCATGTTGACCAGGATGGTCTCGATCTCTTGACCTCGTGATCCACCCGTCTCGGCCTCCCAAAGTGCTGGGATTACAGGCGTGAGCCACCGCGCCCAGCCGGTGAGTACAGATCATAATAGTTATGAATACGTTTTAACAAAGGTACAGGCCGGGCGTAGTGGCTCACGCCTGTAATCCAAGCACTTTGGAGGCCAAGGTGGGCGGATCACCTGAGGTCGGGAGTTGAAGACCAGCCTGACCAATATGGTGAAACCCCGTCTTTAAAAAATAAAAAAACAAAGCTCCAAACACACAGTATAATGTGAGGATCCGATATAAAGTGGACCTTCAAAAAAAACCAGTTTTTTAATTTTTTTTTAGCCCGACGTGGTGGCGGGCGCCTGTAGTCCCAACTAGTCGTGAGGCTGAGACAGGAGAACCGCTTGAACCCGGGAGGCTGTGGCTTCAGTGACCGTGCCTGATCAATGTCTTGTACTTTATTAAGAGTAAAGCAGGCTGGGCGCGGTGGCTCACGCCTGTAATCCCAACACTTTGGGAGGCCAAGGCAGGCAGATCATGAGATCAGGAGATGGAGACCATCGTGGCCAACAAGGTGAAACCCTGTCTCTACTAAAATTACAAAAATTATCTGGGCGTGGCGGCAGGTCCCTGTACTCCCAGCTACTCAGGGAGCTGAGGCAGGAGGATCGCTTGAATCCAGGAGGTGGAGGTTGCAGTGAGCCAAGATTGCGCCTTTGCACACTCTGGCCTGGCGACAGAGTAAGAAGAGGAGCATTAATTGTGACATGCATGTGAATTCACACCAGAGTACAGCTGACCAGTGTGTGGCAGTGTCTGCTCACATGTAAACCACAGTTCCCTCATGACATGCCCAAGAAGGCATGTGTAACGAATCAAATACCTACACTGTTTTGAAGGGAAACTGTCTATAGGGCATTGTTGCAAATAAACATCCGTTGCTAAAGAGAAGAAAATATGTGCTTATTTTAAATAGTGGACAGAGTCCCCACTCAGGCCTACGTCCTGGTGACTTGGAAGTTCCCACTCTGCTCTGCTCCTCCTTCCTGAGGAGCCTGATCAGCTGCATGCTGGGGGGTTGTCTCATCCAATGTCTATAAAGAAGTACTAAAGGAGGTTTTGTTTTGTTTTTCTTCTTTGAAACGGAGACTCGCTCTGTTGCTCATGCTGGAGCACAGTGGTGCAATCTCAGATCACCACAACCTCCATCTCCCAGGTTCAAGCGATTCTCCTGCCTCAGCCTCCCAAGTAGCTGGGATTATAGGCACGCACCACCGTGCCTAGCTCATTTTTGTATTTTCAGTAGAGATGGGGTTTCACCATGTTGATCAGGCCGGTCTTGAATTGTCCATCTGCCTCGGGCTCCCAGAGTGCTAGAATTACTAGCATAAGACAGTGTGCCCAGCCCTAAAGGAAGTTTTTAAAGCTGAAAGCGGGTGACCCAACACAGTAATTGTCATCATGAAAAAATTAAAAGCACCAAAGTATAGGCCGGATCAGGTGGCTCAAACTTGTAATCCCAGCATTTTGAGAGGCCAAGGCAGGAGGATTTGTTGAGACCAGGAGTTTAAGACCAACCTCGGTAGCATAGCAAGACCCCATCTGTACTAAAGAGTAAACTAACTAACTAAATAAAAACTATAAATGCATTTCCCTCTCCCACTTTTTTTTTTTTTTTGGTTGGGGGAAACAAGGGTTTATAGAGTGCCCAAGTAAGATGGTTACAAGTACTGGGAACAGTAAACCTCGGCAAGCTGCCTCAGGCCTCTGGGGAGGCAAACTTCTCTAAGCCTTCATGTTTCAGGTGCAGAGTGACCTTGACTCTGTTACAGTACATAACATGCTCAAGTTACTTTTGTAGCATTACAAAGTAACCAGACTTGTAGGCTCCTTGTAAGACTCACTCCCTCCAGTTGCTCCTAGAATACAATCTTTTTTTAATATATTTATTATTATTATTATTTTTTTTTTTTTGAGATGGAGTTTCGCTGTTGTTACCCACACTGGAGTGCAATGGCACGATCTCAGCTCACCTCAACCTCCTCCTCCTGGGTTCAAGCAATTCTCCTGCCTCAGCCTCCCAAGTAGCTGGGACTACAGACGCGCACCACCATGCCCAGCTAATTTTTGTATTTTTAGTAGAGACGGGGTTTCACCATGTTGACCAGGATGGTCTCGATCTCTTGACCTCGTGATCCACCCGCCTCGGCCTCCCAAAGTGCTAAGATTATAGGGGTGAGCCACCACGCCCGGCCCACTTTAATTCTTAATCTTTTTCTCATCCCTTTCTTGTCACTGAACTCAGGTCACCCACGGGTAGGGTGTGGGGGCTGGTTCCCTACATATTTTTGAGACGGAGACTTGGCCTGTTGCCCAGGCTGGAGTGCAGTGGCCCAATCTCTGCTCACCACAACCTCCGCCTTCCGAGTTCAAGCGATTCTCCTGCCTTTAGACTCCCAAGTAGCTGGGATTACAGGCGCCCACCACCATGCCCAGATTTTTGTATTTCTAGTAGAGATGGGGTTTCATCATATTAGCCAGGCTGGTCTTGAACTGCTGACCTTGTGATCCTCCTGCCTTGGCCTCCCAAAGTGCTGAGATTACAGTGAGCCACTACCTCTGGCCTCTTCTTTCTTTACTGATGTGAAAAACAAGTATGGGGCCGGGCACAGTGGCTCATGCCTGTAATCCCAAGACTTTGAGAGGTCCAGGTGGGCCTGTGGCACATGCCTTTAGTCCCAGCTACTCCAGAAGCTCAGGTAGAAGAATCACTTGAACCGGGGAAACGAAGGTTGCTGCTGCACTCTCGCCTGGGCAACAAGCGAGATTCTGTCTCAAAAAAAAAAAAAAAAAAAGAATTTTTTTTGAGGCAGGGACTCACTAGTCTGTAGCCAAGGCTGGAGTGCAGCGGCCTGATCTAGGCTCACTGTAACATCCACCTTCCACGTTCAAGTGATTTTAGTGCCTCAGCCAAGTAGCTGGAATTACAGGCACATGCCACCACACCCAGCTAATTTTGTATTTTTAGTAGAGACAGGGTTTCACCATGTCGGCCAGGCTGGTCTTGAACTGACCTCGAATTATCCACCCAACTCTGCCTTCTAAAGAGTTGGGATTACAGGCGTGAGCACCCACACCCCTGGCTCCTAATTCTACTGTTTGATCTATAACAAAAATATATTTGCCAATAACAGCAAGAGGATGAGGGTGGAGCAGAGACACTGGACTGAGGAAAGACACCAGAGAGTAACTCACATTGAATGCACAGGTGTATTCATGTGTCCAGCCTCATCAAATTGTACATTTAAAATGAGTGCATTTTACTGTACGTTATTTGTTCATTTATTTTCAGAGACAAGGCCTTAGAGTGTATGTGTCCTAATCTGGAGTACACTGGCATCATCATGGCTCACAGTAGCCTTGACCTTCCTTTGGACTCAAGCAGTCCTTCTATCTCAGCTTCCTGAGTAGCTGGGACCACAGGCGGCAGATTATTGTTGTTTGAGATGGAGTTTAACTCTTGTTACCCAGGCTGGAGTGCAATGGCACGATCTCGGCTCATCGCAACCTCTGCCTCCTGGATTCAGGCAATTCTCCTGCCTCAGCCTCCCGAGTAGCTGGGATTACAGGCATGTACCACCACGCCCAGTTAATTTTCTAGTTTTAGTAGAGACGTTTCTCCATGTTGGTCAGGCTGGTCTCAAACTCCTGACCTCAGGTGCTCCGCCCGCCTCGGCTTCCCAATATGCTGGGATTACAGATGTGAGCCACCGTGCCCAGCCTTACCTGGCAGGTTTTTTGTATTTTAAAAAAACATTTTATAGAGACGGGGTCTCCATGTGTTGCCCAGACTGGTCTCAAACATCTGGCTTAAGCAGTCCTCCCACCTCAGCCTCCTCAAGTGCTCGGATTTCAGGCATGAGCCATACATAGTGCCTGGCCTACTGTATGTTATACATTAACAAAATTGGCTAACCAAATCCAACTAGAAAACATTGGTAAAAACTTGAGCAAATGCTTCACTAAACAGGATATATAGATAACAAATATGTCCATGTAAAGACACTCAACAGCTACTGGTTGTGGGAATGTAAAATGGTACAGCTACAATGGGAAATAATTTGGTAGTTTAACACATTCCAAGTACACTTACTGCACACCCTGCAGTTGCACTCCTTCCTGGACATTTATCCCCCCAAAAGTGAGCACTATGTCTACACAAAAATAAAAATTTGTTCATAGAAAACTCAGTACAAATGTTCATAGCAGCTTTATTTGTAATAGCCAGATAAAGGTGCACAACTCAAATATTCTTTTTTTTTTTTTTTTTGAGACGGAGTTTTGCTCTTGTTACCCAGGCAATGGCGCGATCTCAGCTCACCGCAACCTCCGCCTCCTGGGTTCAGGCAATTCTCCTGCCTCAGCCTCCTGAGTAGCTGGGACTACAGGCACGCGCCACCATGCCCAACTAATTTTTTGTATTTTTAGTAGAGACGGGGTTTCACCATATCTCTGGGAACCGATCCCAGGATGGTCTCGATTTCTTGACCTAGTGATAAGCCCGCCTCGGCCTCCCAAAGTGCTGGGATTACAGGCGTGAGCCACCGCGCTCGGCCCTGGCTGGGACGTTTTTCCGAGCCCTGGTCGGGACTCCATAAAGCGGACACAATATCAGGGAGAGGATTTCGAGGCGGCTGCGGGCACAGGAGGGCTTCTGCTGAGACCCCGCCGCTGCGCGGTCCGATGGCCCCACGGGGCCGCCCTTCCACTGCGGGGTCACCGGGGCTCAGCAGCATTCACCGCCGCCAGGACGCGTCCAGGTCACCTAGGCAGAACCGTCCGACTCTCGCGCCTTCGCTTCTGTTCCTGGGGCAGTGGAGCCTCCTCCACGCCGCCCACCGCCCAATGATTCCACAGTCGAAAGGCGCGCCAAAGCAAGTGCCTAAAGCCAACGCCGGAAGCCCCGCCCCCCACGAGGCCCGCCAGATCGTTCACCTTCCTGGGCCGCCATTGGCTACGTCTGCATGGCAGCACGTCCAGACGCCTTATGGGAAATGTAGTTCGCGCACGTTTCCCCCCCCGCCCCCCCGAGCTAGCGGCGTCCTCCCTTGTCGCCTTGGCAACGACCTAGCCGCGCCGCGAGGAGAGCCGGGAATGGAGGTCGTGGCTGAGGGGCGCCGAATTCCCAGAGTTCTGGGAGTTCCGGCGTCGCCAGGGACCCTCGCCGCGCCCTCCATGCACCGTGTCCCACCGGCGAGTGGCTCTCTTACTCAGACCTGTCGCTCGCGGACAGGCGCCGTGGGGTCTCCCGGGCCCCTGCACCGCCCTCCTTCCCCGCGGCTCCCGAAAGTGGCTCCTTGTTTTCGGATGCATTTCACCCGCGCGGGGAGAGCGTCCCCGGAAGATTCCACGGCCGCCGAGGGCTTCCGCGTCCCGGACGCGTTTCGGTTGAGGCCGAGGGTCCGGGCCTGTTCCGCCGTCACGGTCCAATGGCCGGGGAGGTGCAGGTGAGGGGAGGGTGCCTCCGAGGAATGAGGAGGGCCGCCAGGTGTGGGGGCAGTATGTCCCAGGGCAGAGCTGGAGGAGGGCAGGGTCTCAGAGATCTGCATATGGGTCCAGGGGGAGGTCTTTGGTGCAGGGCTGGGGCATGCCCGTGGCAGTGGGAGGCATTGGAGATATGCCGCAGGACCGGGGCGGGACGGGGTTGTATTGCTGTGTCAGGCGCTCTGTCTGGAGACACAGGTGCAGAACAGCGTGTGTGGAAGGCCAGGCAATGTAGGGCGAACTGGGGGGGGGTTGTGCTGAGGGTGTAGACCTCTACGCATGCTGTTCAGTTTGTGCCTGGTGAGCAGGAGGGCAAACTAGGCCCTGAGACCAGGTACTTGGCACCGGGGAGAAGGATGAGCATAGGTTTGGTTGCATCTGAGAGTTGTGATCTCTGGACTGGAAATGGCAGGCAGGAGATAGAGTGGGGCCTGTGTGCTTGGCCCCGAACATAGATGGCACCAGTCTGGTCACCAGCCTGTTGTCACTTTGGGCTGGACACAGTGTCCAGTAGTAACACTAGAGGCATCAGTGACGCCAGCAGTTCTGGTATTCCTCTGAGGCAGAAGGAAGATATGTGTAGGGAGTATGGCGGGGAAGGGCTTGGGGCTCCTAGGGAAAGATAATGTCAGTGGGAGATCCCAGAGGGCCCTCAGACACAGGTCAAGGGCATGTATGTGTCCATCTGTCCATATTTTGGTTGTTTTTTTTCTGCCCATCATTGACCCCAAGGCTCAGTTGGACCCATCATTGCAGGGCTTGGTGATGTTTGAGGATGTGGCGGTATATTTCTCCAGGGAGGAGTGGGGGCTCCTTAATGTGACCCAGAAGGGCCTATACCGGGATGTGATGCTGGAGAACTTTGCACTCCTTAGCTCACTGGGTAAGTCTCTCACACTGTCCCCCAGCACACCGACTACCTCTGCATTTTCCCCATGGGCAGTTCTGTCCATATCAAAGTCAGACCACAGGGCACAGGGCCTGTTTCCTTCCCAGATTCGCTGTCGTAGTTATTGTGGGTGCTAGGACTAGGCTGGCTTTTTCCTGGCCTTTTCCCTGCCTTTCTCTGAGCAGTACTGATGGCACTGTCAACACTAGCCCCAGGAGCTAGTGGAGCAGGTTTTGGGGGTCAGATGTTTCATAGTTTGCCCACCAAATCCCATCAAGCTCTGCCTCTTCCTGGCCATGTGACTCTGTTGAAGACATGGCCTCTCTATGCTCCCAGTTTTCCCTTTCTACAAAAGAAATTTTACAGGGAACTCCCTGGGCCAGCCTTGAACCATGAATTTTAATCAGAACAGTTTGGGGAATATTACCATCCTAATATTCATATTAAGTCTTTAGGTCAGTGAACATGGGATATGTTTTATTTATTTAGCTCTTTTATTTTTCCGATAATGTTTGGTTTGTTTGTTTTTTTTTTTTTTTTTTTTTTTGAGACAGAGTCTTGCTCTTATTGCCAAGCTGGAGTGCAGTGGCGCAATCTTGGCTCACTGCAACCTCCGCCTCCTGGGTTCAAGCAATTCTTCTGCCTCAGCCTTCTGAGTAGCTGAGACCACAAGCACATACAACCATGCCCGGCTACTTTTTGTATTTTTAATAGAGACGGGATTTCACCATGTTGGCCACAATGGTCTGGATCTCTTGATCCTCGTGATCCGCCCGCCTCGGCCTCCCAAAGTGCTGGGATTACGCCTCCCAAAATGCTGGGATTACGCCTCCCAAAATGCTGGGATTATGCCTCCCAAAATGCTGGGATTACAGGTGTGAGCCACCGTGCCAGGCCTTGTTTTGTCTTTTTAAATAATGTTTTATATTATCAGTGTACAAAGATACTTTTGTTAAATTTATTCTTAAGTACTTTATCCTTTTTGATGCTTTTTCATTTTTACTTTCTTGAGACAGAGCCTTGTTCTGTCTCAAGAGGTTGGAGTGCAGTGGCACAATCTCAGCTCACTGCAACCTCTGCCTCCGGGATTTAAGCAGTTGTCCTGCCTGAGCCTCCTGAGTAGCTGGGACTACAGGTGCGTGCCACCACGCCTGGCTGATTTTTGTATTTTTAGTAGAGATGGGGTTTCGCCATGTTGGCCAGGCTGTTATTGAACTCCTGACCTCAGCTGATCCACCCACGTTGGCCTCCCAAAGTGCTGGTATTACAGGCGTGAGTCACTGTACCCAGACTTTTTGATGCTATTTTAAATGGAATTATTTTCTTAATTTAATTTTGGATTGTTCATTGCTAGTTGTAGAAATATACTCATTTTTTTGTATACTAATCTTGTCTCCTGAAGCATTGCTAAATCTGTTTATTAGTTCAAATAGTTTTTAGTGGATTCCTTCCTATTTTCCATATATAAGATCATGCCATCTATGAATAGAGATAGTTTTGCTTCTTCCTGTGCCTCACTGACCTAGCTAGACCCTCCAGTTCTTTATTCAGTGGAAATGGGGAGAGGAGACATCCTTGTTCCGTAACTTAGGGTGTTCAGTCTTTCACTATTAAATATGGTGTAGCTGTTAGTTTTTGGCAGATAGCCATTTCAGCTGAGGAAGTTCCCTTCTCTTTCTAGTTTCTTAAATGTATTTTTAAGAAAGGTCACGACCGGTCGGGCGCGGTGGCTCAAGCCTGTAATCCTAGCACTTTGGGAGGCCGAGCTGGGTGGATCACGAGGTCAAGAGATCAAGACAATCCTGGTCAACAAGGTGAAACCCTGTCTCTACTAAAAATACAAAAATTAGCTGGGCACGGTGGTGTGTGCCTGTAATCCCAGCTACTCGGGAGGCTGAGGCAGGAGAATTGCCTGAACCCAGGAGGCGGAGGTTGCGGTGAGCCAAGATCACGCCATTGCACTCCAGCCTGGGTAACAAGAGCAAAACTCCGTCTCAAAAAAAAAAAAAAGAAAGGTCACGACCAAGTGCAGTGGCTCACACCTGTAATCCAAGCACTTTGGGAGGTCAAGGGGGGTGGATCACCTGAGGTCAGGAGTTCAAGACCAGCCTGGCCAACATGGTAAACCCTCACCTCTACTAAAAATACAAAAATGGCCGGGTGTGGTGGCACATGCCTGTAATCCCAGCTACTTAGGAGGCTGAGGCAGGAGAATCTCTTGAACCTGGAAGGCGGAGGTTGCAATGAGCTGAGATTGCGCCATTGCACTCCATCCTGGGCAACAAGAGTGAAACTCTATCAAAAAAAAAAAAGAAAAAAAAGATAAAGAAAGGTCACTAAATTTTGTCAGATACTTTTCCAATGTCTAATGAAATGATCATGTGATTTTTGTCCTCTCTTCTGTTAACGTGGTGTATTACAGTAATTGATTTTCTTTTTCTTTTCTTTTCTTTCCTTTTTTTTTGAGATAGAGTCTTGATCTGTTGCCAGGCAGGAGTGCAGTGGCAAGATCTCGGCTCACTGCGACCTCCACCTCCCTGGTTCAAGCGATTCTCCTGCCTCAGCCTCCTGAATAGCTGGGACTGTGCCACCATGCTCAGCTAATTTTTGTATTTTTAGTAGAGACAGGGTTTCACCACGTTGGCCAAGATGGTCTCGATTTCTTGTCCTCACGATCCGCCTGCTGTGGCCTCCCAAAGTGCTGGGATTACAGGCGTGAGGCATCGCACCTGGCAGTGTAGTTTTCTCACAATGACGTTATCGAGTATGAGGGTAATTTTGGCTTCCATGGATAAGTTGGGAAATGTTTCCTTCTCTTCTGTTTTCTGGAAGAGTTTGTTAAGTATTGGTGTTAATTCTTATTCTTTACTGTTAGTATTGACCATTGAAGTCATCAGGGCCTGGTGTTGTGTGTGTGGTGGGGGGAAGTTTTTTAATAACAACAAGAAAACCTTTTTTGTTATGTGTTTGTTTAAATTTTCTATTTTTTCTTGAATCAGTTTTGGTAGTTTGTGTCAACTTGGGAATTCGTGCATTTGATCTAAGTTATCTCATTTGTTGGCATGCATTTGTACATAGTATTTCATGATAATCTTTTAATTTTTATTATGTCACTAGTGATGTCCTTTTTCCATTCCTATTTGTGGTAATATTGGGTCTTCTCTCTATTTTTTTCACTCTAGGTAAACATTTGCCAATTTTCTTTATCTTTTCAAAGACCCAAATTTTGGTTTATTGTTTCTCTTTATTTCTTTATTTTTTATTTTTATGTATTTATTTTATTTATTTATTTATTTATTCATTTATTTATTTATTTATTTATTTTGAGACGGAGTTTCGCTCTTGTTACCCGGGCTGGAGTGCAATGGCGCAATCTCGGCTCACCGCAACCTCTGCCTCCTGGGTTCAGGCAATTCTCCTGCCTCAGCCTCCTGAGTAGCTGGGATTACAGGCACGCGCCACCGTGCCCAGCTAATTTTTTGTATTTTTAGTAGAGACAGGGTTTCACCACGTTGACCTGGATGGTCTCGATCTCTTGACCTCGTGATCCACCCGCCTCGGCCTCCCAAAGTGCTGGGATTACAGGCGTGAGCCACCACGCCTGGCCTATTTTTTTTTTTTCTGAGATGGAGTTTCGCTCTTGCTACCCAGGCTGGAGTGCAATGGCGCGATCTCGGCTCACCGCAACCTCTGCCTCCTGGGTTCAAGCAATTCTCCTGCCTCAGCTTCCTGAGTAGCTGGGACTACAGGCGCGCACCACTGTGCCCAGCTAATTTTTGTATTTTTAGTAGAGATGGGGTTTCACCATGTTGACCAGGATGGTCTCGGTCTCTTGACCTCGTGATCCAGCCGCCTCGGCCTCCCAAAGTGCTGGGATTATACGTGTGAGCCACCATGCCGGCCAGTTGATTTCTGTTTTAATTAGTTTGTAGACAGAGAACATTATTTCAGTCCTTTGGAATCTATTAAGGCTTATTTTATATTCTAGCAAATGGTATGCTCTGAAGACTGTTCCGTGTGCACGTGAAAATGTATATCCTGCTGTTGTTAGGTGGCATGCTCTATAGATGTGTTAGGTCCAGTTGGTTTTCATTGTTGTTCAACCCTGCCCTGTCCTTTTTCCTTTTCTTCTTAGTGATTCTATTCATTATTGATGATGGGAAACTGCAATCTTTATTATTGCTAAACTGTCTGTTTCTTCAATCATGTCAGTTTTGCTGCATAGGAAGGCTTTTTTTTTTTCTGTTTGTTTGTTTCTTTGAGACAGGGTGTCACTCTGTTGCCCAGGCTGCAGTGCAGTGATTTGATTGTGGCTCACTGACATTTTGACCTGGGCTGAAGCAATCCTCTCACTATAGCCTCCCGAGTAACTGGGACTACAGGTGCATGCCAACATGCCTGGCTAATTTTTAAAAAATATATAATTTTTGAAGAGATGGGGTCTTACTATGATGCCCAGGCTGGTTGCAAACGTCTAGCCTTAAGTGATTCTCCTACCTCAGCCTTCCAAAATGTTGGGACTGTAGGCACGAGCCACGATGCCCAGCCTGTTTCTTTTACTACCTATCAATCCCAGGACTTGCACCTTCAAGATCCCCTGTGTTTACCCAACTGGTGGATGACGAACAGTCCTGTATGACCAGCTGGGTGGATGTGACTCTAGTCAGCAGAACAGAAGCCAGCAGAGGTCCTGTTTCTGGTCTTGGTAAGTGGAGCAGAGGGGAATACCTTGGTTTCAGCAGTGGGCTCACAGAATGCTGGGTACCTGCATACACTCATACCTTGGTGTTGAGGGCAGTAACCACCTTATTTCCACCTTTCCTCTTATCTGAACACTGTGCAGTCTGCCATCTCTACTGTGACTTTCAGGATCTGCGTGTTCCTGCCTCTTTGGCCTGTGTCTCTTCATTGCCCTTCTCTGTATTTATGCAGAGCTGTCTACTGTTGTCCACTCAGTGCATGACTTGAGATGTGCACATATCCTTCAATAGGTATTTGAACTTCAGCCAACCTTTAATTAATACTTAAACACCAGCTACCATGGCCGGGCGCGGTGGCTTAAGCCTGTAATCCCAGCACTTTGGGAGGCCGAGGCGGGTGGATCACGAGGTCAAGAGATCGAGACCATCCTGGTCAACAGGGTGAAACCCCGTCTCTACTAAAAATACAAAAAATTAGCTGGGCATGGTGGCGCGTGCCTGTAGTCCCAGCTACTCAGGAGGCTAAGGCAGGAGAATTGCCTGAACCCAGGAGGTGGAGGTTGTGGTGAGCTGAGATCGTGCCATTGCACTCCAGCCTGGGTAACAAGAGCGAAACTCTGTCTCAAAAAAAAAAAAAATACTTAAACACTAGCTACTATTTTGCAATCAGATTTTGCTGGAACTAGACACTTGCCTTCTCACAATGCTCACCTGTCCCCAGCAGCCAAGGTCCTGCTGAAACCCTTTGCAGAGGAGTGACTTGGAGACCCCACCTCTCCTCCCTGTACTGCACCCTATCTTGTGCCCTCATTTCAATTGAGATCTTTCTTTTCTTTCCTTTTTTTTTTTTTTTAAAGAGATCTTTCTTATTCTGTAGTCTAATGGAGCCATGTTCAGTTGGGCCAGCCTTTTCTAACCCAGACCTTTCCCAGCAATCTTTCAGCAATTCTCTGGAGTCCTTATGGGTGTGTCTGACATGCACTGGTGATGAAGGTACCTCCTGCCTCTAGTTCAACTCTCAGTAATAGATTCATTTCTGCTTTCAGATGGTCTGTGTAGAGCGGAGGATGAGAGAGCCCCTCCCAAGCATGTAAAGAACTACAGAGTCATCCAGCACCAAGACCCTCGTAGTGCGGGGAAGCTAAGAAGGCACACTGAGTATGAGGCAGCCTTCCCACCTAGTTCCAGTTGTGGACCACAGCAAGGAGTCCATGTGGCAGAGAAGCTGTTCAAATGCAGTGACTGTGGGAAGGTGTTCTTGAAGGCCTTTGCCCTCCTTGACCATCTGATAACTCACTCTGAAGAGAGACCCTTCAGATGCCCAACAGGCAGAAGTGCTTTTAGGGAGAAGTCAATTCATATTAACCCCCGAAAAATTCACACTGGAAAAACATCCCATGTGTGTAATGAGTGTGGGAAGGCCTTCAGTTACCCGTCTAAGCTGAGGAAACACCAGAAGGTTCACACAGGCATAAAACCTTTTAAGTGTAGTGAATGTGGGAAAACCTTCAACCGCAAAGATGCACTTGTTCTACACCAGAGGATTCACACTGGAGAAAGGCCTTATGCGTGCAGCAAATGTGGGAAAACCTTCAGTGTTCTGTCTACCCTCATTAGGCACCAGAAAGTGCACACTGGAGAAAGACCCTATGAGTGTACAGAATGTGGGAAGTTCTTTAAATATAGTAATAGCTTCGTTCTTCACCAGAGAGTTCACACTGGAGAAAGGCCTTTCGAATGCAAGCAATGTGGGAAAGCCTACGTGACTCGTTCAGGCCTCTATCAGCACTGGAAAGTCCACACTGGGGAACGGCCCTATGAATGTAGCCTGTGTGGGAAAACCTTTACTACCAGGTCCTACCGCAATCGGCACCAGCAGTTCCACACTGAAGAGAGGCCTTATGAATGTACAGAATGTGGGAAAGCCTTCAAACATAGTTCTACTCTCCTTCAGCACAAGAAAGTTCATGCTTCAGAAAGGCCTCAGGAGGACAGGTCACATGGGAAAGTTGTTAGCTGCTAGCACTTGTGCATCAGAAAAGGTCTTTTTTTTTTTGAGACGGAGTTTCGCTCTTTTCACCCAGGCTGGAGTGCAATGGCGCGATTTCGGCTCACTGCAACCTCCGCCTCCTGGGTTCAGGCAATTCTCCTGCCTCAGCCTCCCGAGTAGCTGGGATTACAGGCATGTGCCACCATGCCCAGCTCATTTTTTGTATTTTGAGTAGAGCCGGGGTTTCACCATGTTGACCAGGATGGTCTCGATCTCTCTCTTTCTTTTTTTTTTTGAGACGGAGTTTCGCTCTTGTTACCCAGGCTGGAGTGCAATGGCGCGACCTTGGCTCACCGCAACCTCCGCCTCCTGAGTTCAGGCAATTCTCCTGCCTCAGCCTCCCAAGTAGCTGGGATTACAGGCATGTGCCACCCGCTCAGCTAATTTTATGTTTTTAGTAGAGATGGGGTTTCACCATGTTGACCAGAATGGTCTCGATCTCTTGACCTTGTGATCCACCCGCCTCAGCCTCCCAAAGTGCTGGGATTACAGGCTTGAGCCATCGCGCCTGGCCCAGAAAAGGTCTTATTCCAGAAAGAAGATTGAGGAGAGTGACTGTGAGAGTGCCATGTGAAAGAAGCTTAACCTTGTATATCCCAGCATCCTCCCTGGGGGGGGGGGGTTCCCATGTGTGCCTGGTTTGTGGGAAGCTTTCAGGAGCCACACTGCGCTCTGACTTGCCTGGGGCTGTTGGCAGTGTCATGTTACTGTCAGTTAATGTGATAGAAACCATCCACTTCTATCCACCCTGTAAGATCCCTACAGCAAGTGGTGCAGCAGACCTTGGGTTCCTTGTTCTAAACTGTAGAGAATCATTAATGGTGGAGCCCAAAACAGCTCATTCCTTACCCCTGACTGGTCTAGCTGTGAACACGATCCAGCTCTGGCCAGAGGAGCTGAGCTGGTGTAAGCTGGGGGCTTGTTGGGAAGGTTTACCATTTTCATGGACGCGGTTGATATTACATGGGGTATTTGCCCTGCGCTAGCGTGGGCAGTCTCATACTGCTCTGGACTGTGGTAATAAAGCCTTTATTGTTTAAGCCACTTAAAAAAAATTTTTTTTTTTGAGATGGTCTTGCTTTGTTGCCCAGGCTGGAGTGCAGTGGTGCCATCACAGCTCACCACAGCCTCAAACTCCTGGTCTCAAGGGATCTTCCTGCTTTAGCCTCCTAAGTAGCTGGTGCTACAGGTGTGCACCATCACACCTGGCTAACTTTTGGTAGACAGGGTCTCGCTCCATTGTCCAAGCTGGTCTCCAACTCTGAGCCTCAAGCTGTCCTCCTGCCTTGGCCTCCCAAAGTGCTAGGAGCCACTGTGCCTGGCCTAGTGTTTTTAGAGGCAGGGTCTCACAGTCTTGCCCAGGTTGGAGTGCAGTGGTATGATCCCAGCTCATTGCAGACTTGGACTCCTGGACTCAGGTGATGCTCTTGCTTAATAGCTAGGATTGCACTTGTGTGCCACCATGTTTGGCTAATTTGAAACATTTTTTGTAGAGACAGGATCTTGCTACATTGCCCAGGCTGGTCATGAACTCGTCGCCTCAAGCACTCTTGCCTCAGCCTTCCAAGTGCTGGTATTATAGTTGTGAGCCTCTGTGCTCCACCAAGTCACTTTTTTTTTTTTTGAGACGGAGTTTCGTCCTTGTTACCCAGGCCGGAGTGCAATGGCGCGATCTCGGCTCACCGCAACCTCCGCCTCCTGGGTTCAGGCAATTCTTCTGCCTCAGCCTCCTGAGTAGCTGGGATTACAGGCACGCGCCACCGTGCCCAGCTCTTTTTTTGTATTTTGAGTAGAGACGGGGTTTCACCATGTTGACCAGGATGGTCTCGATCTCTTGACCTCGTGATCCACCCGCCTTGGCCTCCCAAAGTGCTGGGATTACAGGCGTGAGCCACTGCGCCCAGCCCAAGTCACTTTTAATATTGAGGTTCTCATCCCTGTGTGTGAAGAGATTGAGAATAGAATCAGGCACTATCACCATAAGTCGAGGGAGTGGCTTTTGTGGAGGCGGTCTCTTTTTTTCTGCCTCAGTGGGGATGGCAGGATGACAGAAAATAGTTCAAGTCAAGTAGTCAAGTTGGCCTAATTTGTATTGGCCCCTGAGTCATTCAGGGAAAGAAAGACCCGTAGCCTGCATGTCAGGTATGTTTGTGGGTCCAGAGCTCACCTTGAAGAAGGGGATAGTTGGTGTGAGATCTGTATGTTTATGGAGAGAAAACGTTGGGTTCCTTGTTCCCAGGGAATGTTCCAGAACTTCCAGCAATGGTCACAAGGGGCTGTTTCCAGATTCAGCTCAGAAGCCATATTCTCCAAAATCTGGAACGTGGAGGTAAGTTCTAGACTGACTGTAAAACCTATAGGGGCCTGTTGGGTAGAGTAAGTGGGCATAGAAATACCGAGTAAGGGTTGGGCACGGTGGCTCACCCCTGTAATCCCAGCACTTTGGGAGGCCTAGGCGGGCGGATCATGAGGTCAAGAGATCGAGACCATCCTGGCCATGGTGAAAACCTGTCTCTACTAAAAATACAAAAAAAATTAGCCGGGCGTGGTGTCACACGCCTGTGGTCCCAGCTCCTCGGGAGGCTGAGGCGGAAGAATCGCTTGAACCCAGGCGGAGGTTGCAGTGAGCCGAGATTGCGCCACTGCACTCCAGTCTGGCGACAGAGTAAGACTGTCTCAAAAAAAAAAGAAATACCGAGTAAGTAGTATGGAGTGAAGTGTCTGGTAAGCAAGAGGGCTTGAACCAACTCTAAAGAGGCATCCACAAATATTCCAGCAACTGAGGTTTTATGGGGTGAGGGCACCAGAACTCCTCAGCAATTACAGACGAGGTTACTGTCAGCAAATGATCTATAGGCTTTCTGGATTTTCATATCCTCTCTGGGCTATTTACCTCTCATGGCCATTATTATCCTGAGACTGAAAGATTCTGTAGTCCTGGGATGTGCCTTTTGTGACCCATCCAGTGCTTCTGGTGTCTCTGGATGCTGTGGCCTTTGTCATTGTCAAGTTTTTGCTGTCACAGTGTCAGGGCAGTCCCTCCGGGGCTCAAGGGAGACAGGTGGGATAACCAAAGTGTGGATCCAGATCTTGTGGTTTATGGGACTTTTTCAGTCTTGCTCTATCTCCCAGCCTGGAATGCAACTGTGTGATGGGTCACTGCACCCTTGACTTCTGGGACTCAAGTGATCTTTCCACCTCAGCCTCCTAGGTAGCAGGGACTGCAGTTGCATGCCACCACATCCAGATAATTAAAAAAAATGTTTTGGCCGGGTGCGGTGGCTCACGCCTATAATCCCAGCACTTTGGGAGGCCACGGCGGGTGGATCACGAGGTCAAGAGATCAAGACCATCCTGGTCCACAAGGTGAAACCCCGTCTCTACTAAAAATACAAAAAATTAGCTGGGCATGGTAGTGCATGCCTGTAGTCCCAGCTACTCGGGAGGCTGAGGCAAGAGAATTGCTTGAACCCAGAAGGTGGAGGTTGCGGTGAGCCGAGATTACGCCATTGCACTCCAGTCTGGGTAACAACAGCAAAACTCTGTCTCAAAAAAAAAAAAGTTTTAGGCTGGGCGTGGTGGCTCATGCCTATAATCCCAGCACTTTGGGAGGCCAAGGTAGGCAGAAGACTTGAGGTCAGGAGTTTGAAACTAGCCTGGCCAACATGGTGAAACCCCATCTCTACTAAAAATAAAAAAAAATTAACCAGGCGTGGTGGGTGGGTACCTAATCCCAGCTACTTGGGAGGCTGAGGCAGGAGAGTCGCTTGAACAGGGGAGGCAGAGGTTGCAGTGAGCCGAGATCACGCCACTGTACTCCAGCCTGGGTGACAGAGCAAGACTCTGTCTCAAAAAATATATATGGGGGGCCAGGATTGGTGTCTCATGCCTGTAATGCTAGCACTTTGGGAGACTCAGGTGGGAGGATTTCTTGAGCCCAGAAGTTCATGACCAGCCTCGGCAAAATAGCAAGACATCATCTCTTTAAATTCTTTTTTTTTTTAAGAGACAGGGTTTTGCCATGTGCCCAGACTCATCTTGAATTCTTGGGCTCAAGTGACCCACCAGCCTTAGATTCCCAAAGTGCTGGGTTTACAGGTGTGACACTGTGCCCAGCTTATACCCACTTTATTTTGTTTTGTTTTGAGGCGGAGTCTTGCTCTGTTGCCCAGGCTGGTGTGCGGTGGTGTGATCTTGGCTCACTGCAAACTGTGCCTCCCGGGGTCAAACGATTCTCCTACCTCAGCCTCCTGAGTAGCTGGGATTGCAGGTGCACACCACCATGCCAGGCTAATTTTTGTATTTTTAGTAGAGATGGGGTTTCACCATGCTGGCCAGGCTGGTCTTGAACCCCTGACCTCATGATCCACCAACCTCAGCCTCCCAAAGGGATTACAGGCATGAGCCACCGCACCCGGCCTATTTACCTACTTTTAATAACATGCGACATGCCAAGTATTATTCAGAATGGCCTAGAAAATGGGTGGTAACTTCCAGATGTTGCCCTGCTAAGGGGCAGTAACTTCCAGGTGTTGCCAAGATAATGGCAAACTGCCATGGTAATGGTGGGCATGTCTTTTTTTTTTTTTTTTCTAAGATGGAGTCTCGCTCTTGTTACCCAGGCTGGAGTGCAATGGCGCGATCTCGGCTCACCGCAACCTCCGCCTCCTGGGTTCAGGCAATTCTCCTGCCTCAGCCTCCCGAGTAGCTGGGATTACAGGCACGCGCCACCATGCCCAGCATATTTTTTGTATTTTTAGTAGAGACGGGGTTTCACCATGTTGACCAGGATGGTCTCGATCTCTTGACCTCGTGATCCACCCGCCTCGGCCTCCCAAAGTGCTGGGATTACAGACGTGAGCCACCGCGCCCGGCTCTATGGGCATGTCTTATGGGGAAGTGCTTTCAGTGCCTCTTCCTGTTCAGTGTCTTCAGTCTGGTCTGGAGTAGATTCCCATCTGGCTCCTACCTCAGCTTCACAAAAATCCCATGAAGGAGGAATTGTCTTCATTTTCCATTGCTCCCCCAATTCCCAGGCCTGTGCAGTCAGGACTGGCTGCTGGATAGGATATTGACCACCTCACTGCCTATGGAAATCTCAGTGCTGTTTTTTTAGGGGGAAGGGAAGCCAATCCAAATTGTAATTTTAAAAGTGTAATTTATGATTGGGCACAGTGGCTCACACCTGTAATCCCAACACTTTGGGAGGCTGAAGTGGGCAGATCACAAGGTCAGGGGTTTGAGACCAGCCTGGCCAACATGGTGAAACCCCATCTCCACTAAAAATACAAAACTAGCCAGGTGTGGTGGTATGCACCTGTAGTCCCAGCTATTCGGGAGGCTGAGGCAGGAGAATCGCTTGAACCCGGGAGGTGGAGGTTGCAGTGAGTATAGACTGTGCTATCGCACTCCAGCCTGGGCTACAGAGCAAGACTCTCTGTCAAAAAAGATGTAAGTTATAAGGGCATAAAATTATGAAGTACTTAGAAATAATTTTTACAAAATTATGCAGGACTTGTACACAAAACTATAAAACATCGCTGAGATAAATTGAAGAATGCCTAAGTAAATGAGGACATTTATTATGTTCATGAATTGAAAGTCTTAATATGTTAATCCTCCCCAAGTTGGTTTGTGGGTTCAATGCAGTCTCAATAAAAATGTCACTAGGTGTTTTTTTTTTTTTTTGATTCACTCTGTTACCCAGGCCAGAGTGCAGTGGTGCAATTTCATCTCACTGCAACTTCTGCCTCCTTCTGCCTGCCAGGTTCAAGTGATTCTCCTGCCTTAGCCTCCCAAGTAGCTGGAACTACAGGTGCGTGCCACCACGCCCGCTAATTTTTGTATTTTACAATTGTAAATTACAGTCCCAAAGTGCTGGGATTACAGGCATGAGCCACCAAGCCCGGCCTGCTTTTCTTTATAAGCTGTCTACACTGGGATGTTTCTTTTATTTTCCCCTGCCTCCCTCCCTTTCTCCTTCCTTCCTTCCCATCCTCCTTTCTTTTCCTTCCTTCTTTCTTTTCCTTCTTTCCTTCCTTCCTTTTTCTTTTTCCCTCCCCTCCCCGTCCTTCTTCCTTCTCTCTCCTCTCTCTCTCTCTCTCTCTCTCTCTCTCTCTCTTCTTTCTTTCTTTCTTGATGGAGTCTTGCTCTGTTGCCCAGGCTAAAGTGCAATGGCGGAATCTCAACTCACCGCAACCTCTGCCTCCCAGCTTCACGTGATTCTCCTACCTCAGCCTCCCAAGTAGCTGGGATTACATGCGCCCACCAATGTGTCCGGCTAATTTTTGTATTTTTAGTAGAGACGGGGTTTAACTATCTTGGCCAGGCTGGTCACGAACTCCTGACATTGTGATCCACCCGCCTCGGCCTCCCAAAGTGCTGGGATTACAGACATGAGCCACCTAGCCCAGCTTTTTTTTTTTTTTTTTTGAGATGGAATTTCACTCTTGTTGCCCAGACTAGAGTGCAGTGGCATGATCTCAGCTCCCTGCAACCTTTGCCTCCCAAGTTCAAGTGATTCTCCTGCCTCAGCCTCCCAAATAACTGGAATTACAGCAGCATGTCACCACATCAAGCTAATTTAGTATATTTTTAGTAGAAATGGAGTTTCACCATGCTGACCAGGATGGTCTCAAACTCCCAAACTCAGGTGATCCACCTGCTTCAGCCTCCCAAAGTGCTGGGATTACAGGCGTGAGCTACTGTACCCGGCCCAAAATAATTCTTTATAGTAACACAAAAATGGCCTAACACAAAGGTCGCATAGCAGATAGGCTCTAGTAAGAAAGAGAGCTGGGATTTTAAGGCAGGTGAACTGGGTCTAATGTTTCTACTCTTTACTTCTTTCTTCCTGCCTCTAGATTTTCACCCTCCCATGTTGAAATCTCTTGGTTATAGATTTTTGCTTGTGCTCTCTTCTGAGATCACCTTCTTAAATCACAGTGGTGTCTGTTTTCATACCTTTTGAGGGTAGAGTGATTCCTTGAGGGTTACAAGGTCTGAAGATAGATGAGTTCTTGGCAGTTTGGAGAAGCCGGTGACTGGGTGCTCTGAGTCACTGGTTGTCAGACTGAGCCTCTCCCATCACACAGCTGAAGCTAGACTGCTCTGAGTGTCAAAAGAAGGCTAGGTGGGGAGAGGATCTGGGTTTTACAAGAGGTAAGTCTAGGCCGGGCGCAGTGGCTCAAGCCTGTAATCCCAGCACTTTGGGAGGCTGAGGCGGGTGGATCACGAGGTCAAGAGATCGAGACCATCCTGGTCAACATGGTGAAATCCCGTCTCTACTCAAAATACAAAAAATTAGCTGGGCGTGGTGGTGTGTGCCTGTAATCCCAGCTACTCAGGAGGCTGAGGCAGGAGAATTGCCTGAACCCAGGAGGCAGAGGTTGCGGTGAGCCGAGATTACGCCATTGCACTCCAGCCTGGGTAACAAGAGCGAAACTCCGTCCCAAAAAAAAAACCAGGCAAGTCTAGAAATGTCAGAATTGGGGTCCAGGGTGCGAGCATGACGTGGTAGGACAACATCGTCTGCCATCTGGGTATGATGGTTGAAGCACTGGTTAGTGGGTGTGGCTTAAGGTAAACATAGTAATTCCCACTCTAGGTGTAAAGTGCTTCACATTGATGGGGAGCTTTCTGTGTCAGGAGCTTTGCATTAGTGTTGTCAGAAAGTCTGGTGCGCACTGTGAGCACAGATTTCATGGATTTTACAGATGAGACAACTGAAGCTTAGGAGTCTGTGTTCGAGATCACACAATTCATTAGCAGTAGGAGTCCAAGTTGAACCAAGCGGGAAGGGTTACTGAGTGTTTTGGCACCCTTGGCCTTCAACTACTACTCTTCAGATTTCACAGGCCCCGTATTCTGGATAATTCACTCAAAGCTTGGGAGTTGGAGGTGAGGGAATCAACACAGGCATCAAAGAGAAGACAGATGCCAACACTAGCATGGAGGAGAGATTGCAGCTGATCTGGAGGTATGATTGGGAGAGATTGAGAAGCCTTTCAGGGGAGTCCCTGATGTGGGAGGGCACAAACAAAGGCCCAGGGGAAAGGAACTGCCCAGTAGGTCCCAGAGGAGGACCACCATCGGATACAACAGAGTGTAAAGTAACAGGGTAGACGGTATACTGCATCAACGGGGGGAAGGCAACTGCCTTTTGTGTTGAGGATAGTCTGAAAGCAATGGACCACTGAATCCCACAAAAGCTGGCAACCTGCACAGCTCAAAGGTCTTTGCCTGGAATACTCTGGCATTATTGGCAAACGTCTCCCTTCCTCTCACAGGTTGGCTGCTGTACACTGAGCCCCAGTGGGAGATCAGAAGGCAGGTTCAGCAGAAATACACAGGACTCTGCTCATGTACTGGGAACCATATCATTCTTCCTTTTTTACAGACAAGGTCTCATTCTGTTGCTCAGGCTCGAGTACAGTGGTGCAAGCGTAGCTAGCTCAGGGCAGACTTTAAGTCCTGGGATCCAGCGATCCTCCTGCCTCAGTCTCCCAAATAGCTGGGAACATGCTACCATCATGCCCAGCACCACTTTATGATATCTAATCTTAGCCACTGACACAGAGGATTGCGCTCTGATGACGCGTCTACCCTAACTTCATTTGCTTGGAAGCCCCCATGTGACTCAACTGGCCTTTAATTCTGATCCCACACGAATCTTCCATATTGGAGATATTATACTCAGGAAGGCAGGCCTGAGCAGGGTGGGCATCCCCCAGACACCTCCCTGTGCTGGGGAGTACTTGGGAAGCCCTGCCGTAATCTCTGCTCCCTGCAAAACTGTTGTGGCTTCTGCTCATGACGTAGTTATCATTGTCCATCCCCTCAGGGGCTTCCGAGACAGGTGGCAGCTGCAGTGGCCTCTGATCGGTCATATAGTATGGATGGACACCACAGGCCAAAGAGCTTCATGTCAGAAGATTTCTGGTCTATTCTCCCCTAGGCCTCAGGAGGACCCAGGGAAATATACAAAGCCAACTTATAGTTTTGGTGAACTGAGTTTGTATTGAAATGTTTTTTGAAATGATTTTCAACATTTACGAAATCAGATGCCACATAAAAATCCAAGTATTTGACTCTTCTCGCAAAACCAGGAAGACTCCACCATATTGTTTCCCCACCCCTAAGAGGGGCAGACCTGCTTGGTGGCCGCCATAAGTGGAATTATGAAGGCCCTGGCCATGTGACTCTTTAGAAACCCTGGCTACTCACATAAGCCACTCTAGACCATGATTTCTGTCTTCTCTGCCTTGAGGTTCCTACCTGTGCAGTGATGGCCATGAGATGAACAGCCCAGAGAGTCCACAGGAATCCACAAAACATTTATTTGGATTTCAGTTATGAGTGACAGGTAGGTCTGCATGTCCTGAGAAGTTGTATATACCCTTATGTCACTTGGCCATAGTCACTGGAAGTTTCTAATGTGCCTTTAGAACAGACATGTCCCGGCTGGACGCGGTGGCTCATGCCTATAATCCCAGCACTTTGGGAGGCCGAGGCGGGTGGATCACGAGGTCGAGAGATCGAGACCATCCTGGTCAACAAGGTGAAACCCCGTCTCTACTAAAAATACAAAAATTAGCTGGGCATGGTGGTGGCGCGTGCCTGTAGTCCCAGCTACTCAGGAGGCTGAAGCAGGAGAATTGCTTGAACCCGGGAGGTGGAGGTTGCGGTGAGCTGAGATCGTGCCATCGCACTCCAGCCTGGGTAACAACAGCGAAACTCTGTCTCAAAAAAAAAAAAAAAAACAGACATGTCCGTTCTTGCTCACCAGTCTTCTCCACACCTAGAGTTTTGTACCAATGATAATTTCCACATAGCCCTGGCAGGTCCGAACCACTTATACCTGCCTACTGAGTTCTATATTTCATGAGTCATGAGCCAAGAGCAGGTCCTGGAACACATACCTAGTAAAGTAGGGCATGCACTGGGAACAGAGGACCAAACTCTTGCTGTGGAGGTTCTCAAGGAAACCACCCCATTTTTCAGAGCTAGCTGTCTGGTCCCACAGGTGACTCCTGGTGTCCAGACTACAGGATTCAGTCCACAGAGCCTGTCAGTCCTTCACAGGAGGCCTTAGGGCAACAAGGCAAATTCAACCAAATCTGGACTGAGAGCTCTTCCTGCCCAATCAGACACTCACTTAGTGCCCCCCCACAAATAGTCTTTAAATGCACCTCACCAGTAGGTCCCAGAAGGGGACCTTGCCTCTGAGGCAAGTGGCTAACCATCAAGGCCTTTATTATCTCAGAGACAGACAGGCAGATCCAGGTCTGGGTCACTGTGTCACATGTAGATGCAGAAAAGAGTCCATGAAGAGAAGCCTTTCTGTATTAGTTACCTATTAGTCCTAGGCCGCAGTAATGCAGTGCTGCCTCAGATTCTGGGGGCTGTGGCTTTCCCACATTTGTTTCCCATAACTCTGTTTGGAATTCTCTGGTGATTCTTCTTGAAAGGGGGTATCTGTGGCTGAAGGCTTTCTCATTTTCACTGCGTTTGTAATGTTTTTTCCCATAGGTGCTTGATGTTGCTTTCTCATAGAGGTCACTGAAGACCATCCTAGATTCCTTACATGCAGGGGTTTTCTCTAATGTGAATTTTTTGGTTCTAGATAAGGATTGATTTCTTCTTGAGTGTCTTTCTTCATACCAAGTGTTTCAAGAGTGTCTCTTTAGTGTGGGCTCTTAGGAGGTTGAAGAGGGCTAGTCTTCATGAGGGCCTTCCCATAGCCAGTGCTCTTGAAGGGCTTCTCCCTCTCATGGCCTGCCCAGTGTTAACTGGTGTTGGAGCTGTGTGGCAACATCTTCCTACTCAGTTCTTCAGGGCTTCCCTGTGCCATGGGTGCTCTGGTGATGGAGAAACGAAGGTGTTTCCACATTCTCTTTTGAGCTTCTCATTATTCTGGTACTCCAGTGCTGGAAAGGGGGTCATCACCCTGGAAAGTCTTCACAACTGCCTGGCCCTAGAGTCCTCTCCCTTATGAATCCTGCTGTGCATGGAAAGTGCTCTTCACAAATGAGACTGTTAGTCGGAGTATCCTGCCTCACATTCACCCGGGAGTACAACCTTTGGCAGGCTAAGGGTGCCATGGTCAGGGTGAGGAATGACCAGTCATGGAGTACTGGCCCTGTCACATACCCCACTGCTGAGCCTGTTAAGTGGCATTCACATGGGCAGGGAGATCAGAGAGGGATCTAGGACAGATTGGCAGCAGCAGTGGCTACTGAAACTGTTGTTCAATGATGTGAGCCCAGGCCACTCTTTGCTTTTTGTTTTTGAGACAGAATCTCTCACTATCTCCCAGGCTGTAGTGCAGTGGCACGATCTTGGCTCACTGCAGTCTCCGCCTTCTGGGTTCAAGCAATTCTCCTGCCTCAGCCTCCTGAGTAGCTGGGACTACAGGTGCACGCCACCACACCCAGCTAATTTTGTTTTTTGTATTTTTAGTAGAGATGGGGTTTCACCATGTTGGCCAGGATGGTCTCAATCTCCTGACCTCATGATCTGCCCACCTCAGCCTCCCAAAGTGCTGGGATTACAGCCTTGAGCCACTGCACCCAGTCCACTCTTTTCTTTTTTAGAGATGGGGCCTTGCTATGTTGCCCAGGTGGACTCAAACTCCTGCGCTCAAGAGATCCTCCCGTCTCAACCTCTCAAGTGGCTGGGACTATAGGTGTGCACCACTGCACCTGGACTCCTATTCACATCCCAGCCAATGCTGTCATGAGTACTTCCTTGTATGAGGGAGGTCAGGGAAACAGCAACAGCTCACATGTACATTATGCTGAAATTACATGACAAATAAGCTTTTTATTTTTATTTTTTGAGACGGAGTTTCACTATTGTTACCCAGGCTGGAGTGCAATGGCGCAATCTCGGCTCACTGCAACCTCCGCCTCCCGGGTTCAAGCAATTCTCCTGCCTCAGCCTCCTGAGTAGCTGGGATTACAGGCGTGCGCCACCATGCCCAGCTAATTTTTTGTATTTTTAGTAGAGACGGGGTTTCACCATGTTGACCAGGATGGTCTCGATCTCTTGACCTCGTGATCCACCTGCCTCGGCCTCCCAAAGTGCTGGGATTACAGGCTTGAGCCACCGCGCCCGGCCAACAAATAAGCTTTTAAAAATAGGTGCCAAGCACCATATTCTACAAGGTTCTGGATCTCAAGCTTTTTCTAAAATACCAGATCTGTCAACTGTGTTAAATACCCCCATCTGCCTGTGCCCACTCTGTTGGCCAGCAAGACTGTGAAGCCACGAAGTGTGTGTTATTGACCAGAAACCCTGGGCAGACTATAAAAACCACTTTCCTGGACTATAGGCTGTCACTTTTCTCAGTCCCCAGTTCCTACCTGGGAGTGATACATGCCAAGATACAGTTCAAGAGAAGTGAAGTGAATGCACCCAAAATTGCATTTGTCTGTTTTAACTGTGGCAAAAACTTTAACATGGCAGATAGGAAGTCTGCAGCTCTGGAGTGGTTCTGCATACCCTCATCCTGCAGTCACAGTTGATGGGGAACTATGGCTACTGCTTTGTCCAGGATAGCATGTACCCTAGTTTACCACAGTCTCCCCAAACCCCTATTTATTACCTCACATCCAGTGTATCTCTATGCACATGGAGTACTCCCTGGGCTCCTCGAGGTTTTTTTTTTTTTTTTGTTCTATTTAAAAATTTTTTTTCAGCTGGGCACGGTGGCTCACGCCTATAATCCCAGCACTTTGGGGGGCCGAGGCGGGTGGATCACAAGGTCAAGAGATCGAGACCATCCTGGTCAACATGGTGAAACCCCGTCTCAACTAAAAATACAAAAAATTAGCTGGGCATGGTGGCGTGCGCCTGTAGTCCCAGCTACTCGGGAGGCTGAGGCAGGAGAAGTGCTTGAACCCGGGAGGCGGAGGTTGCGGTGAGCCAAGATCACACTGTTGCACTCTAGCCTGGGTAACAAGAGCGAAACTCCGTCTCAAAAAAAAAAAATTTTTTTTTTTTTTTTCTCTAGGTTTTGCCTTGGTGACCCTGGGACTATTTTAGTGTTGTAGACTAATTTATTTTTCCTCAGGGTAAGCTCTGGGCCCTAAGATAACTCTAAAACATAGGCCACTGTGTTCAGTCCAGAGCCTTTCAGTCTTCCCCAGTCCTTCACATAGCAATGTGAAGCAGGCTACAACAGGACAGAGCAACTGCCTGCTCTTCTGCTGTGCCCTTAGGCAGATTTCGTGCCCCCACTCTATCCATTCATTTTCTCAGCCTACTCCAACAGAATCCCTAAGACTAAAAGGCAACCTCATCAATAAGCTCTTTATTATCACACAGTATAGTGCAGACAAGGTAGGTTATTCCGGTGGAGGGTGATTTGTGGTCTCAATGGACACATCTTAGGGGTTAAACACAAACTTGATTTCTTCCTGAGCTCAAATTAGATTTCCCTCAAGGCCCCTTGACCAGCATGGGTTCAGCTGACTGCCTAACCCTCTCAGAGGCAATGGGAATTAACACCATTCCAGTGAGCTAAGGATGGTCCTGAATCCCTACAGGACAGGCTAAGGGAGGCTCAGGGAACTGTTTTCCCCATGCATGAGGACAGGACTGCTGCAAATTTTTGGATCCAGGCAAGATGGAAAGTGGCTGTGGCTTCTGCCTTATGCTACATGGGTGAGATGGCCCTGCGAAGTTTTTTGGGCTGGTGAGAAAGAACATAGCAGCTTCTAAACACTTTTCCACATTAGGAGTACATGTAGGTAAATTCTAATACGGGGATTCTACTGCATGAAGTTTGACTTGGCTGAAGATCTTCTCACAAAGACCACTCCCATAAGGCTCCACTCAGGTATGAATCTTTCTATGCTGAGCAAGGTTACAAAGATGGCTAAAGACTTTCCCACACTGGCTACACTCATAAATCCTTTCTCTGGTATGAGCTTTCTGGTGCCGAACAAGTGTAGATCTTTCACTAAAGGCTTTTCCACACTGGATGCACTCATAGGGCCTTTCTTTTGTGTGAACTCTCTGATGACGAACCAGGTGGGAGTTACTGCTGAAGGCTCTTCCACATTCACTGCATTCATAAGGCCTTTCTCCAGTGTGAACTCTCCAGTGACAAATAAGGCTAGATTTTCGGCTAAAGAATTTCCCACATTCACTGCACTTATAAGGCTTTTCTCCAGTATGAACTTTCTGATGCTTAATGAGAATAGAGTTTTGGCTGAAGAATTTCCCACATTCATTGCATTCATAAGGCTTTTCTTTTGTGTGAACTCTCCAGTGTTCAATGAGACTGGAACTGTGAGTGAAGGCTTTCCCACACTCACTACATTCATAAGGCCTTTCTCCGGTGTGAATTCTCCAGTGCTGAATCAGGCTGGAGCTGCGGCTGAAGGATTTCCTACATTCGTTGCACTCATAAGGCCTTTGCCCAGTATGTACTTTCTGGTGCTGGATGAGGGTGGAGCTATTGCTGAAGGCTCTACCACATTCGCTGCATTCAAAAGGCCGTTCTCCAGTGTGAACTTTCTGATGTCGAAGGAGATGGGAGCTTTGGCTGAAGTCTCTTCCACATTCACTGCACTCAAAAGGCCGTTCTCCAGTGTGAACTTTCTGGTGCTGAGCAAGGTTGGAGTTATTATTAAAAGCTCTTCCACATTCACTGCATTCATATGGTCTTTCTCCAGTGTGAACTCTCCAGTGCTGAATGAGAGCAGAGCTTCGGCTGAAGGATTTACCACATTGATTGCATTCATAAGGTCTTACTTGGGTGTGAACTTTCTGGTGCCGAAGGAAATTGGAGCTTTGGCTGAAGGCTCTTCCACATTTCAGGCACTCAAAAGGCCTTTCTCCAGTGTGAACTTTCTCATGTCGAATGAGGTGTGATCTGTTATTGAAGGCTTTCCCACATTCACTGCACTCATAATGCCTTTCTCCTGGGTGAATTCTCTGATGATGAACAAATGTGAGTTTGTGGTTGAAGGTTTTCGCACATTGAGTGCACTCATAATATTTTACTTTAGTGTGAAATTTCTGGTGCTTCCTCAGCTTAGATAGGTGACTAAAGGCCTTTCCACACTCCTTGCACACATGGGATATTTCCCCAGTGTGAAGTTTTTGATTACCAAGGGTTGATTTCTCCTCTAAGAAATTTCCACCTGTTGGGCATCTAAATGTTATCTCTTCAGAGTGAGTTCTCAAATGGTTGAGGAGAGTGGAGCTTTTCAGGAATGCTTTTCCATAGTTGCTGCACTTGAAGAGTTTCTGTGTAGTACAGACTTCTGGAATCTGCCCAAGATTGGAATATGGCTTCCTCCCACTGTCAACAGCTTGAAGCTGGAGGAGGTCACGGCTGTCCAGGATGGCCTTCCCACCTTCCCTGCAAGTCAAGGGGTTCTCTGACAGGTGGACTTTAGAGCTCTTCATAAGTGCATCCCTGTTCTTATACCATCTGAAGGGCTTCCCTCTACTATACTCCCGGTGCTGGTGAAGGTTTGTGCTCAACCAAAACTCTCTCCCACATGTTCCACATGAGTAGGGTTTCTCCTGAGAGTATGTTCCCTGATGCTCAGCCAGGTGCAAAATGTCTTTCAAGTATAGCCCACACATATCACAGGGGTTAGCCTTCTGGGTGGAGGGATCTGCATGTGCATTCCTGACCTGTAACACCTCTTCTACAGAAGCATTCTTCTTGGGATGGGCCTCCTCACCCTCTACTCCATGCCAGCAACCTGAAAGTACAGAAACGCCAGTTACCTAGGTATTCCACTTGGTGGTAATGGATGCCTTCATTAGAAATGTGTTACCCAGGAATTCACACCCAAGAAGAGGTCCCAGGGATTGTTGACAGGCCAACAGGACCATCATCAAGGGTGAATAAGGGCCCATTACTATGCAGGATAGGGACCAGCCAAGCAACAGAATAAGGGAGACCTCACCAGGGTCAGGACACAGAAATGGGTCAAAGGACTTAAATAGACATTTCTCCAAAAGAAGGTATATACACAAATGATCAATAAGCATTTGAAAAGACGTTCAGCATCCTTAATCATTAGGAGTATGCAAACCAAAACCACAGTGAGATACAGCTTCACACCCACCAGCATAGCTATAATAAATAAACAGCAACAAACGAAGATGAAGTAGAAAAACTGGAGCACTTACACACTGCAGATAGGGATGTAAAATGGGGCAGCCAATTTGGAAAAGAGTTTGGCAAGTCTGCTCCTACAGAGCTACACAAGAGAATTAAAAGCCTATCTACACAAAAATGTATACAAGACCATTCATGGCAGTACGTTTTTAAAGATTGAGGTGGGGTCTTGCTATGTCACCCAGATTGATCTCAAACTTCTGAGCTCAAATTATCCCCCTGCCTCAGCCTCCTGAGTAGCTGTATTATAGGCACCTCGCCGAGCTTCTATAGCAGCAATTTTTCTGACACCTAAAAAAAATGGAAACAAGCCAAATTCTCATCAACTGCTAAATGGATAAACAAACTGTAATCTATCTATACACTGGAATATTTGGCTGTTAAAAAGAATGAAATATTGATACATGCTACTAAATTGACGAACTTCAAAAACATGTTAAGAGAAAGCCAGTCACGGAAAAACACATGGTAAGAGTCAATTTCTATAAAATAGCTAGGAAAGGTAAGTCTATATAGTCAAGTAGATTCATGGTTGCCTAGGACCGGGGGAAATAAGGGATAAGGGAAGATGACAGCTAATGGGACTGCTAATGAGACCTAAAGCTTCTCTTTAGGTGATGAAAACATGCTAAAATTACATTATCGCAATGACATATAAAAATCACTAAACTGTATACTTTTTTTTTTTGAGACTAACCTGTATACTTTAAAGGGTGAATAGTGGCTGGACGCGGTGGCTCACGCCTGTAATCCCAACACTTTGGGAGGCTGAAGCGGGTGGATCACGAGGTCAGGAGTTTGAGACCAGCCTGGCCAATATGGTGAAACCCCGTCTCTACTAAAAATACAACAAGTAGCTAGGTGTGGTGGCATGTGTCTGTACTCCTAGGTACTCAACAGGCTGAGGCAGAAGAATCACTTGAACCCAGGAGGCAGAGGTTGCAGTGAGCCAAGATTGCGCCACTGCACTCCCGCCTTGAGACAGAGCAAGACTCTGTGTCAAAAAAAGAAAAAAAGAAAGGAAAAGAAAAAGGTGAATTGTATGGCTTATCTTAATAAAGCTTGTTTTTTTTTTTTTGAGATGGAGTTTCACTCGTTACCCAGGCTGGAGTGCAATGGCGTGATCTTGACTCACCGCAACCTCCGCCTCCTGGGTTCAGGCAATTCTCCTGCCTCAGCCTCCTGAGTAGCTGGGATTACAGGCATGTGCTACCATGCCCAGCTAATTTTTTGTATTTTTAGTAGAGGCAGGGTTTCACCATGTTGACCAGGATGGTCTCGATCTCTTGACCTCGTGATCCACCCGCCTCAGCCTCCCAAAATGCTGGAATTACAGGCGTGAGTCACCGCGCCCAGCAATAAAGCTATTTTTTAAAAAATATCTCACTGGGGAAAGAAACAGAATCTGGGCATGGCCTCATACTAGGTAACCCAACCAGGGATTGGTGAAGTTCAGTGGGAGCTGTTAGGAAGACTGGAGATGTCTGATCCCCAACCTTTGCCTCCACAGGGCTCCTGGGCAACAGCTATTAGGAAAGCTCACGAGGCTGTTCAGAAGAGAGACAGGGGAAGTACACACAGCAGACTGGCCACCGCAGCACCTACAACAGGAAACCTGAGAAGGAAGCAGTACCCATGATCTGGCTTTGGCATGAACAGAACTTTCTATGGGGAAGAGACACAGGGCATAAGCTGGTCACCACCATGCTGGGGCAGGGCATTACCAAGTGAGGTAATGAGCTCAAAGTTTTCCACCATCACATTGTGGTACAGGTGCCTCTGGGCTACATCAAGGAGCCCCCACTCCTCCTGGGAGAAATATACAGCCACATCTTCAAAGGTTACCAGGCTCTTCAATGAGGGGACAGCTGAGCCACAGGGCCAACAGGTATGCTGAAAAAGAAACAAATGATGAAATGGAAATATGTAGGCCCTTGCCATGTGACTCAGAATTCTGACACATCTACCACTGACATCTCTTTCTCTTATGATTCTCTCAGACCATCTACTACTCATCCACAGCTTACCTTCTTCCTCAGGGCCCCACTTAACATGCCCTGGACTTAATGGTGCCCCTCCCTCTCCTAGTAGTCCCACTGGTCACTGTATTGAGGACAACCCAACCTAGAGAAGCAACAGGCCGATGGGCAGATGCATGCTGGCTCCTCCCTCCTGCTGGCCAATTTTCCTTGTGTCTTCTGGCTCATACCTCCCACACAAGAAAATCTGGGCTTTCCTTTCTCTTTATGCCTCTTGTACCAGGGCCAAGGGGCCAATGGTTCACATTCCCTCACCTTTACATGTCACTCCTCAGACCAGACAATTCTCATGTTTCCATCCCCTCCCTGTGCACACTGTAGGCTTCTCCCTAGCATCTCACCATGTGCTAGGGAGAACATGGTGAGATATTCCTGACAGACGCATCCAGGATCCAATCCTGGTCCAGCTACAGAGCTCCAAACACTCCACTGCCAGAGGCAGCCACAGCCTTGAAGTCAATGCCTGCCCTCCTTGCCCTGTTTCTTCAACCATCAGCTGCCCAGAATCAAAAGCAGATCTCAAATATCTTTTCCCTCTTATATTGTTGCCTTTGTATGTGTTGTCTCATTCCTAGTCATAGCTGTCTTTGGTATTCCTAACACTCAAATACTAAGACTCACTGGCCCCACCTTGGCCTGGGGACTCAGCTTAGACTGGCCCTTTCTGATCTTGCCACTCCACCAGCCTGACAAAAACCCCAGGACCCCACTTAAGAGGAGATAACATGCCCTGACCATAAAAAGGATGGCCACAAAAACATAGTGAGCTGTAGAGACGTAAGTCAACCTAAACCAAAGCCCAGCTCTCATGCTTCTATTGCTGTGCTTCATTTTTGTCCTAGACCTCCTCTCTGCTCAGGAGGCTTGGCCACTGTCTTAAACCCAACCAACAATTGCATGCGGTGTCCACACAAAAGCATCCATCCATTGGATGTTTCCAGCCTAAACCCGACATAATTTCTTTCTTTTTTTTTTTTTTTTGAGATGGAGTTTTGCTGTTGTTACCCAGACTGGAGTGCAATGGCATGATCTCGGCTCACCGCAGCCTCCACCTTCTGGGTTCAAGCAATTCTCCTGCTCAGCCTCCTGAGTAGCTGGGAGTACAGGCGTGCACCACCATGCCCAGCTAATTTTTTTATTTTTAGTAGAGACGGGGTTTCACCGTGTTGACCAGGATGGTCTCGATCTCTTGACCTCGTGATCCACCCGCCTTGGCCTCCCAAAGTGCTGGGATTATACATGTAAGCCACTGCGCCCGGCCATAACCTGACATAATTTCATAATTGCATGTTTAGAGGTCCACTTGGCACCTCAATTTGGCAGTCTCTGGGACATCTCAAATACAACATGGCCAAAATCCAACTCTTTGAGCTTCTCCCTGAGATGTACTCCTCACACAAACTTCCACATCTGAAAGATCTAACGTCATTTTTTTTTTTTTAAAGACAGAGTCTCGCTCTGTCACTCAGGCTGGAGTGCAGTGGCATAATCTCAGCTCACTGCAACCTTCATCTCCCAGATTCAAACAATTCTGCCTCAGCCTCCCAAGTTGCCGGGATTACAGGTGCATGCTACCATGCCCCAGCTAATTTTTTTTGTATTTTTAGCAGAGATGGGGTTTCGTCATGTTGGCCAGGCTGGTCTCAAACTCCTGACCTCAAGTGATCTGCCCACCTCAGCCTCCCAAAGTGTATACCACTGTGCCCAGCCTAAGGTCAATCGTAACATCTCACTTTATTTCACTGTCCCATCTCTCTTTCGCTGTCCCACATCAGGTAATCTATGGCCCAATTTGGGCAGATTCAGAAGCCAACCATTTGTCCTACCTCCACAGGTCCCCTTCTGTCCAGCTACCCAAAGCACACATCTGGACCACGTCTATCAACCCCTCACTGGCCTTCCTGCCCCACCCTCACCATCCCTCCAGTCTGCTCTCCACTGGGCATCTATAGGGAGTCTGTTAAGACTGGAGTCAGAGCACCTCCTTCCTCTGCTCCAAACCTTCCATGGTTGACACCACCATCAGAATAGCGGCCCAGGTCCTCAGGCTGCCATTCCAGGCCTAAGTCTGGTTTACGTGCTGTTTCCACCAGACTAAATGGAGATCTGCAGTCCCTGGAATGCTTCCATGTCATCACCACTAGGCAATGCACACATGCTGGGTCCCTGTGCCTGGGACAGCCTTCCAGATTTCATTCCATAGGATTCCAGAAATGGGAATCCCTCGATATAACCCCTGGCCTGGATTCAGGATGGCAAGGGTAAGTGATTACCAGGGCAGGGCCCAAGACCCATGTGTGAGGACAGGACACGGCCAAGACTCCCAGGACACCAACATTCCCTATATCTGGGCTTCAGGATCCTGACTGCCGGAATCCCAGCGGTGAGGGCTCGGGGCACACTCCACTCACCTGCGCCGGGCCCATCAGCGACGCTGGCAACCCCATTGGAACCTGTGGGCTGGGCAGTGCCATAACAGGAGGTGCCAGGGCTAGCTCAGCTGAACCCTCACACCTCCACTGGGTGGCGCGAACATTGGCTGACGGTCGCACTCGGGGCCTGTCTTCCCAGATACAAAACGCGCGCGAGGAACAGGGAGCCGCCTCCGGGCACCGCAGGAACGAAAGTTGGGTAAGGAGACTCCAGAGACCCGTGGCGCTGGCTCCACTTTCGGGATCACCTTGGTTCAGAAAAGCAGAGTCAGTAGCCGGGGGCTAGGGTGTGTGCGCAGGCGCAGTGACGGTCCCTGAACCCACTCCCGCGCCCCCGTCCAGCTCCACAGGCCTGCTGCAGCCCAACCCACCAGCCGCAAAGGCAGCGCCGGAAGTCCCGCCCCTCGTCGGAGCCTCCATTGGCTCAGGGCACCCTGCCGACTATGACGCCATTCCCTGTCCTCGTCACGCTGCGTCTATGTCGTTGCCAAGGTGATTGAAGAAAGGCGTTTCTTGCGTCGCCGGTCACGCAACGCAAACTACATTATCCAGAAGGACCCTCGCCGAGCAGCTGGGCTGGCGTTGGCAGCCCGGGAGAAGGGCACTTCCGGGCGGGGCGTAAAGACGATGGCCAATCACAGCCTGCGAGCGGGACTTCCGTCGTCGTCCTCGGACCATCACTTGGGCATTTATCGGTTTTATCTGCACCTGAAGGGACCGCGTTTCCAGGCGAGGGACGTAATCTTGGGAGCTTCCTGGGTCCGTGAAAGCAGGATCGAGGAAGGCACGAGAGTCGGCGAAGTTACGCCTCCGTGACATATAAGCGCCCCTACCGCGACGAATATCGCCCCCCACCCCCGAGCCCCAGCGTCTCCCGCTGCCGTAGATAAAGCGGGCCTAGTGGGACCCTCAGGCCGCACCGCGCGGAGGTGTCCGCGGCTTCCGGGAGTCGTCGTCATTGCCGTTGTGTCAGCTTTATGGGGCGTGAGGCCAAGAAAAGCTACGCGTTTGGAGGTCTTGACCCAGCGTGCAGACGGCTCCAGGCATGGGACGTGCGCCAAGGGTCACCTGGTACCCACTCGGTTGGACTCATCACCATTGTCCTAACTCTCTGATTGAGAAGTATCTGCCCCAGGTCCCCCGCGGCCCTACCGAATCGTGTGGAGCGTTCACAGGTGGCGGGGGCGGGTGTCACCATTTCCGAATCCAGTCTGTTGAGACGTGGAGGGTACAGGAGGAGGGATCTGCGTATGCGAAGACTTAGACGTGAGACTGACCCGAGCGTTCAGGAAGGCTCTCGTGCCCCCTCCGCAGCGAGTGGAGAGCGTAAGAGGAGTCCTGCCTCTCCTGACACACTGAGGGTGCTGGGAGCCATGAAAGGTTTTGGACAGAAAAGGGATGGACGTGATCTGAGTTAGAATTTCGAAAGTATTCCAGTGGCTGCTGAATGAACACACTACTGGAGAAGGTGGTTGTAGCGGGGCTGGAAGCAGGGAGGCTATGGGGAGGTTATTGCAGTATTGTTCCGGACAGTTATGATAGTGGCCTGTCCGGAATGGAAGCAACAGTGATGGGAGAAGTGATCCTAGTGAATCTTCCAGGTAGAGCTGATGGAATCTCTTGTTACCTTAGATAAGTGGAGTAAGCATGAGTAGGGGTGAAGAACAATCCTAAGTATTGAGGAAGAATTAGGATGCCTCTTGTGGAGAATGAAGGTTGGCAACTGGGAGGAGGAGGATGGATTTTGTAGGTATAGAATCTGAATTGTTGGCCGGGTGCGGTGGCTCACGCCAATAATCCCAGCACTTTGGGAGGCCGAGGCAGGTGGATCACGAGGTCAAGAGATCGAGACCATCCTGGTCAACAAGGTGAAACCCCGTCTCTACTAAAAATATGAAAAGTAGCTGGGCATGGTGTTGCACGCCTGTAGTGCCAGCTACTCGGGAGGCTGAGGCAGGAGAATTGCTTGAACCCAGGAGGCAGAGGTTGTGGTGAGCCGAGATCGTGCCATTGCACTCCAGTATGGGTAACAACAGAGAAACTCCGTCTCAAAAAAAAAAAAAGAGAGAATCTGAATTGTTTGGAGACCTGTGAGTGGAGGTGTCAAATGGGCCCCTGGATACATCAAATTCTGGTGTGGCTTCAGGAAGTCCGGACTGCATTATGTTGGTGGTCTGGACCAGGGAAGGGCCTGAAGATAGGATATGGGAAGGAGGGTTTTAGGTTGCAGCTACAGATGCACCCTCGAGGTGAGTGTGAAGTGTTGAGACTAAGGACCAATGACTAGGGCTCGTGCCCAGTGCTTAGATCTCATCTGTCTGCCCATTGGCTTGGTGTTGCAGGGCTTGGTGACCTTTGAGGACAAGGTCAGTACAGCTGCCAAAAACGTGGGGCTCCTTAGTGAGGTCCAGGGGGGCTTCTACAGTGACATGATTCTAGAGAGCTTTGTACTCCTGTGCTCACTAGGTAAGGCTGCTGTGTCTCCTCTTTCCCCTACACCTGAAATCTGTGTTTTCCTTTGCCTTTCCCTTGTTCCCTGTGGGAGGTGCTGCTGGCCCTGGCACTGGCCACTGTCCTGCTAGTTATCCCTGGCTGCTGCAAAAATAACACCTTCTGCAAAGCTACAGTTACAGTCCCTGCACACACTCCTGCGCCCTTGTCCGGCTCCTGAGGCCTCCTGTAGCCCAACCGACCAGCAGCAAAATGAAGACCTTGATGGCGGTGCCAGCAGTCCCGCCCCTCAGTGCCCTGTGTGGCATATCACATGCAGCTGGGTCTTTTCCTGGCTAGGTTACCTGTCAGGATCTGTGGCTTTTCTGTCCCTTCTGCCACATTCCCTCATTGTAGTAGAAGTTTTCTGTCAGCTGTCTCTTGTGAGTCCCAGTGGACACTGACATGGTCATTGATTGTGGGATCACTGAGCATTGACTTTGGGATGTTCAGTTCTTCCCGGCTATATACCTGCACAGGTGATCTTCACCTACTGTGGCTTGTCATGGGGTGGTTCACCTTGGCGTGTTCTGCCTGCTTTTTTTTTTTTTGAGACTGAGTTTTGCTCTTGTTACCCAGGCTGGAGTGCAATGTCACGATCTCGGCTCAACGCAACCTCCGCCTCCTGGGTTCAGGCAATTCTCCTGCCTCAGCCTCCTGAGTAGCTGGGATTACAGGCATGCGCCACCATGCCCAGCTAATTTTTTTTGTATTTTTAATAGAGACGGGGTTTCACCTTGTTGACCAGGATGGTCTCGATCTCTTGACCTTGTGATCCACCCACCTTGGCCTCCCAAAGTGCTGGGATTACAGGCGTGAGCCACCGTATCTGTCCGGCATGTGCTGCCTTCTTACAAACCACTTGATCAGAGCTCTGTAGGATCACTGCCCCCCACTTCTGCAATGTGATCACCTAACTAGAACAAATGAAGAGACCTGACTGGTGGCGGACAGGGTGGCTTGAAGTAGGCCATGGACAGAGAGGCTGCATGCACCAGTTCTGTTGAATGGAAGACAGCTGTTGGAGAGCTGTTGGCAGTGTCCTGGTGGCTCACCTGGTATCTGAGTTGTGCCCTCTATTGCCCTCGCACCAGGATGTGTAGCCATGCCTTTTAAAAAATTTTTTTTCTGGCCTGGCACATTGGCTCATGCCTGTAATCCCAGCACTTTGGGAGGCCGAGGCTGGCAGATCACAGAGTCAGGAGTTCGAGACCAGCCTAGCCAATATAGCGAAACCCTGTTTCTACTAAAAGAAATTTAAAAATTAGCCAAGCGTGGTGGTGTGCTCCTATAATCCCAGCTACTCAGGAGACTGAGGCAAGAGAATGACTTGAACTTGGGGGACAGAGGTTACAGTGAGCCAAGATCATGCCATTGCACTCCAGCCTAGGCAATAGAGTGAGACTCCATTTCAAAAAAAAAAATTCCGACCTTCTGACACTCTATCCTACTTTGCCCTGACTTCTGTCCCCTGGATGGCCTCCTTTCTCTAGCTTCCAAGACTCATTCTTTCTTCTTCTCCCCTCTTCCCTTCAATGGCCAGGTCTTCTACCATTGGCCTCCCGTTAATGTGTCTTGAACTGATAATGTATCTCTAAATAGTTCTTATCTGCACATGGTGGCTCATGCCTGTAGTCCCACCTACTTGGGTTGCTGAGGCAGGAGGGTCAATTGAGCCCAGGAGTTTGAGTCCAGCTTGGGCAACATAGCGAGATCCTATCTCTAAGATAAATAAATACATAAATATATAAATAGTTTTTGAAAACCTGTTCTTGGCCATGCGCAGTGGCTCACACCTGTAATCCTAGCACTTTGGGAGATCAAGGTGGGCAGATAGCCTGAGCTCAGGAGTTCGAGACTAGCCTGGACAACGTGAAGTAACCCATCTCTACTGAAAATACAAAAAAACTAGCCGGGCGTGGAAGCACGTGCCTGTAGTCCCAGCTACTTGGGATCCTGAGGCAGGAGAATCCCTTGAATCCAGGAGACAGAGGTTTCAGTGAGCCGAGAATGTGCCACTGCATTCCAGCACAACAGAGAAGGCTGTCTCAAAAAAAAAAAAAAAAAAGAGTGGCCGGGCGCGGTGGCTCACGCCTGTAATCCCAGCACTTTGGGAGGCCAAGGCGGGTGGATCACAAGGTCAAGAGATCGAAACCATTTTGGTCAACATGGTGAAACCCCGTCTCTACTCAAAATACAAAAAATTAGCTGGGGGCATGGTGGCGCGCGCCTGTAATCCCAGCTACTCAGGAGGCTGAGGCAGGAGAATTGCCTGAACCCAGGAGGCAGAGGTTGCAGTGAGCCAAGATCGCGCCATTGCACTCCAGCCTGGGTAGCAAGAGCGAAACTCTGTCTCAAAAAAAAAAAAAAAGAAGAAGAAGAAAGAAAACCTGTTTTTCCATGAGACTGGCTTGTTCCATCTGAGGAGTATGGCCATAGATGTCAGTTGTTCAAGACCTGGACTTCTCTCACTGCATGGTACTGGCCTGTCACCAGACATTAGGGCCCTGCACTCCACATTTTGCAGAACATACAGAGGACTGACACTGAAGAGATATCTGATAAAGACATAGCAGTTGGAAAGGTGTTTCAGGAGAAGGAAAGCTTTTCCCCTACCAAAAAACTTAACAGTGTAAAAATTGCAAGTGTCTTTGGAGCATCAGAAGGCCTTCACTTTTAACTTCATCCTGAGAAAGCAGGAGTACATCCACATCTTCAAAGGACTTTACAAGTCCAGGTGAGCCACCTGGCACCTGACTTGAGGTTCATACATCTTACATTTAGAGCTCTGTTTTCATTAGCAAAAAAAAAAAAAAAAAATTAACACCAGAGAATAGTTGTACAAATGCAATAACCACGTGAAAGCTTTCAGTGAAATATGAAACGCATCCTGCAGAATTCTCATCAGAGAAAGGCCCAATGCATGCAGCTAATGTTGGAAAGCCTTTTCTCATAGTTTTAATCCTATTTAGCACCAGCAATTTACAGCATTGTGAGTGTAGCACACAGGAGAGCAAAAAATTGCAGCTCCTGCCTTGATTGGCACCAGAAACTTCACCCTGGAGAAAAACCTTTTGATTGTAGTAAATGCAGGAAAGTCTTCAGCTGCTTTATTCAGTATAAAATAATCCACACTGGCTGGGTGTGGTGGCTCATGCCTATAATCCCAGCACTTTGGGAAGCCGAGGCAGGTGGATAATCTGAGGTCACGAGTTCGAGACCAGGCTGGCCAACATGGCAAAACCCACTCTCTACAAAAAATACAAAAATAGGCTTGGCATGGTGGCATGCATTCTGTAATCCTAGACACACCAGAGGCTGAGGGAGAAGAATCTCTTGAACCTAGGACGCAGAGGTTGCAGTGAACTGAGATGGAGCCACTGCACTCCAGCCTGGGTGGCAAAGCAAGACCCTGTCTTCCGCCCCCACAAAAAAAAAAGCAGACCCTATGTGAGTAGCCTTCAGCCACAGCCAAACCTTGTATAGAAGGATTCCTCTCTGAGGAGACACTCCATGATGGTCCTGCATGTGGAGAAGCCGATAGAACCCATGTTGTACTTTGCGACCCACTGAGGGACTTTGGCAGAGCTGTCACACCACTGGGTCCTGTGGCGGAAGCCCATCTGTGTTTGATAGTGACTTCCCAGTTGCTCAATGTAAGTCACTCCCTGTTCCCTGTTTATACTACCTTGGAGAGATGGTAGTGGCTCTGCACCCATTTGGGTGGTATCATGCTCACTCATGATGGGGTTTTACATGGACATGACCCCATTCCAAGCAAGGAGCCTGACTGGATAATTTCTTTCTCTCTTTTCTTCCTCCCCTCTCCTCCCCTTCCCTCCCTTTCCCGTCCCTCTCCTCTCTCTCCCTTCTTTCCTTCCCTCCCTCACTCCCTCCCTTCCTTCTGTCTTTTTTTGTTTGTTTGTTTTCAGACAGAGCTGGCTCTGTCACCCAGGCTGGAGTACAATGGCACTATCTTGGCTCACTATAACCTCTGCCTCCTGGGTTCAAGCAATTCTCCTGCCTCAGCCTCCCAAGTAGCTGGGATTACAGGCATGCACCACCTTGCCCGGGTAATTTTTGTATTTTTAGTAGAGACAGGCTTTCACCATATATTGGCCAGGCTGGTCTCAGACTCCTGACCTCAAGTCATCTGCTCGCCTCTGCCTCCCAACATGCTGGGATTATTGGCGTGAGCCACCACTCCCAGCCCAGATTGGATAGTTTCTGAGGGACATGTGGGTAAGATTCCCATTTTCCATGGACATTGTAAAGTGAGCATTTGACACCCATGATGTCTTCATTGAGCTTCATTAAGAACTTATAACAAAGGTTTTATGCATTCTTGTCATCACTTAGCCCTGGTACCCTTACCTCAGGGAGTACACTGGTCTGCATGATAATGCATTCATCACTCATTAATTCACCTTTGATAGCGGAGTCCTGTTGAGAGGATGGAGTGAACTGAGAACTGAGATGTTCTCAGACTGTCCATCAGGGGTCCCTATAGCACTTGACTCAAGGGCACAGCAGCAAGGAGCATGGCTCTAATTGTGGCTGCCCCTGGGAAAGAATGGAAGGCTGTGTTCTGAAGCTTCTGACCTGGAGTTTGCCTGGGGAAAGGAATGGTTGGTCTGGAAGAAGCAGGAGAGTAGTCTTTATTCCAAGGAATGTCTCCCAGCAGCAACCTTGAAAGCAAGCCAGGCTGGGTGCAGCGGCTTGTGTCTATAATCCCAGCACTTTGGGAGGCCAAGCCTCAGACAGTTTTACATTTGTTTCTGCTAGATGTTTCCAGATCATGAGGCTATAAACCAAGCTTGTCCAACCTAATGCCCACAGGCCACATGAGGCCTGAGATGGTTTGGAATGTGACCCAACATAAATTTGTAAACTTTCTTTATTTTTATTTCTTTATTTTTTTTGACACGGAGTTTCACTCTTGTTTCCCAGGCTGGAGTGCAATGGCGGGATCTCGGCTCACCTCAACCTCCGCCTCCCGGGTTCAGGCAATTCTCCTGCCTCAGCCTCCCGAGTAGCTGGGATTACAGGCACGCGCCACCGTGCCCAGCTAATTTTTTGTATTTTTAGTAGAGACGGGGTTTCACCATGTTGACCAGGATGGTTTCGATCTCTTGACCTCGTGATCCACCCGCCTCGGCCTCCCAAAGTGCTGGGATTACAGGCTTGAGCCACCGCGCCCAGCCCAAATTTGTAAACTTTCTGAAAACATTAGATTTTTTTGTGTGACTTTTTTTTTCTTTAGCTCATCAGCTACTGTTAGTATTAGTGTATTTTATGTGTGGCCCAAGATAATTCTTCTTCCAACATGGCCCAGGGAAGCCAAAAGATTGGATACTCCTCCTATAAACCCAGATTAAAACAAAATATTTGTTTACACAATTCACTGGTAAATAAGATTAATATTGTTTATTATGTTAATATCGGTTTAATGAAAACAGCTGTATCTGCTGAGTTATAGACAAGATACCTATGTACTTAACTATGAGGTTCATACTTAGGTACTGACCTGATATTAACAGGTCATAAAATTGATTAATATAAAAATAACTTAAGGGCTGTGCACAGTGGCTAGTGCCTGTAATCCCAGCTACTTGGGAGGCTGAGTCAGGAGGATTACTTGAAGTCATAAGACCAGCCTAAGCAATGATGACTATCCCTGTCTAGCATTTTCATTTTCATAAGTAATCTAGATATAATTGTTTAAAAATAAATTAGATAATTGCAAATGGAATAAATGTTTATAAATAAACTTTAAAAAAAATTTTGGAGAGATGGTGCCTCACTGTGTTGCCCAGGCTGGCATTGAACTCTTGAGCTCATGCGATCCTTCCACCTTGGCCTCTCAGAATGCTAGGATTACAGGCATGAGCTACTGCACTCAGCCTGAACTTCCTTTTTTTTTTTTTTTTTTGAGATGGAGTCTTGCTATGTCACCCAGGCTAGAGTGCAGTGGTGTGATCTTAGCTCACTGCAATGTCTGCCTCCCCGGCTCAGGTGACTCTCCTGCCTCAGCCTCCCAAGTAGCTGGGATTACAGGCACATGCCACCACATTCAGCTAATTTTGTATTCGTAGTAGAGATGGTTTAGCCAGCCTGGTCTCAAACTCCTGACCTTAGGTCATCTGTCTATCTTAGCCTCCCAAAGTGCAGAAGACTTCTAACTAACCAATGGGACTGGTCATGGTTGCTCACGCCTGTAATTCCAGCACTTTGTGAGGCTGAAGCGGGTGGATCACGAGGTCAAGAGATCAAGACCATCCTGGTCAACATGGTGAAACCCCTTCTCTACTAAAAATACAAAAATTAGCTGGGCATGGTGGCGCATGCCTGCAGTCCCAGCTACTCAGGAGGCTGAGGCAGGAGAATTGCCTGAACCCAGGAGGCAGAGGTTGCGGTGAGCCGAGATCACACCATTGCACTCCAGCCTGGGTAACGAGTTAAACTCCATCTCAAAAAAAAATAAGAAATAAATATAGTACTAAGAGTGGAGGTTTAGGAAATGATAAAAGGTCTAAAGAAGCTGAAAAGGGCCGGGCGCAGTGGCTCAAGCCTGTAATCCCAGCACTTTGGGAGGCCGAGGCGGGTGGATCACGAGGTCAAGAGACCGAGACCATCCTGGTTAACATGGTGAAACCCCGTCTCTACTAAAAATACAAAAAATTAGCTGGGCATGGTGGCGTGTGCCTGTAATCCCAGCTACTCAGGAGGCTGAGGCAGGAGAATTGCCTGAACCCAGGAGGTGGAGGTTGTGGTGAGCCGAGATCGCGCCATTGCACTCCAGCCTGGGTAACAAGAGTGAAACTCCGTCTCAAAAAAAAAAGATGTTGAAGAGGACTTACAAAAGAGGAGCAGCCTGGGTGTGTTGGCTCACGCCTATAATCCCAGCATTTTGGGAGGCGGAGGCAGGAGGATCACGAGGTCATGTAGGGTCCAGCCCTGCAGGGTACTGTGAGTCCCTCTGCTAGTGCAGAGATGAGTAACTATGGAAATAAAAGACACAAGACACCAAGAAAAAGAAAACAAGACTTTGGGCCTAGGGGTCTACTGCCAACCAAAGCTTGGAGTCAGGCAGTGGCCCCAAGTGCCTGGACACTGACTTTTATTGAGTACAAAGCAGGGGGCAGGGTAGGTAGTGTGAAGTAATGGAGGTCAGTGGTAGGGTCAGGTAAATCACATGTCTTGGAGATAGGGGCCCAGGTCTTTGAAGTAGCCCAGGCGAGGAGAAAACCTGATGTGTCAGCACTTTTCCCATACTTGTCAAGAAAGAACAAAAGCATTAAGGTTTATGTTATTACTACTGATTTTTATCTTTTGGGAAAAAGAGAGACCAGGTGCAGAAACAGAGCATGAGAGTGGAGAGAACATGACCACTGAAGCACAGCATCGCATAGAGACAGTTAAGTCCCTGGATGTCTGCGGGCCTGCCTGACAGCCGTCAGGCCTATGACAAGAGCTTGGAGTGGAGTTTTCTCCTAACTTACTCAGTGACCTGAGTATGCAGCACTGCACTCCATCCTAGGTGACAGAGTCAGACCCAGTCTTAAAAAAAAAAAAGTTTAAAAATTGCTTGAAATGTTAATAATGCCTCTAAGCATTTGATTAAATCACAATTATACCTTGTGTTCCTAAATTTTTTCAAAGCAAGAATATTTCAAATAAAAACATTCAAAAATTGACAAGCTATCTTACCCTACAAGGATCTACAAGTAGAGTTAATTCTGTGGACAGTTATAACAGAAAGCAGACAGATATTTAAAGATGGAGGTATGTATAGAGGAAGGGAGGCAAAATGAATTAAGGTCCTTGACATCTGCGAACTGCCTAAGGATCCTAAAAACAAGACCCTTACAGGGGAGCAACAAAGAGAGAACCATTTATTCTCTGCCAACAACAGGGTCATTCTACATTGAGACTGCCCTGCCTTTCGTTATGTGTCAAGGACACTTAGATTGGTCCAGAGAAAAAAGGAACAAAGAAGCAATTTTGTGATGTGTGGGGCAAGGCAAGAACTAGATAGTCTAAGGACAAGCAGGGCTGGGAATTACCTTCTGCTCATCCAAGTTACAAGGAAAACAAGTTTTGGGTGAGCGTCCAAGAACAATCACAGACTCAAGAATAATGTAGTCTTACGGGCTGAGAATTCTTTGTGTAGAGGTTGAAAAACTGATTTTTTTTTTTTTTTTTTTTTTTGCCAATCAGTTTGAGCTTATAAGGTTGCTCAGGTTAGCCTTGAACTCATGACCTCGCCTTCGCAAGCGCCACGACCTCCGGCGGGAGCCACTTTGGACCCCGAAAAACTGATCTTAAACCTTTACAGGACACTGACACACAGAGAGGTCAAACCGGCGCCAGGGACGCACACAGTCAGCGAGAGGCAGAGCAGAGAAGGGAACCCGGAGCTCCAAGCTACGGCTCGTCCACCTACACCTGCCCTAACCAGTGCGTTTTCTTCTCCGTGCTCCCCGCGGGTGTTCTCTTCTGGAACCTCGCCGTTTCTGCTTTCGCACCTGCAGGGTTTTGTCTCCAGGGCTGCTTAGGTGGGCGCCAGGAACCGGGAACCCCAACGCGGAACTATCCGTCTGAAGACTCCACCAGTGCCACGGAGACCTTGGAAACCCGGGGCGGCTGAGCTCCACTCCTTTTCCCCAGACCCCACCCGGGCAGCGCTTGGCCGTTGCCGTGGAGACTGGTAATGGCCCCGCTTTCACACCGGACAACAGGCGGGAACCACATGACCCAGAAGACTGTGCGCAAGCGTCTGCGTGTCTATTGGGCCAATGTAAGCTGAGGGGGCTGGACTTCCGGCTCTGGGACTGTCATTTCGCTGCCCGCGTCAGGCAAGACCGGTGGCCTGGGCTGTGGCGCGCGGGTCGGGGCCCGAGGCGGGCGGCTAGGAAGGTACTGACCGGGAGCAGCCGCTGGCTCCCGCAAGCCTCGGTTTCTTCCGAGTGCGGAGTGGGCGGCCCGGGGGCAGTCGGACCCCAACGGGAGCCGCGCGTTCTCCGGCGCCGTGGAAGCCCCGGAGGGGGCACACTGGGCACTCTGCGCCCAAGACTACCGGGGAGGCTGAGGCGCGCACGGGGCAGTCGCGGGACAGTGCGGGCGGCGATGGCGGTGCCGGGTGGTCCACGCCTGTCTCCCCGCCCAGCTGCGGGTTTCGGTGGCTGCGCTGACAGACCCGCGCCGGGGAGGCGGGGGAGCCCCTGCTCCCACAGACCGCGCCCCCTCGGAGGGAGGCCCTTTCCTAGACCTCGCGCCCGGTCGTCTTTCCTCTTCCTGCCCTGAGGCATCAGTGCAGACCCCTGTGTTCAAAGCACCTGTAGGCTGAGGTCCTGAAGGGAGCTACGAGGGTAGAGTCCTGCATGTGGAAAACCTGGGAGGGGAGCCGGAGCCGGAGCCCTCCATGTGGAGCCCGGGGAGAGGGGACGTGTGTGGCTGCAGTAGCGGGCGAGGTGGTGGGCTTTGTCTCGAGGACGTCGGGAGACATAGAAGGTTTTGAGCAGAATCAGGACATCCTGAGTTGGAATTTTTTTTCTTTTTTTTTTTTTTTTTTTGAGACGGAGTTTCGCTCTTGTTACCCAGGCTGGAGTGCAATGGCACGAACTCGGCTCACCGCAACCTCCGCCTCCCGGGTTCAGGCAATTCTCCTCCCTCAGCCTTCTGAGTAGCTGGGATTACTGGCACGCGCCACCATGCCCAGCTAATTTTTTGTATCTTTAGTAGAGATGGGGTTTCACCATGTTGACCAGGATGGTCTCCATCTCTTGACCTCGTGATCCACCCGCCTCGGCCTCCCAAAGTGCTGGGATTACAGGCTTGAGCCACAGCGCCCAGCCTGAGTTGGAATTTTTAAAAGGTTCCACCGCTTGCTACGTGGAGAACAGACACGCAGGGGTATCGGCATGAGTGGAAGAACCTACTGCCACAGTCTGTGCAGCAGTGGAGGTGGGCGACCAGGTGAATTTTGGTGAATCTGTGGATGCATCAGGTGTGGGGTGGTTGAAGAATTAACTGCCCCACGTGGTTCACCCGGAGCGCCTGGAAGAAGGGAGCTGCTCTAGACAAAGGAGAATGGAAGGGAAAGCAGGTTTCCTTCAGGGGAAAGATCAGGAGTCTGGGATGTCGCAGATTGGTCATGTCACTAGACCTGACCTTGTTGGTGGCCTGGGCTGAGCACAGGGCATATGAACTGGACTGAGGAAGGCGGTACTGAGTGACCCAGGTGTGGGCAGTTAAAGCTTGAGGGTAAAGAAAACTGGCTGGGAGGCCTGAGGCTATCAGGGGAGTTCAGCAGGTGACTGAAAGGAGAAGAGGGGCGCCATGTGGAGGAAGGAAGGGATTGAATTCCTGTGTGTTCACAGGTTCTGGGGGCTGTTCCCCTTTGATGACTGGTGGGGATCATCCTTTCTCTCAGGCTGTCAGGCAAGCACAGCAGGGGAAGGTCTCAGTGATGGGCATGTGTGCGGGATCCACAGCTGGGACTTTACACAGTTGCTTATTACAAAAGCAAGAAGGACATATTTGGGGAGGGACATGAGTGGTCACGTTGAGACATGAGTGGATACTTGGAGCCGCCCTTGGTGTGGCAGCTAAGAGCCCAGTCAGGGCTTGCTCTAGCCTGCTTGTGTAGGGGTGGCCAGTGGGGAGGTCCATCAGGGACCTGGACCAAGAGGACAGAGGAGAGGGGTTCCAGACAGGTGAGGGAAGTGCCACTTGAAGATAATCCTGGGGCAGAACCCAGGGAAGGAGGGACATCAGGGGAGGTGACTGTTGGGATGGGGAGCTTGGTCCTGGGTCACATCCATACCTTAGACTATGCCTTTCTCTCTTAGGATCTGATGGCCTGTCTCCCCGCCCAGCCTGCTCTTTTAGGATCTGATGGCCTTCGAGGATGTGGCCGTGTACTTCTCCGAGGAGGAGTGGGGGCTCCTGGACACGGCACAGAGGGCCCTGTACCGCCATGTGATGCTGGAAAACTTCACACTTGTGACCTCACTTGGTAAGGCCCGAGTGCTCCCTGGAAAGTGCAGTTGGTGACCATCTGGCCTGCCAGGACTTCCTCTTCACTTCCCTCCTGGCCACTGAGCAGGATCAGATCTCACTGGGGCCATGTGGAACAGAGGTCTGGTCCTGTAGACATGTAGTTTGGTTGGGTCAGCCACTCCCTGCAACCCTGTCCAGCTGTGGCCTCTCCCATGCCTGGGCACTGTCCCCTTCCTTTGGTGTCCTGGGCACAGGTGCTGCTCTGGGGAGGCATGAGCTACTCCTATGATCGACTCGCCCTGTGCCATCTTTAGATTCTCCCAGTTGCACTGATGACTATTTCCATAAAGCCCTGACTCCCGCTCTCCTTTCGAAGGGTGGGTTGTCTTGAGCTGGGGCTGGGCTCTCACCTGCTTCTCATCCTCACAGGACTCTCCACTTCCCGACCTCTTGTGGTCATCCAACTTGAGCGTGGTGAGGACCCCTGGGTTCCCAGTGTGAAGGACATGACCTTGGCCAGGAACGCCTATGGGAGGCGCACCACTGGTGAGTGGAAGCTCAGGGTGGGGTGTACTCAGGACCAACCTGTGGCGAAGCCTCTGTCCCCGCTTTTCTGACCCTGGAAACAAATCCTCCTCTCCTGCCTCCCACCTTACTTCTTCTCTTCCATCATCAGCCTCTCCTGGAGGCAGCAGACTTAGTAGGTGCCCTTGAAGGGAGAGCTACAAGGGCACACGAACTGGTTCACACATAAAGGCCTAACCTCACCTGGGCTGTGTGGCCTTGAATCCTCCATGACTAGTGGCCATGATTGATAGGTCATTTATTTCTCCCATTATTCGTCTTTGGACTCATCAGATGTTTTTATTTTATTATTTTATTTTTAGAGACAGGGTTTCTCCATGTTGGTCAGGCTGGTCTCGAAGTCCCGACCTCAGGTGATCCACCCACCTCGGTCTCCCAAAGTGCTGGGATTACAGGCATGAGCCACCACACCTGGCCTCATCAAATGTTTCTTAAGGGCTTGCAGGAACTATAGACACAGCCTTGACCAGGACACTTCTGGTCCTACCTTGGTGGGGCTGATGGGGAGAGGCACTCGGTAAACAGGATTCGGGAGTACAGTCTAGAGCACTGGATGGAGGTCATTGCAAGAGCAGTCTGGGGAGTCGGTGCCCGAGACAGGGGCACCAGGGAAGAAGGGAGTAAGCTATGGAAAGGGACTGGGTGGAACAGCCAGTATGGAGACCTGGGTGTCACACAGCAGCTGCCCAGTTTTCCTCAGCCCCGCATCCTGGGTGTCTGGGGAGTTCCCACTGCAGTCAGTGCCACACCCATCAGGGCAGATGCTTCCCCCAAACCCCCAGCCCCTCTTGCAGGGCTGGCCTCACCTCTACTTCTCCCCTAAGCTTTTGTGCCAGTCCCCACGTTCCCCCTTGCTTGTCCACTCAGCCTACCCAGGTCCTCTCCTAACCAGGATGCCCCAGACAACCACTCTTTCTCTGCCTTTAGGTTCCTGGCATTTGGAAGAGGATGGAGATGTTTCTGGAGAAGCAGCATGGCCAGGGGCCTTCCCAGATACTCCAGCTGTGATGACTGCTAGTGTCTTCCCTGTTGCCGGTGCCTGCCACAGTACAGAAGGCCTGCAGCAACAACGGGGTGCCTCCCCATCTCGGGAGAGAAAACCCACGGGGGTGTCTGTGATCTACTGGGAGAGGCTCCTGCTAGGCTCCGGCAGGGACCAGGCCAGCATCAGCCTGCGACTGACCTCCCCGCTCAGGCCCCCTAAGAGCAGCCGGCCCAGGGAAAAGACCCTCAAAGAGCACCTGGTGCCTAGGGGAGGTCAGTCCAGGGTGCCCAAGCGTCAGAAGCCGTGTGCTCCGGAGGCCCCTGGGAGAGCCTTCAGGAACACCCTGGACCTGGAGGCTGCCAGCGGTCAGGGGGATCACAGAATGGGTGCGGCTTGGCAGGAGCCTCAGAGACTCCTCGGTGGCCAGGAGCCCTCCACCTGGGATGAGCTGGGCGAGGCTCTCCACGCTGGGGAAAAGTCCTTCGAATGCAGGGCGTGCAGCAAAGTGTTCGTGAAGAGCTCCGACCTCCTCAAGCACCTACGCACCCACACGGGGGAGCGGCCCTACGAGTGCTCCCAGTGCGGCAAGGCCTTCAGCCAGACGTCGCACCTGACGCAGCACCAGCGCATCCACAGCGGCGAGACGCCCTACGCGTGCCCCGCGTGTGGCAAGGCCTTCAGGCACAGCTCCTCACTGGTGCGGCACCAGCGCATCCACACGGCCGAGAAGTCCTTCCGCTGCTCCGAGTGCGGCAAGGCCTTCAGCCACGGCTCCAACCTCAGCCAGCACCGCAAGATACACGCGGGCGGGCGTCCCTATGCCTGTGCACAGTGTGGCCGCCGCTTCTGCCGCAACTCGCACCTGATCCAGCACGAGCGCACGCACACGGGCGAGAAGCCCTTCGTGTGCGCGCTCTGCGGCGCCGCCTTCAGCCAGGGCTCCTCACTCTTTTTGCACCAGCGTGTGCACACGGGCGAGAAGCCTTTCGCCTGCGCACAGTGTGGCCGCGCCTTTAGCCGCAGCTCCAACCTGACCCAGCACCAGCTCCTGCACACGGGCGAGCGGCCCTTCCGCTGTGGGGACTGTGGCAAGGGTTTCGCCAAGGGCACTGTGCTGCTGAGCCACCGGCGCATTCACACGGGCGAGAAGCCCTTCGTGTGCACGCAGTGTGACCATGCCTTCCGTGAGCGCCCGGCCCTCTTGCACCACCAGAGGATCCACACCACAGAGAAGACCAATGCCGGAGCAGCAGACTGCACCCCCGCGCCAGGACTCCTTCAGGTGCATCGGAAGGTGCGTCGGGGAGGGAAGCCAAGCCCAATCCTGAAGCCAGCGAAAGTCTGAGGTCACAGGTTGCAGCCTCACCCTTTCTTGGCCTTATATGAATCCCTTTCGTAGCTAAAGAGTCCGTGTCGTCTTCAAACCCACAGTGGGGAAAAGCCCTGTGCCTGAGAGTCAGGGAAGAGGGAGACCCTTTGGCTGTGGTTCCATTTGCAGGTGGGAACAGGATTTGCCAGTGTATTCATAGCTCACACCTCCATCCCCAAAGAGGTAACACTACAGAAGCATCAGAGAGAGGACATGTCAGTCCCAGCTGTAATGCAGAAACATCAGAGGGACTGACGTGTCCAGCTGTAACACTGCAGAAACATCAGAGCGAGGACGTGTCAGCTGGGACTCTGGTGGGACTGAGCTGTAGCTGGAGCCATAGGAGGCTGACAAAATCAGCACTGCACCATGAATTGCTACTTCATGTGTTATGATACTGGATGCTGAAGTGAGGGGAATGCAGACATGGGGTAGGGGTAGCCCAGAGAAACTTAGGGTATCTGCATACAAACTGGCTGCTGTACAGACACTGAGGACATTCCCCCCCGCCCCCCAGGCCTCTGTTCAAGTCTTCATGGGGGCCATCCCACCACACAGGAGACTATAGGGGCCTGGGAATCAGGGTGTGGCCTATGAGTGTGAGCCTCCTCCTCTGGGAAAAAGAAAAGGTTTGGGTCTACTCAGCGTCATGTTTGCAGATTCCAACAGGCAGGATCCTAGTGACAGTCAGCCTGTGCTCGCTGCTGGCTCCTGGGCTGTGTGTGCTCTGGTCCGCCAAGTGTGATGGGCTGGGCTGGGGTCAAACACACAGCCAACTCAGGAGAGGGATGCCCGTGGGGGAACATGTGGCTCTCAGCATTGGAAGGACAGAGCTAGGATGATGGTTTTCCAGTGGCACTTGTTCAGGTTCTCATCCACGTCTCAGCTTGGCCAAGGCCTGTCACTGACTCATTTACCAAAGTCGACGTGATGAGGAGCCTTTGCACTTGAAAGGACAGTGGTAGCTTCAGAGCAGATAAGGCGGAGCTGCTCATTTTTGCTAGCTTTGGTGGCCACTTCCCCCTCCAACTCCCTGTCTCATCTTACCCTTATTATGCCTCCTCGATTGGAGGGTTGAATAGGAAGCTGAACAGAGAGCTGAATAGGAAGGACTTGCCATTACCTAAGGCCGTGCATGACACCCTCCTGGGGACCTCCCCACCCCAGTGTAATGGCCCTGTATGGCAGAGACAGAAGGGTGGGCTGGGGGCCATTTGCTTCCTGTGGCCTTAAGCCTACTACACCCCATCCCTACCTAGGACCTTACCGTCAAGGAAATTAATGGTCTTTTAAATGGAAAAAATTAAAAGATGAGCATTTGCAACTTAAAATAGATGTAGTTTCCTTGACAGTAGTGTGGACCCCTACAACACAGCCTCCTGTCTCTATTCCAGGGCATGGTTCATTTTTTTTTTTTTGAGATGTAGTTTTGCTCTTGTTGTCCAGGCTGGAGTATAATGTCATGATCTCAACTCACTGCAACCTCCACCTCCTGGGTTCAAGTGATTCTTCTGTCTCAGCCTCCTGAGTAGCTGGGATTACAGACATGCGCCACCACACCAAGCTAATTTTGTATTTTTAGTAGAGCCAGGGTTTCTCCATGTTGGTCAGGCTGGTCTCAAACTCCCGACCTCAGGTGATCCATCCACCTCGGCCTCCCAAAGTGCTGGGATTACAGGTGTGAGCCACCATGTCTGTTTGTTTGTTTGTTGAGACAGTGTCTGTCTGTTGCCCAGGCTGGAGTGCAGTGGGGCAATCTCGGCTCCGCCTCCTGAGTTGAAGCCATTCTTTTGCCTCAGCACCTTGAGTAGCTGGGATTGCAGGCTTCCACTAATACACCTGGCTAATTTTGGTATTTTTAGTAGAGACGAGGTTTTACCATGTTAGTCAGGCAGGTCTCAAACTGACCTCAAGTGATCAGCCCATGTTGTTCTCCTGAAGTGCTGGGATGACAGGCGTGAGCCACCGTGCCTGCCTACGTACCATGATTTTAAAGTTGCAGTGGTTCCCTACTGCTTGTAACTCAGTCTTGTCTTTTCAGTGGTAACCAATTTCTGTTTCAAACTGAAAGGTGCATGAGGGGGAGTTCTGGTATTAGTCTGTTTTGTGTCACCGTAAAGGAACACCTAAGGCTGGGTAATATATAAAGAAAAGAGGATCGGGCCGGGCGCGGTGGCTCACGCCTGTAATCCCAGCACTTTGGGAGGCCGAGGTGGGTGGATCATGAGGTCAAGAGATCGAGACCATCCTGGTCAATATGGTGAAACCCTGTCTCTACTAAAAATACAAAAATTAGCTGGGCATGGTGGTGCGCACCTGTAGTCCCAGCTACTTGGCAGTCTGAGGCAGGATAATTGCTTGAACCCAGAAGGCGGAGGTTGCGGTGAGCCGAGATCCTGCCATTGCACTCCAGTCTGGGTAACAACAGCGAAGCTCCGTCTCAAAAAAAAAAATTAGATATTTATAATTACATAAAAATTATATATTTATAATTTTTTTAAGTAAAAATAACCTTTCTACTTTTTCTCATTTGGATCCTGTTTCTGGGAATTTTTTTTTTTTTGAGATGGAATTTAGCTCTGTTGTCCAAGCTGGGGTGCAGTGGTGCGATCTTAGCTCACTGCAACCTCCGTCTCCCATGTTCAAGCGATTCTCCTGCCTCAGCCTCCTGAGTAGCTGGGACTACAGGCACCTGTCATCACGCCCAGCTAATTTTTTGTATTTTTAGTAGAGATGGGGTTTCACCGTGTTAGTGAGGATGATCTCAATCTCCTGACCTCATGATGCCCCTGCCTTGGCCTCCCGAAGTGCTCTGATTACAGGCGTGAGCCACCGTACCCAGCCAGAATTTTTTTTTTTCAGTTGACTGAAACTCCATTTTAAATGTGTTTGGTCCCTCTGTTTCCTTCTTTCCTTGTTAGTATGATGTAAAATTTTATTGGCCTTCTCAAAAACTTAAAATCTCTCTAAATTGGTTTATTTAAGAGTTGTTCTCCCATTTTCTTCTACTCTTTCTTCCTTTTGCTGTCTTTGATACCACATAGAGAAATCTGGAAGCGTCTTCTAATGTCCCTGAGACCCTCTGAGGAACACAGAAAAAGTGTCACATATACCTTCTATGGAGTCTTCTGTCTTCCTCATGGAGTCCTAGAGTAGCAGGCAGTTTATTTGAAGCCTAAAGCTCTGATCTCTTTTACATTGAGTTCTCTGATGTTTTGGCCTGGGGGGTTCTATGAAAGAACATGATCTTTGGGTGAGTAATGGCTGGTAAGTTACTGGCAAGGGCTGCAGTTTTGGCGGTAGGTGATAGCAGCTGTCAGTGAGTGGTTATTACTGCAGGGTCTACTAATTCCTCTGCATGTTTAAATAAGAAAACCATTGTTTGAACACTTGGAGACTTATAGAAACACTCATCACCAAGGGATCAGAATCCTGTCGGAGATGGGCTGATCACAGAGTGGGCTAATTGGTGCTAGGTCTCCCACGAGCCTCAGGGAATGTCCATGCAGTGAGGTGCACTGTGGAAGCACAGCCCTGTCCTATGGTATTTCCATCTTGTGAGGGACTCAAGATTCCATATAAAAGTGGGATTCAGCCGGGCGTGGTGGCTCACGCATATAATCCCAGCACTTTGGGAGGCTGAAGCGGGTGGATCACGAGGTCAAGAGATCGAGACCATCCTGGTCAACAAGGTGAAACTCCATCTCTACTAAAAATACAAAAATTAGCTGGGCATGGTGGTGCACACCTGTAGTCCCAGCTACTCAGTAGGCTGAGGCAGAATTGCTTAAACCCAGAAGGCGGAGGTTGCGGTGAGCCGAGATCGTGCCATTGCACTCCAGTCTGGGTAACAACAGCGAAACTCCATTTCAAAAAAAAAAAGTGGGATTCTTGATTTTTAAAGTGCTAGATGCTCTGCCTTTCAACTGTGTCACTTTTTACATAGAAGAGGTTTCCATCATGTTGGTCAGGCTGGTCTCGAACTCCTGACCTCGTGATCTGCCTGCCTCGGCCTCCCAAAGTGCTGGGATTACAGGCGTGAGCCACCGCACCCGGCCTATATTTTTCAGTTTTAAAAAATGCAGCCCTGCTTGAGTCGACATCTTCAATCATTGCAGATCGCTAACTGAAGCTGTCCCACTCCCCAGGAAGGAAGAGGACAAAACAAATTGGCCATGGTTAAAGATGTGATGGTAAAAAAAAAAAAAAAAAATGGTCATTTTATTTTTTTGTGGCTGAAAACTCAACATAATAATCATAATTGTGACTGATAGCATACCATATACCAGTCATCTTGTTGTTCAAACCAGGATGAGAAGTGGAAAATGTATTAGAAAATATCACTCAGCACTGGGCACGGTGGCTCAGGCCTGTAATCCCAACACTTTTGGCAGCTGAGGCGGGTGGATCACGAGGTCAAGAGATCGAGACCATCCTGGCCAACACAGTGAAACCCCGTCTCTACTAAGAAAGACACAAATTAGCTGAGCATGGTGGTGTGTGCCTGTAGTCCCAGCTACTTGGGAATCTGAGGCAGGAGAATCACTTGAAGTGGGAGGCAGAGGTTGCAGTGAGCTGAGATTCAGGCAGATCACTTGAGGAGTGGAGTTCGAGACCAGCCCTACCAACATGGTAAAACCTTGTCTCTACTAAAAATACAAAAAATTAGCTGGGTGTGGTAGCATGTACCTGTAATTTCAGCTATTCGGGAGGCTGAGCCACAAGAATCTCTTGAACCCAGGAGGCAGAGATTGCAGTGAGCCAAGATTGTGCCACTCCACTCCAGCCCGGGTGACAGAGCAAGATGCTGTCTCAAAAAAAAGAAAAAAAGTTTAAATTATTTCAAAGTAACAAAGTGTATATTAAAACATTCCAAACATGATGAGCCTTCTTGCCCTACAAGGATTTACAAGTAGAATCAGTTAGGTGGACAGTTATAGCTGACAGTCGACAGAGAGTTATAGATGGAGGTAGGTATAGAGGGAGGGAGGCAAAAAGAATTAAGAAATTTCACACCTGAGAATTGTCTGCAGTTCCCAAAAACAAGACAAACTCCTGAGGTCAGGAGTTCAAGACCAGCCTGTCAAACATGGTGAAACCCCGTCTCTACTAAAAATACAAAAATTAGCCGGGCGTGGTGGTGCACACCTGTGGTCCCACCTAGTAGAGAGGCTGAGTCAGGAGGATCACTTGAAGCTGGAGGCCGAGGTTGCAGTGAGCCTAGATCGTGCCACTGCACTCCAGCATTGGCAACAGAGCAAGATCCTGTCAAAAAAAAAATCAAAACAAAACAAACACTTAAATTGGTTCCAAGAAAAAAGGAAAAAAGTCAATATTGTGATGTGTGGGGCCAGACAAGAACTAGATGGTCTAAGGACAAGCAAGCCTGGGGAAGTACCTTCTGCCCATCCAAATTACAAGGAAAACAGACGCCTTGGGCAAGCCTCCAAAAACAATCACAGACTCAAGACAAATACAGGCTTACAGGCTGAGAATTCTCATGCCTGTAATCCCAACACTTTGGGAGGCCAAGGCGGGTGGATCACGAGGTCAAGAGATCGAGACCATCCTGGTCAACGTGGTGAAACCCCGTCTCTACTAAAAATACAAGAAATTAGCTGAGCATGGTGGCACGTGCCTGTAATCCCAGCTACTCGAGAGGCTGAAGCAGGAGAATCACCTGAACCCAGGAGGCGGAGGTTGCGGTGAGCCGAGATCGCGCCATTGCACTCCAGCCTGGGTAACAAGGGGGAAACTCTGTCTCAAAAAAAAAAAAAAAAAAAAAGAGAAACTGACCTTAGGCCGGTCGCGGTGGTCCACACGTGTAATCTCAGCACTTTGGGAGGCTGAGGCAGGCGGATCACGAGGTCAGGAGTTTGAGACCAACATGGCCAAACCCCGTGTCTACTAAAAATACAAAAATTAGCCAGGTGTGGTAATCCCAGCGACTCTGGAGGCTGAGGCAGGAGAATCACTAGAACCCGGGAGGTGGAGGTTGCAGTGAGCCGAGATTGTGCCACTGCCCTCCAACCTGGGCGACAAGAGCAATACTACGTCTCAAAAAAAAACAAAAAAACACCTTAAACATTTACGGGACACTGACACAGACAGAAGTCAAACCCATGCCCAGTACGCACAGTCGGTGAGAGACAGAGCTGGGAAGGGAACCCAGAGCTCCAGGCAACGACTCCTCCACCCACACCTGCCCTACGCGGTGCGTTTTCTCTCCCGTGCTCCCCGCTGGTGTTGCCTTCTGGAACCTTGGCAGTTTCTGCTTTCGTACCTGCAGGGTCTAGTCTCGGGGCTGCTTGGGTGGGCGCCGGGAACCCGTAACCCGGAGGCAGGACTACCCACCAGCGCCACCGAGACCTTGAAAGCCCGTGGCAGCCACGTAACTCCATTTCCCAGCGCCCCGCGCAGCGGCGCTTGGACGTTGCCATGGAGACCGGTAAGGGCCCCGCCTCTACGGCGAGAAACTGGCGGGAACCACATGACCCCGAAGGCTGCGCGCAGGCATCCGCGGCGTGCATTGGGCCAATGAGAACCGGAGGGCTGGACTTCCGGCGGCGGGGCTGTCACTTCGCTGCTCGCGTCAGGCCACACCGGTGGTCTGGGCCGGGGCCCGCGGGTTGGGGCCGGTTTCCAGGAGGTTCCCGGGGCCCGAGGCGGGCGGCGAGGAAGGTACTGGCTGAGGGCCCGCGTCGGGCCCGCCCTGCGCACGCGTCGTGACCCAGGGCGCCGGTCGCCGGCCGCGCCCCCTAAACCTCTGTTTCTCAGCGCGTCGTGGGCGTTCCGGGGGCTGTCGGCCGCAGCGGGAGCAATGCGCTCTCCCGCCGTACGGCAGCCCGGGAGGCTGCGCGCTGGGCGTTCCGCGTCCTTGACAGCCGGGGAGGCCGAGGCCCGGGGTGTCCCGGCGATGCTGCGGGTGGGGATGGCGGTGCCGGGTGGTCCACGCCTTTCTTCCCTCCCAGTTGCGGGTTCCGCCGCGGCGGCGGCGCTGACAAGCCCGCGCCGGGGAGGCGGGGGAGCCCCTGCTGCCACAGACCACGACCCCACGGAGGGAGGCCCCTTTCTAGACCTCGCCTCGTCGTATTTCCTCTCCCTGCCCCGGGTGGTTAGGGGGTCAGTGCAAACCCCGGTGTCCAGGGCACCAGTGGGCTCCCGACTTCCGGCAGCCAAGCGGCTGAAATCCTGAAGGAAGCTCGGAGGGGACAGTCCGGAGTGTGCAAAACCTGGGAGGGGAGCTCGAGCCCAGGTGCTTCTGGGCGGGAGAAGATGGGACGTGTGTGGCTGCAGTAGCGGGCGAAGAGGTGGGCTTTATCTCGAGGACGTCGGGAGGCGTGGAAGGTTTTGAACAGAACCAGGACATCCTCTGAGTTGGGGTTTTAAAATGGTTCCACCGTTTGCCGCGTGGAGAACAGACGTGCAGGCGTGTCGGCATGAATGGAAGAACCTGTCTAGGCAGCTGTAGGGGTGACATCAGGTGAATTCCAGGTGCATCTGCGGATGCATCACATGTGGGGTGGCTGAAGAACTACCCCATGTTGTTCAGCCTGAGCGCCTGGAAGAAGGGAGCTGCTGTAAACAGAAAGGAGGATTAAAGGGAAGGCAGGTTTCCTCCAGGGGAAAGATCAGGAGTCTGGGATGTCCCAGGTTGGTCATGTCACTGGATCTGACGTTGTTGGTGTCCTAGGCTGTGGACAGGGCCTATGAATTGAACTGAGGAGTGGGTAGACACTCAGCCAGGTGTGGGCAGTTATGGCTTGAGGATAAAGAAGACCAGCTGGGATGCTTGGGGCTATGGGGGAAGGGGAGGAGGGGAGGCAGCTGAGGAGGGGAGGGAGGCAACAGAGAGGGAAAGAAATATAGGGGGTACCCTGTGGAAGGAAGAAGGGATTGAGTTCACAGGTTCTTGGGATGCTGCCCTGTGGCTACTGGTAAGAATCATCCAGTCTCAGGCTGCATGAGCAGCCTGGAAATGTCAGGCAAGCAGGCTTAGCAGGGGAGGTTACCAGTGATGGACATTCCTGGGAAGCCCCAGCTGGGACTTACAGTTTATTGTTACAAGAGCAGAAAGGGCACATCTGAGGAGCGTCATGAGCAGTCATACTGAGTCATGAGTGGACACCTTCAGCTGCTCTTGGGGTGGCGACTGAGGGCCCAGCCAGGACTTGCTCTAGACTTGTGTATGCACTGGCCAGTGGGGAGGCTAAGATGTGGACAGGAAGGGAAGAGGGGAGGGGTCCCAGACATGTGAGGGAAGTGCCATCTGAAGATAGTGGGCACAGAACCCAGGGAAGGAGGGTGAGAGTCTGAGGGACATCATGGGAGGTGGCTGTTGGGATGGGGCACTTGATCCTGGCTCACAATCATACCTTAAACCAAGCTTGTCCAACCCCCAGCCCAGGATGGCTTTGAATGTGGCCCAGAACAAATTCTTAAACTTTCTTAAAACGTGAGATATTTTTGCAATTTTTTTTTTGTTTAGCTCATCAGCTGTTATTAGTATTAGTGTATTTTATGTGTTGCCCAAGACAATTCTTTCAGTGTGGCCTGGGAAGCCAAAAGCTTGGATGACCCAGTTTTAGACCATGCCTATCTTCCCCTCCCTGCCCTTTTAGGACCAGATGGCCTTCGAGGATGTGGCTGTGTACTTCTCCCAGGAGGAGTGGGGGCTCCTGGACACAGCCCAGAGGGCCCTGTACCGCCGTGTGATGCTGGACAACTTCGCACTTGTGGCCTCACTGGGTAAGGCCCTGGATACTCCATGAAATGGGCTATTGATGACAAGCTGACTGGCCAGGACTGCCCCTCACCTCCCCGGTGGCTGATGAGCAGGCCCATACCTTGCAGCCAGGGGCCACGTGGAATAATAGGGGGCTGGTCCCATTTTATATATATATACATGTGTGTATACACACACACACACACACACACACACATATATGTAGACATGCAGTCTGGTTGGCTCAGCCACTCCCTGTGGCCCTGTCCAGCTGTGGCCTCTCGGTGCCTGGGCTCAGTCCCCTTCCTTTGGTGCTCTGGACACAGTTGCTGCCCTGGCAATGAATGAGCTATTCCTGTCAGACCCTTGCCCTGTGCCATCTTTAGATTCTCCTGGTTGCACAGATGACGTTTTCTATTTCTATGAAGCCTTGACTCCTGCCCTCTGTTAGGAGGTGGGTTGTCTTGACCTGGGGCTTGACTCTAACCTACACCACCTCCTCACAGGACTCTCCACCTCTCGACCTCGTGTGGTCATCCAACTCGAGCGTGGTGAGGAGCCCTGGGTTCCTAGTGAAACGGACATGACCATGTCCAGGAACACCCACAGGAGGCGCAACCCTGGTGAGTGGGAGCTCAGGGTGGGGTGAATTTGGGACCAACCTGTGGCCATGCCTCTGTCCCTGCTTCCCATACTCCCAGGAAGCACCCTCCTCACCTACCTCCCACCCGATTCACTTCTCTTCCATCATCAACCTCTCCTGGAGGCTGTAGCCTTAGCTGCCCTTGAAGGGCACAGAAGCTGGCTTGACACAGAAGGGCCCTCAGGCTATGGTGAGACCAGGTCAGAGTCCTGCCATCAGCTGGGCTGTGTGGCTTCAAACCCTCCATGGCCTAGTCACTGCCATGATTAATGGCCCATTTCTTTAACTCATCATTCATCTTTGTGTTCAGCAAACGATTCCTCAGTGCTCACAGTGGCCAGGCCCATTCCAGGCAATGTAGACAAAACCTCTACATTCCAGGCAGATCCAGGTCCTGCTTTTGTGGGGCTTGTGGTGTGGTGGGAGAGGCTGTCGGTAAGCAGGATTCAGGAGTACAATCTAGAGCATTGGATGGAGGTCATTGCAAGAGCAGGCTGGGGAGTGGGTGCCCGAGACGGGGGCACCAAGGGAGAAGGGGGTGAGCAATGGAAAGGGAGTGGGCAGAACAGCCAGTGCAGAGATGAACATGGCACACAGCAGCTGTTGTTTTCCTCAGCCCCACATCCTGGGTGTCTGGGGGCTGCCACCTTGATCATGGGAGTTCCCACTGCAGTCACTGCCACAGCTGTCAGGGAAGATGCTTCCCCCAAACCCCCAGGGCTAGCCTCACCTCTACTTTTCCCCTAAGCTTTTGTGCCAGCCCCCACGTTCCCTCTTGCATGTCCACTCAGCCTACCCTAGTCCTCTGCTAACAGGACGCCTCAGGCAACCACCGTTTCTCTACCTTCAGGTTCCTGGGGTTTGGCAGAAGATGGAGATGTTTCTGGAGAAGCGGCAAGGCAACGGGCTTTTCCAGATACCCTACCCGTAATGACTGCTAGTGTCTTCCCCATTGCCGGTGCCTGCCACAGTACAGAAGGCCTGCAAGGCCTGCAGCAACAACGGGGTGCCTCCCCATCTCGGGAGAGAAAACCCACGGGGGTGTCTGTGATCTACTGGGAGAGGCTCCTGCTAGGCTCAGGCAGTGGGCAGGCCAGCATCAGCCTGCGACTGACCTCCCCGCTCAGGCCTCCTGAGGTTGGCCAGCTTAGGGAAGAGACCCTCACAGAGCACCCAGTGCCTGGGATGCAGCCCAGGACGCCCGAGCGGCAGAAGCCATGTGCACAGGAGGCCCCTGGGAGAGCCTTCAGGAACACCCTGGACCTGGAGGCTGCCAGCGGTCAGGGGGATCACAGAATGGGTGCGGCTTGGCAGGAGCCTCAGAGACTCCTCGGTGGCCAGGAGCCCTCCACCTGGGATGAGCTGGGCGAGGCTCTCCACGCTGGGGAAAAGTCCTTCGAATGCAGGGCGTGCAGCAAAGTGTTCGTGAAGAGCTCCGACCTCCTCAAGCACCTACGCACCCACACGGGGGAGCGGCCCTACGAGTGCTCCCAGTGCGGCAAGGCCTTCAGCCAGACGTCGCACCTGACGCAGCACCAGCGCATCCACAGCGGCGAGACGCCCTACGCGTGCCCCGCGTGTGGCAAGGCCTTCAGGCACAGCTCCTCACTGGTGCGGCACCAGCGCATCCACACGGCCGAGAAGTCCTTCCGCTGCTCCGAGTGCGGCAAGGCCTTCAGCCACGGCTCCAACCTCAGCCAGCACCGCAAGATACACGCGGGCGGGCGTCCCTATGCCTGTGCACAGTGTGGCCGCCGCTTCTGCCGCAACTCGCACTTGATCCAGCACGAGCGCACGCACACGGGCGAGAAGCCCTTCGTGTGCGCGCTCTGCGGCGCCGCCTTCAGCCAGGGCTCCTCGCTGTTTAAGCACCAGCGTGTGCACACGGGCGAGAAGCCCTTCGCCTGCGCACAGTGTGGCCGCGCCTTCAGCCACAGCTCCAACCTGACCCAGCACCAGCTTCTGCACACGGGCGAGCGGCCCTTCCGCTGTGGGGACTGCGGCAAGGCCTTCGCCAAGGGCGCTGTGCTGCTGAGCCACCGGCGCATTCACACGGGCGAGAAGCCCTTCGTGTGCACGCAGTGTGGTCGCGCCTTCCGTGAGCGGCCGGCCCTCTTCCACCACCAGAGGATCCATACCGGTGAGAAGACCGCCCGGCGATCCAGGGCCGGCCTGCAGCCCCAGGCCAGGTCTGTTTCTGGGGCATCAGAAGGTGCCCCAGCGAAGGAAAGCGAGCCCACTCCCGCCTTGGGCCCAGCCGCAGTCTCGGAGCCAGCGGAGGTCTGAGGTCACAGGTTGCAGCCCTGGCCTTCTGTGAATCCCTTCCACAGCTAAAGGGCATATGTCCTCTGCAGATCCACAGCAGAGAAAAAGCCTTGTACTTGCTAGTCAGGGACAAAGGAGCCCCTTTGGCTGTGATTTCATTTGCACGTGGGGACAGGATTTGCCAGTATCTGCATCCCCAAAGAAGTAGCACTGTAGAAATATCAGCGGGAGGACATGGTGGCTGAAAGTCTAGTGGGGCCGGGACTATTCAGAACCAGCAGGAGGCTGACAGTCACAGCGCTGCAATGTGGTATTGCTTCATGTGTTATGACAGTGGATGCTAAGGTGAGGGGCATGCGGACATAGGTTGTGTGATCCAGAGAAACTTATCTGCACACAAACTAGGTGCTGGATAGATGCTGAGGGCATTCTCCTCCCCCCGCCCCCACCCATTACCACTGCCTCTGTTCATCCAAGGCTTCCTAGGGGCCAGCCTAGCAGACAGGAGACCACAAGTGATGGGATCAGGGTGTGAGCTCAGAGTGTCAGCCACCCCCTCTGGGGAAAAAGAAAAGGTTTGGGTCTACTGAACATCATGTTTTCAGATACTGACAGGTGGGGTCCTAATGAGAGCCAACAGGTGCTCACTGTCAGCTCCTGTCCTAAGTGCTGGGAAATTTCTCTTGAATCCCTGAGAGATGGCTGCTGTGGCTGGTATCCCCCCTTGGAAGATGAGGAAACTGAGGGACACAGAGGTGGAGGTGAGTTGCCATGGCACACAGCGGAGCTGGGACCCAAGCCCAGGTGGACTGACCCAGCGTCCAGATACCTCATCTCCTGGGCTGCACTGTGGCCAGGTGTGAAAGCCTGTCCTGGCTTCACACACACAGCCGACTCAGGATAGGGATGCCCATGGGGGAACATGTGGCTCTCAGCATTGGAAGGACAGAGCTAGGATGATGGCTTTCCAGTGGCACTTGCTCAGGTTTTGGTCCAAGTCTCAGCTTGGCCAAGGCCTGTCACTGACTTGTTTACCAAAATCGATGTGATGAGGAGCCTTTACTTCTGAGGGGACAATGTTAACTTCAGACAAGATGAAGCTGCTCATTTTTGCTGGGTTTGGTGGCCACTTCCCCACACCCCCGTCTCACCTTACCCCCATTATCCCTCCTCAGTTGGAGGCTGGACAGAGAACTGAATAGGAATGCCTTGCCATTACCTAAGGCCATGCATGACATCCTCCTGAGGACCTCCCCACCCCAGTTTAATGGCCCTGCATGGCAGAGACAGAAGGGTGGACTGGGGACCATTTGCTTCCTGTGGCCTTCAGCAGACCAGGCCCTGTCCTTACCTGGAGCGTCACCTCCAAGGAAATTCAAGGTCTCTAATGGGAAAAAAAAAAAGACTAGTGTCTGCAACTCGGAGTAGGTGTTGCAGTTTCCTGTACAGCTGTTTGGACTGCCACAGCACAGCTTGTCCCTACTCCAGAGCATGGTTCAGTTTTTAGTAACAGTTCAAAGAGCTTCTCTGATAAAGCTTTCTTTTTAAACATTTGTGTGAACAGTAGCAACCCAACACCCATTTCACCCTCATACAATGCAGATGATATTGAACATACCCTGACATGCCATCAGCGTGTGTCATCATCACAGAAGTTCCTGGACTTGGCTTCAACCTGGGCACCCTCAAGAGGCCACAGAGTAGAGATGCAGCCTGTCTGCGGTCCAGTGAGGGAGTGGGATACCTGTATCCTTTTCAGGGCCAGAGGTGGGTTGGGGGAGCCAGAAGTGGATAAAGTGGGATGGGGTGGGGCTGCCTGGAGCAGCAGCTCTGTTAGGTGATGAGTCCTGGTGGATCCTGGTGATGGGATGATGGTAGGTGGAGAAACCAAGGCAGGGCTGTGTTCCCCTGCTGCTGAGGTAGAGGGTGTGGCCATATGTGATGACCCTGCAAAGTTGACTCCAGACCAGTGGTTGCTCCATCCCATGGCTTACAAAGCCTTGCAGCGATCCCACTCTATACATATAGAGCAGAAACTCAGGCCCCACCTGCTTGATACTCCACCTGTGAAACCTCACAGGTTCCTGCAGGGAGTGGAGGCATGCAGGACCCAGCTCTCCCAGAGCCTGCAAGACTCGGACCTCCAGGATCCCAGTAAGTCCCTGAACCACTGTTCCCACTAAGTCTGCAGAGCTGTGAAATGCAGAAAACCCTTCCCTGTCTGAAAGAGGACTTTTCTGGGGAGGTCATGGGAATCAGGAGCAAAAGCATCTGTCAAACAAGTGCATACCCAGAGAGTCACATGAAGTCATTTCTGTGCCTTTGACAGACGCTAAAGTTTCTGCCCTGCGCCTGCCTGACCCCTTAGGCTGGGCTCAGTGCCCTACCTTGTCTTCCCACCAGCTTTCCCTCTCTCAGGCTCTTTTCCACGTCTGCTTGTGTCCCTGTTGTCTCTCAGTTTGTCCACCCTCCTCCAATCTTGCCCTCCCTAAACCCATGACTGGTCGGTGGCCGCCAACTTAGGCTCCTGCCTCCACCCAGGTCTTGGCCCCTTAGCTGACCTCCATCCAGCCTCACTCTCTGCTCTTAATCCTGAATAGGCAATGACCGTAGAAGTGTCCCTGGGCTTCTAGGTCAAAAGGTCAGACCGAACACATACATCTCACTGGACTTAGAAATCCACTGAAACCACAGAGGGGAGCGGTGGAAGATGAGTCAGCAGCAACGGCATTCCTGAGCTAGAAGTGGATGGGAGCCGTCACTAAGTTAGGGCAGGCCAGATACTGCGTGGCCGCTTGGGGAAGTGGAGAGAGTTGCCAGCCGGCTGACGGCAGAACAGCAGAAGGCTGAGAGAATCAGCAGCCCAGATTCGGGAGACCTGTAACAAAGCTGCCTGGGGAACAGCTACTGAAGAAGCCCTTATCGACCCCATGCTCTCCCCACCTGGTGGAGGGTAAAAGTTGTTTTTTTTGTTTTGTTTTTTTCCTGGGAATCTGCACAGTCCCAGAGAAAAAGCCTAAGCTCCCCATCCCCAAAAACAACCTGCGGAGGCCTCTGGAAAGCTCAGAGTTGACAAGTCCCACCACGCATGTGCTGTGTTTCCAACCTGTGATTAAGACCACTGCTCTGCATCCAGAGCAGGCAGCAAAGATTCCCAGGTATCCAAAGAAAGCAAAACAGGCGGTGTAATTTAGGACTGATAACAAGTCATGGCTCGGCCATTTTCAGTGTGGAAACAAAACTGATCCCACAGATTTAGAAAACTGTAACACTGCTTATTGGGAGAAACTAGTGGCACCCTGTCTAGTTCTCCCCATATTAAATAAAAGGTAAATAAACGGTGGAGCACGTCCCATCAGCTTGGAGGGAAACCTCCGCCCCCGACTTTGCAGGACCGACCTCTGAAGACGTCAGAGACTGCGGTCACAACCGTCGGTACCTCTTGAGGGTCGCTGTTGCCCCCGCGCGACCGCAGGGCGCTTAACAGAGGTCAAAGCAGCCCCCCCCGCAGCCTCCAGGAGGGAGAAGGCCCAAGCTCAGGTGGTGGTCCACGCCCGACCCTGCCTCTCCCTGGACCACTTGGAAAGAGTCTCAGCGAACTAACTACTCGACCCAGGAGACCACTGGGCCACCATTTCCGGCCTCCTCGGAAGTCGAGGAAACGCTCCTGACGTCATGAGAACAGCTGGAGCCTGGCGGCTATGCACTGGCCGTTATCTGGGGGCTGGTCGAGCGGAACGTCGTGGGGGCGGGGCCAGGCAAGCGCCACCTCTCATTGGGCAAAACCTCCCGCCTCTCCCCTCACCTGCCAATAGGAACCGGGCCAGGATACAGAGGCGCAGGTTTATAACGTGGGAAAGGAGAGCTGCTCCCAGAGCGGAGGGTACCCATATAACTCTGGAACACTGCGGCACCTCTTAGAGGAACAGAGCGTCTCTCAGGCGTTAGAGGCCTCCGCAAATGCGAGTCCGGGGGCCACGGTCCCGCCTCTCTTTGCTGACGCTCATGGGAAACGTAGTTTAAAGGGCGTGGGCGGTGCCTTCGTTGCAGGCGCGGGATTGGTCAGCGCGGCGTCGCCGGGGCAACACCCGGCTGAGGCGCCCCGGATTGCGCGGCGCCACTTCCGGGAAGCGGCCTCCCAGCAACGGCTCCGGGGTTGAGGTGAGCGCAGGCTGCCTGAGCGGGGCGCGGCCTTTCTACCCGGTGGGAGGGTTTGGGGCCGCCCTCTGGGGCCTGCAGGACTCCTGCTCTCGGCGCCCTGGAGGGCCCGCCCACCTCCCTACCCGCCCCGCGCGTCACCTCAGCCTTCGCACCGGCCTTTCCTCCCCTCAACACCGTTCCGGGTGGCCGAGGCCGGGCGCGTCCTCGCGAACGCCCCTCTGTTCTCTTCCCTTTTGGGGGATAGATCCCGAAGTTCGAGCATCCTTCCGATAGGCCACGTGTCAGGCCTGGTCTAGGCCCCTCCAGGTGGGCGTATTTCACTCCGGACCTTCAGGCCGGGGAAGCTGTGCCCATCCTCGACTCCACGCAGCGTGGAGCTCTGGCTCCGTTTCCCTTTATTTATTTATTTATTTTTTATTTTTTGAGACGGAGTTTCGCTCTTGTGACCCAGGCTGGAGTGCAATGGCGCCATCTCGGCTCACCGCAACCCCCGCCTCCTGGGTTCAGGCAATTCTCCTGCCTCAGCCTCCCGAGTAGCTGGGATTATAGGCATGCGCCACCACGCCCAGCTAATTTTTTGTATTTTTAGTAGAGACGGGGTTTCACCATGTTGACCAGGATGGTTTCGATCTCTTGACCTCGTGATCCACCCACCTCGGCCTCCCAAAGTGCTGGGATTACAGGCGTGAGCCACCGCGCCCGGTCGGCTCCGTTTTTCTTGTTGCTTTCCGTTTTTACGTGCATGGGCCCAGGCAGTGTGAGTCATCCACAGGTCGCTGTGGTCAGCGAGCACGGGGTCCACATGAGCCCCTGCCTTGCCCTGTAGTACCTACGGCCTTACGTGATCGCTCCCCGGGGCCAGTCTTAAGGATGTCCCGCTCACTCAACGTCCCCGAGATTGTGGAGGGAGACTCGCCCCCATACATGACAGCCCGGCTCCGCTTTCCACCTGCTGCCTCTTCCTCAGGGATCCCACTCACCCTGGATCACAGCCCCACATGCCCAGCTGACCACTCCCCTCGCACCTCTGCTAAGCACTGCCTGTGGCTCCCCAGCCTGGCCCTGGAACCCTGCGATGATTGTCCTTATCCATCTATTTACCGTCATCTCCCAGCAGTCCCCCTGGACCTAACTGTTTGCAATTTCCTGGAAGCTCCCTGGACACCTTGCCTCCAAGGATTTGTCCCCCAGGCTTCCTCCAGCTCTCATTTGCCATCATTATTTAGCTCCTCTGACCCTTATCTTTCCATGAAGCTTCTTGGCCTTACCTCCTCTGACCTCAGAGTACACTTGGTCCTGGTCTCAGCCCCCTGGGCTGGGCCTGGTGTCTGCCTTCCCCTGGCCAGATTCTCTTGGCTGACACTTGGACCCTTCCTTTTCTGTAGACCCATCTTGACTCCAAGACACCCCCGTGAACAAGAATGCCATCCCCTCTGGATCCCCCATGCCTGCCCCTCATGGACCCAGAGACCACCCTCGAGGAGCCTGAGACTGCCCGCCTCCGCTTCCGAGGGTTCTGCTACCAGGAGGTGGCAGGTCCCCGAGAAGCCCTGGCCCGGCTGCGTGAGCTGTGTCACCAGTGGCTGCAGCCTGAGGCACACTCCAAGGAGCAGATGCTGGACATGCTGGTTCTGGAGCAGTTCCTGGGCACACTGCCTCCTGAGATCCAGGCCTGGGTGCGAGGTCAGCGGCCAGGCAGTCCTGAAGAGGCTGCTGCCCTGGTCGAAGGACTGCAGCATGACCCTGGGCAGCTGTTGGGCTGGGTGAGTGTGGCCGGCATCAGCTTCGTGGAGGGACAGACCCAGGCTAGAGCCCTTGTGACTTAATTCTTCTCCTCAGATCACAGCCCATGTCTTGAAGCAGGAGGTGCTCCCTGCAGCCCAGAAGACAGAGGAATCATTGGGGAGCCCCCACCCCTCAGGGACAGTGGAGTCTCCTGGGGAGGGTCCCCAGGACACCAGAATAGAGGGGTCTGTCCAGCTCAGCTGCAGTGTGAAGGAGGAGCCCAATGTCGATGGACAGGAAATGGGTGAGGTTGGGGTCCCACCAGAGATGAGCAGCTCCTGGAAGAAGTGTGGACATTCCTGGTTCGGGTGGGAGTCCCAGGAGAGGTGTGTCAAGGCTGGGACTCTTGAAATGAATGTGGATGTCCCTGTCTGGGATGGGGACCTGGGAGGCAGGAGCAAAGGGCTGGCTACTTGCCATGTCACACAGCAGAGAAGCTCCTCATTTGCCATGGCTCTTCTGGGCAGCCTCTGACACCACCCTCCCATCTGCCCCACTTTCCAGCACCCTCCAGCCCTACACTTGCAGCTCAGTCCCCTGAGGGGCACCATGGACACCAAGAACCAGGCTCTACCTCCTTCCACCCACCCAGGATTCAGGTGAGCAGCTCCAAGTGGGAAGTGTAGGCTGTAGGTGTGGGCAGGGAGTGTCCCCATGGCTGCCCTCTGCCCTGTGGTTTTCCAGGCTCCTTAGCTAGTGGCTCTTTGCTGCCCAGAAGTGGAGTGTGTAGCAGCTGTACCCCCCCCCCACAGGACCTGGGGCACAGGGAAAGACTGGTGATCTGTTATTGAAAGGATTTGGGGCAGAGCAAGGTGGCTCATGCTTGTAATCCCAGCACTTTGGGAGGTTGAGGTGGGCAGATCACCTGAGGTCAGGAGTTCAAGACCAACCTGGCCAATATGGTAAAACCCTGTCTCTGCTAAAAATACAAAAATTAGCCAGGTGTGGTGGCATGCGTCTGTAATCCCAGGTACTCGGGAGGCTGAGGCAGGAGAATCGTTTGAACCCAGGAGGCAAAGGTCGAAGTGAGCCAAGATCACACCACTGCACTCCAGCAAAACTCCATGTCAAAAAAAAGGATGTGGGCTCCAAGCCATGGAAACCCAGTTTAGAGTGGCTGGAACTAGTAGGCCTGGCTTTCTCACCTCCAGAGAAGTCAGTTGGGAGGTTTGCTGCTCCCAGAGGTCCTGAGCCAGAACCTGGGGATTTGAACTTTTGTGTATAGATGGGGAGGGGAGAAGACCAGCTGTGGCAGGATTCCCCCAGCACCTGAAACAGATGGAGACACTCTTCCTGTAAAATGCCCAAAGTCCCTTCTCTACTAGGGGTTTTCTCAGAGGTGACCTGTTGGGCCTGGAAGCTCAGCTTGAGGTCTCTGCTACTGGATCACTTGGTTTCCAAGTGTGGGTAGCGAGGCCTTTTCCTCTGCTGTCTCCTCTGCTTCTAAGCCACTCCACTGGGGAGCTTCAGCAGCAGAATTGCTGGTTGAGTTGTGCTTCAAGGTGGAGAAGTCTTTCCAGACTCCCTTCACAACCCCATGGCACAGTCAGAAAGTGAGGAGAGTGGCTAGGCTACACTTTCCACGGGCTCCTCACCTCCAGCCCGCACCATCCATGTCTAGCTGTGGCTCCTCACAGCTGCTGCCTTCGTGCCCCTGGACTTGCCACAGCTTGTCCTTGAGGATTATTTTCCCAACCCAGTAAAGCCCCAGATGATGGGACTCAGGTGGCAAGGAGGGCTGACTCCCAGGCAGGGGGTTCACTCCTCGATAAAGTCATTCAGGTCCCTGTGATGCTGCCAAGCCCACCCTCTCAGCAGGGTGGGGTAGTTGGAGGGGTGAGTGCTAGCAACAGCATTGGTCAGGTGATCTGAAGGAGGACCCCAGCACTTACAAACACCTACCTCAAGATCATCCTCAGCTGGAGGGGCAGATGAGGTGTAGGTAACCTGCTGGCTGCTCCAGGTAATAATATGAACCAGACAGGGCAAGAGAGGGTGGAAGGGTGCCTACAGTGATGGGCCACGTCCGCAGGAGGAGTGGGGGCTGCTGGACCGGTCACAGAAGGAACTGTACTGGGACGCGATGCTGGAGAAGTACGGCACGGTGGTCTCCCTGGGTGAGGACCAGCCAGCCCCACCCCGCCCCTCTCCCTGGGGCCTGCACCCACCCTGCAGCAGGCCTAGCTGGGCAGGGCCTCTGTGGTACCAGCCCTACCCAGCTCTCTCACCTTCCAAAGGGACACCTGTCACCTACTGGAACCCACCTTATCCCTCCTTCATGCCAATCCCTCGCCTGACTGTGCCTCCCACCCGGGCAGGGTTACCAACCCACCAGCCGGAGGCACAGGCCCAGTCGGAGTTGGGGATGCTGCTCACGGGGGCAGGCGTCTGCAGAAACCTGGGCTCAGGTGAGTGCCCCACACTGTGCAGCCTGAACCATCCCTCCTAGATGGGTGGGACGTGAGTCATTGGGGTGCATCCCTCAGCCACGAGCCTGAGGGATGGGTGGGCAGTATCACAAGTGCAGAGTTCGGGGACTCACCTGGTCTGCCCCTGCCCCCAGGAGATGAGAATGAGGGTCTGCCAGGCTGCCCAGAGGCCCAGCCACCCCAGGGCCCAGGTCCTGCAGCCTGGGATGGCCCGTCTGGGGCCACAGCTCCTGCCCCCACTGCGCGCCCAGGGACACCACCAGCACCCGCTACGCCCACACCCACAGAGACGCGACTGGAGCCAGGCGCCACCCCCAGGAAGCCCTACATGTGCGAGCAGTGTGGCCGTGGCTTTGACTGGAAGTCAGTGTTTGTCATCCACCACCGGACACACACAAGTAGGCCAGGTTCACAGTCCCCAGGGCTAGCCACTGGCGAAGGCACAGAGAAACCGTCGCAAGGGGAGCTGGCCTTTCCACGCCACCCGCGACGGTCACTCGCAGGCCCCCGGAGTTACCCATGCGAGGAGTGCGGGTGCAGCTTCAGCTGGAAGTCACAGCTGGTCATCCACCGCAAGAGCCACACGGGCCAGCGGCGCCACTTCTGCAGTGACTGCGGCCGAGCCTTCGACTGGAAGTCGCAGCTGGTCATTCATCTTAAGAGTCACCGGCCGGAGGCTCTGTGAGCAGCCAGATGGTGCAGTCTCTCAGGGCCTCAGTGTTCTCAGAGCCTGGATGCAGCCTCTGGGGCACCAGCAGAAGACTCTGGAGGTAGCAGGGAATGCTGGAGTGAACAAGGGGTCCCAAGCCAGTCCCCTTCCCCTGGCCTGCCTTCCCCCAAAAGACCTGGGTGTAAGGAAAAGGAGCTGCTTCCTCCCTTCTTGCCCCTTCCTCCTGGAGGGAAGTCTGGGTTCCCTTCTATGACTGGCCAGTGCCTGTGGGGTGACTGCCAAGCATCAGGCTCCCTCTCTCCCTGAGTCATGGCCCGGGCTGACAACACTCCCTCTCCTGGGACCTCCTTGCTTCAGGTGGGTGTTCAAAAACTGTGCCTTCCTACCCCTCTGTGCAGAGGCTGGGTTTGAGGTCTCAGTGTGGAGGGCAGCAAAAGACCCAGGAAAGCAAGGTTGGCTTCTGTTTCTCCTGCTCCGTGTGTGTGTTAGAATTTTAACATAAATTCCACTTTCATAATACAGTTTCTGAATAAGGATCCTGATTTCTGGGCCTGGCATTATGGCTCACGCCTGTTATCCCAGCACTCTTGAAGGCTGAGGTGGGCGGATCACCTGAGGTCAGGAGTTAAAGACCAGCCTGGCCAACATGGTGAAACCCTGCCTCTACTAAAAATACAAAAATTAGCCAGGTATGATGGCACGTGCCTGTAATCCCAGCTACTTGGGAGGCTGAGACAGAATCGCTTGAACCTGGGAGGCGGAGATTGCAGTGAGCTGAGATTGCACCATTGCAATGTAGCCTGGGCGACAGAGCAAGCCTCTGTCTCTAATAATAATAATAATAATAATCTACAGGGAAGCTGAGCCCAGAAAGGCCAAACCTCTGTTGCCACAGATCTTCAGCCTCCCTTGCTGCTTGGCTACCCACACCACTCATCGGCCTCACTGGCCTTGGAACTCATCACTCCTGGCTTCAGTAGACACAAAGGGAATTTGTTTCTCAAGCATGGCTACCTACCGTGCATCTGGGAAGGCAAGCTGAAGGAGCAGCAAGGGTGACCAGCCTGACCTCTGCTGCTATGTTCATCCAACTTCAGGCTCACTTCTTGGCCAGGGTCCCTCCTGAAGGAAATAGGAATGCGACTGAACTTGAGAACCTAGCTACAGGAGGAGGAA